>NW_024429199.1:13966446-14393946 GCF_017639785.1 Mesocricetus auratus | reverse complement strand
GTGTCTTCATAGCAATACAAACCCTAACTGAGACACTAAGGAAAGCAACTGGTTTACTTTCCTTATGGGCATTCCTCCACATCTCACCATACACACCTAGAGAATTCCAGAAATACAAGAGTGACAATTTTGTCATGATAGCTCTATTTGGAGCAGTATAGAGAATACAATGTTTGCAAAATAGAATTAACTGTAGGAAAGAGAATTTGAAGTGAGAGCAGATGTATGCTTAATGGAAGCTTTCCCTCTGATCTTCAGCTGCAGGGGAAAGCCCTGATACTAGTCTCCACAGGGCCACATACTCAGGGAAGACTAAGAGCTGCATTACAACTCGAAACTTGCCTGCACACTGCATGTAAATATACAAAGAAAGTTTTTCATGTGGAAAAACTGGTTTCCAGTAGAACACTAAGAAAAAAATGTAATAACCATTCCATGACATTCTTCACTAGCAAGTGGGCTTTGAGCCACTTTCCTGATTTCCATGTTCAAGGTTTGTTGGCCTCTCCAAATGCAACTGTGCCTTCTCAGATGGATAGAATTGTCAAAGTTTCACTCTTCCTATTTTCCTAGGTTTCCACCTTATAGCTCCTTTGCTATTACACTGAAAAAAAAATGACCACTTCTGCTTAGAGGTATACCTCAGGAAATTCAGTGTTCATAATGCCAATGCCAGAAATGTGTTTGTTCTCTAGTTGATACTAGTAGACACAAAAGACTGAATTGTTGTGTCCCTCAACAATTATTCAGAAGAGAGAGACCTTCTCCCAGCTAAGTTCCCTAGACAACCATTTTTGGAAATTCATGTAGCTATATTTCCTCTTGTTTTCTATGTTTCTAGGACTGGTTCATTTCCTTTGTTTCTGATAATTATTCCTCTTTGTATTTCTTTTTGCATGTTCTCTTAGTATTTAGTATTTCTTGTCCTTTTGCTTTCCTGACAATCCTCTTTTCTTTCACTAATGATCTAATGATGTTACCATAGAAAAGCAACTGAGACAAGTACTTGCCTTTAAAGTTGGCTTGTCAACTACCATCTGGTTATGATAAACAAGACCCCTCCATCTTGGGCTTAAAAGCTACCTTTTATCAAACTAGGTTTATTCCTGTTTATAATTAAGTCTTTGTTTCTCAAGGATTGGGGCTATGCTCCATCTGATGCTGCAACCATGCTTTTGTTTTAGGAGGCTGTTCTGATCACCTTTTTGTGCTTACCTTCTGCTTCTATAACCATGATTGTGTGCAAAACTCCTCCACCCTGTTGGTTTTGCCCTATAAAAAGGAGTTAAAAAATTGGTTCAGTCTGGTCTCATGAACCATGCCTTAGGGGAGACACACAGGGATTCAGCTCTGATGCTTACATGAATAGAGCTTGCTTTAATTTGGCCATTATTTTGGTTGGTGATCCTTCTCCTCACAAATGTGGGGTTAACAGTTATTGCTTTGCTCCTATCAGACAATCCACAGAAGACCCTCCTTGAGCATAGAAATTCTACTCACTCCTGCTACCAGAGCCTGGTTGTGTCCCAGCTTATTAAAATGCAGAAGTGGTAGTGGTAGAACCAAGATAGTTCAGTCTGTTCATCTACATGCATCTCTGATGGCTGAGGGAATTTCAAATGCTAGTTTTCAAACAATTCCAAAAACAAACAGAGGAAGAAATTCTCATCTGGGGAGAGATTGCTTTTGTTAACAGATCATCAACCTCAGGAAGGAAGATAAATATGCTAGAAGTGCATTCAGTATCCTGGAAGAAGCATATGTGAGTATTGAGGGATTGTGGGCTTGTATTTTGTTGTTTGAGTAAGTTTACTAACATCTTCCAGCTCTTTATTTTTCTGATATGAATACCCTTCTTATAGTTAGCTTTGTCAACTTAACATAGCCTACAGCCATCTGACAGGAACCTCATTTGAGACAATATATATATAATTTAAATCAGAAAACAAGCTTGCTTTACATGTCAATCCCAGTTCCCTCTCCCTTCCTTCATCCCCTGCTCCCCACCGACCCCCTATCCCATCCCCTTTCTGCTCCCCAGGGAGGGTGAGGTCTTCCATGGTGGATCTTCAAAGTTGGTCATATCATTTGGAGTAGGGCCCTCCCCATGTGTCTTGGCTGAGAGAGTATCTCCAATTGAGACATTTTTCTAGATCAGATTGTCCCATGCATATGTCTGTGAGTGGAATTGTCTTTTGATACTTGATTAAAGAGCATACAGCCCACTGTGGGTGAACCATCCCTATCAAGTGATCATGAGTTATGTAAGAAAGCTAGCACAGCTTGAGCCTGTGAATGAACCTCAGCGTAGGAGGAGATTTCTTCTTCATCCCTCAATGATGGGCTGTGACCTAGAAGTTTAAGCCAAATAAATTGTTTTCTCCCCAAAATCACTTTTGGTCGGAGGAGTGTTCTCATGTTAACAAAAAGGAAACTAGGGCAGTTTTGCTAATTGTCATACACTTCTCATTTATTGACTAAAAGTCTGGTAGGAATTGCTTTTATTTGCATTTTATTTCAAGGAAAAATATAAACAAACAAAAGAATATGTCTCAGTTGGAACTTCCTGGGCCTTTGGACTCTTTTCTGAAACTCATTTCCAACTTTGAAGCCTGTATTTTTTTTATCATTTTTCTCTGTGTGTACCACAATGTGAACCAAAGAATCCCTTCTCTCCAAAAAGGCCTGTGTATTTCTGCCTTCACTCAGCATCTCTTGTGACATATTTGCCATTCCTGCTGAGTCTATCCCTCCTCTGTGATGTCACTTGATCGTCTCATCTGGAAGTGCCCTTGTGGTGTACTTTCTGTCATGGGACCCATGTTGGCAATGCTGCTCATCATTTGGCTGATCCAAGACTGAAGACGCAGCACCAGCTCTGAAACAGCACTCAGAAAGGCAGCCATTGGGGTGGACTCTCTTCACTCTTTCTTCGCCCATCGTAGACATGAGTTCCATGAGAACTGCAGAGCCATCTAGAACAGGGATGGGATGGAGCAAAGGGAGGTGGGAAGGCAACTCAGTTTGAGTGAGCATTCATGGAGATTGCACACAACATGCCCCATCCGTCTCCTCTCAAACAAGAAAAACTGAGATAGGTAAAGCAGGAGAAAAATAAAATATCAGTTTGTTTGCAAGAGTACACTTATTGCTATTGTCAATAACGTTTCATTCTTTCAAATTATCTTCCAAAATGAGTAAAAAAAAACCTCAGGATACCAAAACTAGGTCATTAGATCAATCTATCTATAAGGAAAGTGAAACTCTGAAACTAAGCATGTATAATAAAGAGCATGCGCATAGAAGAGAACCACTTTTTCTTCCTCTTTTTGGTTTTGTCACTCCTGGTGACAGAATTACCCAGCCTCTGAGCCTCATTCTGCTAGTAGGGAAAGTAACCAGTTTGTCCCTGAGTCTCTGTTTCCCATGGAGTAACGGTTCCCTCAGCACCTCTTGACCATCTCATAAACTTCCACTTTGTTGGGACACAGATTTCTTTTCTGAGGAGTGAGACTGTTCCCTTGTTAATTCCCATCAGAAGACAAACACCTGAAAGAGACCCACGCCAGCCTGTCTGTGTTAGCTAACGGGGAATATGAGGAAGGTGGCACCAAATACAGGCCGGTGGCAGAAAACAAGGGAACATCTTTGTCATGGCTGGGAAACCTGTGTCAAAGGAGCAAAAGCAGAATTATTGCAGGGTGTGACCCCCAGTGAAGGGGAAGGGAAGCAAGTCATGTCTTATTTTCCCTGCCTGTTTAGTGACAGCACTTGTGAGTGTGTGTGTGTGTGTGTGTGTGTGTGTGTGTGTGTGAGAGAGAGAGAGACAGAGACAGAGACAGAGACAGAAACATACATGCATGCATGCATGCATACATACATACATACATACATACATACAGACAGACAGACACACAGACACACACACACACACACACACACACACAGTGTTTAAATCCCAGCTAATAGGCACCAAAAAACCAAGATTATAGCAGTATGTTGGAAGAGGGACATCTCAGTTCATGGGAAGCTGGAGACAGAGGCATCAGTGGAAGACATGTAAACCCAAGGGGGAATGATGCAAGCTGAATTCTGCAGCTGCCCTGTGCCTCCAAAAGGACTTTGTTCTAATAAAAAGCATTGTCTCTAAACATATCCCCAACTTCAATAATTCCCCTTAACCTTTTAACTCATTTGTGCCTCAGTTTCTCCTGATGCAGAACAGGGACAGTAGTGGTGCCATACCATAAGACTGTCTCAAGAACTGAAAGGACCCACGTAGGTGAAACTCCCAGAGCAGTATTTGTGCAAGAGAGAACTATTGTGGGAACATTTGTTGCTATTTGGGGAGATGATAGAGGTTCATGGTTTGAAAGCTCACATTCTGAGGCCAGTCTGCTTTGTTTTAAACCTGGGCTTTGTCCTTGCTAGCGTGATCTGGAGCAAGCACTTCTGGGCCGTGCACTCTCATACATAGGACTATTGTCCAATTCAATTATTGCACCCAGGATGAGAGTTAATGTTTAGTGTTAGATATTACTCTCTATCTCTTCCTGGGCTACCCACGTACCGTCCAGGGAAAGAACTCCAGAAGTAGCAGCAGCCATGTTCAGGGGCTCTAACCCGCAACAGTTCCTTGCCAAGACTTCCTGGCCAGCATCCCTTTTGTGGAGTCAACTTTCCCACACAGAACACACAGTGAGAGAAAGCTATCTCCCCTCCTCCTTCCCTGCCCTGGGAAGACGAGGCAAACCACTTAGTTAACCCTGTGTCCTTTCTTTGTGAGTCCCATCTCCTCAGTGGATAGTGACAGAAGAGATTCTGAATTAAGAACAAAGCATCCCATTCATGTATCATTCATTTGGGCTCAAACTGCATTGAGAACTCCAAAGAAGTCTTAACTGGAAATATGAAAGGCATCAAAGGCCTATTTGAATGTTAAAGTTTTAGACAATTTAGAATTGTTTGTAATTTGACCTCAATGGAGAAAGCATTTGTGCACAACCATATTAAATTAATAAAAAAAATCCAGCTGACTTTGTTGTATATCAAAAGGAAACTTGCATAATAGAAAAAGCTGTAACCATTGTATGTGCTGGAGTATATTTTAAAGACGCATTGTGGTGCCCTCTTCATAGTTCCATAAAACATCTTTGTGAAAAAAGAATGTGTTTGAAATACTGTCGCTTGGTGACTTCTGCACCAAGAAACTCCCAATCAACACATAGGAGAATTAGTAAAAACCCGGGAACCTATAGTAACCCCGTTCAAATTTGGCTTTGGTGGATCAACAGTGGAGTGAGATCGCCACCTCGTGTCAGTTTTAGGAATTCTCACACATAAGTATTTCATTTTGTGACAGTACAAGCAAAATAATTTACCCAAGAAGCAATATGAACTACCCAAATTTAGGTAGAAATCAATCCAAATCCATATTTATTGACTACTATGCTCTGTCCCTCTTAGCAACCACAACTTTAGGGCATCTAAAAAAGGTGGGTGCGGGGGAAAGGGGGAGTACATCCCCTCTATTGCAAATCCAATTCAGATAATTTGCTTAAAAAAATAAAACAGGAATATCTAACCATCTAACTGTTTAGTGCTGCTCTGAGAGCTCTCACAGAATTGCCAAAGTAAAGTTCATGGAGCAAAAGGAGTAGCAAGTCCTTTGTTAACGTCTTACTCTTAAGGCCTCCGCGTCTGGGCCAACCGGTCCTGCAGAGGTCCTGCGCCCTAACTATGTCCTGCCTGCCACAAAGATGTGCACCCCCGAGGCACAATGTCATAAGCAGATGGGGAAATTTCATGTACCCAAGACGCTCTACTCTTAAAATACTCATTGTTACTAGTTGCAGAATGCTTTTATGATCCCCCCGCTAAAGTGTGCAGCTTGAATGTTCCCCGAAGGGTTCACCCATTGGAGCCTTGGTACTACTGTAGGAAATGGGACCTACGGCGGAAGTTTACACTTTTGAAACCCACCCTGGCCATTAGGTGAACAGGCCGACTGACCACATGCTCGTACCATGACCTTGCACTTAAACCTCTGAAACTACGAGCCCATACAAACGTTTCCACGTTTTCGGTTATTGCTGGTGTTTTGTGGTAGTGCTCCTAAGCTTCCTAACAAGTTTGAAATGCGGCTCTGCTCTACTCACCAAGGTGGGAGGTCCTAGGACGCACAAGGAGGGACAAACCTGGCTGTGGCATTCTTACTCCCCTTCAGACTCTCTCATCTTAGCTCTTGCAAGTCTTATCATCCACCCAAGAGCCATGGGTTTCCTGCAGATTTACCATTTGGTTCAGGTCCTGAACATTAATGATAAGTTAAATGATTATTGTGTTTGTCATATAAAATCTTCTCTGGAGGGAAAGAAATAAAAAAGGAAGGACTAGAGGGAGGGAGAGGAGGGAAGGGGGGAGGGAGGGAGGGAGGGAGGATGAAAGAAAGAAAGGCAAACAAACCAACAGTTCCTGTGTGATTCTCCCTGTTTACAGCTTTTGGGTTTTCCTAGGATTCGGGCAAATTTAATAAGACTCTATCTAGACTGAACTGACGAGGGCGAATGGCATCTTGGTTTACAGGAGGCAGTGCACACCCAGGCTCTGCTAGTTCTGCCCTGGCTCACCATTGCTCCTATGTGAGACCTCCAGGACACCCTCTAAATTCATTTTACTCACTTGTGAGGGTCAGGAGGAACTATTTTTGTATCTCCTGGAAGCTTCAGAAGGCTCCAGCATGTGCTTAGCAATCCTGAGTTCCCTGGGACCATGGCCACTCTGACTATTCCTACTGCTTTGTGCTCAGCGGGAAGCAGGCTCCAGAACCGGAGCAGGTGAGAACTCCTGCTTTAGCTTCAGCCCTCTGTTTGCACTGGTGTTCCCGTCCTTGACCAGCCGCAGGTGTTTGCTGTCTGAGACCTGCCATCAGTAACTGGGCAGAAAGAAGGAATTCAGTAATGAAACAAGTGGCAGTTTTCGGTAAGAGGAGAAAAGACTAAGGAGAAAGAGGGAAGTCTTGACATAGAACATGGAAACAAACCGATGGACCGGAGTCTTCAAGCTGTGATAAGTCTCTATGCTTTAGCAACTAGCGGGGATTTTTGCTGTGCACCTGGCACCATGCTCAGAATCTTGCCAATATCTGGTCCTTTCACTTTTATAATAATCCACCGGTTTATACATTGAAGAAATTGAAGCAAACAGCATAAAATAATTAGCCAGAGTCATGAGGGAAAACAGCAGAGCTGTGCTTGGAAGATGCCAGGTGCATAGACAGCAAGATGGGCTGTGAGTGGCAGTTAGATCCCCACCTCTCCCTTGCCCTGCCTCTCCCAACCTTTCTCTTCGTATCCACTCTCCCCCATCCCCTCGTCCTCTCTCCTCCCTTCCTCCTCTCCCTCAGGCTCTCGTCTTTTTTCTTTTCTCTTCTCTATATCTCCCCCTTCTCTCTTCTCCTCATCTTCTCCCCTCACTCCGTCTTTACCCCGTTCCTTCTCCCCCTCTCTCTTTCCCTTTCTCTCTCTCCCCTTCTTCCCTTTCCTCCTCTTGCCCTTATTCCCTTCCATTTATCTTTCCCCTTTCTCCTCTTCTTTCCTCTCCAGTCATCCTCTCCTCCCGTCGCTCCCTATGCCCCCCTTCTCCTCCCCCTCCCATCATCCATCTAACATGCTCAGACCACACCACGTAGGAGAGCAAAACCAAAGACACTACATTATGTCCTTTTTCAGTAGGATGCTCACCTTAATGACATTCTGATAAGATGCAAGGACCACAAAAATCTCTCCAGGCACAGGACACAGAGTGGATTACTTTTGTTCTTTCTAGACAGTTGTTTGATAGCTTTATTATTCCATTCCAGCCTGGTTATCTGACAGTGTTAATTAAGACTTTCTAATAATTGACTCACACAGGCAGCTTGTACAAAGACAATGCAAAAATTGGCCGGAGACTTAATAAAGTACAACTACACATCCAAGTAGTTCCTTCTGAAAATGTCTACTGCCTAAAAACGTAATGTTCTTTACATTAAAAAAAAAAAGCTGGTGAGAAAAATTCAATTTTGTCTTTACACAACTTTTGACCTCTAATTCTCCTTTGTCTTGACTCCTTGGCAAAATAACACATTCTCTTTCTCTATAATATGCTTTGTCAACAAGTCTGACACTCTGTGTAAGACAAAATACGTTGTGTGCATACACTCGCATGCTATAAAAAATTTGGCTCCAAGAGATACACAATCCAGCATATTTGTCACTACTAGACATAATGAGGAAAGACAGTTTGGGTGTAAATGAAAAAAAAAGTCATTAAGTAGCATGTCCCAAGAGCTATGTTACTTACTTTCCTTCTATATTCTCATAGGAAAAAAACTCATTTAAATACTGACTCATAATTATTTTGTTGAGCAACTTTCATAAAACCCTAGTGGTGGATACTCATCCTTAAACAGAGCTGCTCACCACCTGCTAGCCAGTCATTAGCATAAATGAATTTGCATTAACGTGGCAATTATTTCAAACTGCTCATTTCCAATATAATCTATTCTTCCAACACCATGGATATGTGAAACCAGAGTCAATGAACCAACTCAGCTACCCATCCACCTGCTTACCAAAGAATAATACCAAGAGCAAGGGAGAGGGCATGATGATGATAATAGTTAATATTTATCAAAACATTTCTTCCAGGCATTATCTCAAGTGCTTCACATACACAATATCATTGCTGCTTTCACCCACCAAACTAGTTTATTCCTATTTGTTGTGGTAAAATACTCTGACAAACACAATTTGGGAAAGAAACGGTTTATTTTAGCTAACAATTCCGGGTTACAGTCCATTGATGAGAGGGAGGCACAGCACCAGGAGCTCAAGAGAGTCTGTCACATCACACCCATGGTCCAGAAAAGAGAAGAAATGACTATCTGCTCATTTTCTCCACTCTTCTACAGTCTAGGGTCACAGCAATTACTGTAATCAAGACAATCCCCACAGGCATGCCCATAGGTTAAGCTAACCTAGAAAATGCCTCAAAGAGATTCATCTCCCAGGTGATCTTGGGAGATGTGTCAAGTTGATGACTAAAACTGACCATGAAACTCAGTCTATAAAACCTGGACTGTTATTGATGCCATTCCACAGAGGATAAAGTGGGAATTTACAGAGATGATCTTCATGGATCAAGCTAGTATGTACATGGATCATAGCTAGTATGTACAGTTAAAATTCAAGCCCAGAGAGTTCATTCTCCAGTCTTGTAACTTCAGTGACACTGAGAGCTAAGGCTAGGCAGCTCTACTGTGGAGGCCTTGATGGAGGATGAAGAATGTTTATTTTTGGTAGCAGCATCCCAGCTCTGTTCACTCCATTCCAGCAGCAGCTTCTATGCCTACCACCTTTCCCCAATGGTCTCCAGACTATGTCAAGTCCTCTACGGGGCTGAATTGTAACCCCATTTGGAAACTATTCCCTCTGCTTGTCAAACTGACCATTCAGTCTCACCTCATTAGACAACTTTCATAGTTTAATGGCTATAATATATTTTATTAAATATTAATTTAATACATACTCATATACTAATTTTGATTATTTTTATCAAAAATTATATTTGAGAGCTAGAAACAATTAAGCCCTTGGAAATCTGCCTTTGATATCTATTATCAAAAAGTTAAACTTGGTCAATACAGTCACAGGCAGGAGTTGGTTTAAAGCACAAAGACTGTCCCGCACTGTTACCCTCTCAGTGGTATCACCACTTTTTACCCAGCATACTTCAGAAGATGAAATGAAGGAAAATTGTATCAGTAATGAATTTAGACTGTGAAATTTTATTTAGTTAATATAAAAAGATGTAGCCTAGGTCAACTAAAAAACATATTTTCATGCATATATGTATATAAATAAAAATATATTATCCAAAAATTAAGATTCAGAATTATATTATTTTTCTAAGTTATCTAACAAATTAAAATTTGCTAACACCTTGGTTTTATGTTTTAATTTATATTTAACATATATTAAAAGCATGTATTTTGCTATTTTTACTTATAGTATTAAGCAAATATTTAAGAGATTACTGCTATGTTAGGTACTTTAGGACAAATATAAAAATTAAGCTCAGCATTCCTGATGAAATTACTCTAGCAACAATTTGCAGACACACAAAAGCCCAGAGAATAATAAACAGTCTAGAGAAACTAGCACAATGTCTGATACAACCCACATTAAAACAAGATGCACACACACACCAAGTTAAGGAATATAGTAAGATTTATTTATTACACATGTTTAATATAAGCAATTTGCCACAAATTTTACATTCTGTGGGTCTGTATGAAAAATCACAGTATACACAGACTAGATGCAAAATACATTAGATGAAAATATCCTGGAGATATGTATGTTGTCACAACTTTTATAATATTTCCAGCTCTCTCAATTTTGGGAGGAAATATGGTATAATTTTGATTAAATATAAACACATTTTATGTATGTGGTTTTTACTATTAATTCCATCCCACCAAAAATATAATTTCCTACAAATTCTATAAAGTCTTAAATTAATAGGTTTCTGTTTATGCATATCAAGAAATTTTTCTAACTCAATAAGAACATAATTAAACATGTATCCTGCTAAGTAAGTCCCAAGATTGACAGTGGATTTTATTGGGTGTATAAACAGTGTGTTCTTCTTTGTGTGCAATTTGAAAGTAATACCTTTTAATAACCTATTGGGTATCATGGTTGTGGTCTAAGGACAGAGCATCACAACAAAATTGCCTAAACACACACACATTACCACGGTTACTACCAGATCAAACACTTCAGGAATGCATAGCCACTATGTCTCCCAATGTGCGTAAAATCAACACCCTGGATAAATTGGAAGTCTTCATTTTTCTTCATTTAGGGGCTTTTTCAGCTGATCTTGTGCTTTCTCTTCATTCTTCTTTTTAACATCTGCAAAAAAAATTTCTCATTCATATGCAAAATATGTTGAAATACTTCTTATTTAGAAGGAAAGGGTTGTTTTCATCTTGACTAGGTTATATTTTGCCCTCAGCACAGATATGAATCTTCACAGAAAGGACAAGTTTGAATAGTTTTTAGATCTTCCTCTAGTCTTCTTGGTCTACAGTTACTACATGCCAGGCACACTCTCAAGATGTCATTATACAGTGTAGCAAACTAAGGTAGAAGCAGGTTAAATGACTTAAGGAAGTCACAGAGCTAGTGAAAGTCACAACTTGAACCTAGATCATGTGACTATACAGGCCCTCAATCATTTCCCTATCCTGGGACACACTTTGTGTGTTCTTTATATTTTCTATGTGCTTTGCTTCTTAGAGATAACCTTACATTCTGCCCTTCAGAAAAAAATGGAAGCAATGTCATCATGTGGGAACTCCTTCACTTTCCTGCAACTATATGTCGAAATTCTCCTGTACTTTGTGATTGTTGTTTCTGCCCTCATTCCCATAATAATGGAAAATATACTTCTCGGGAATGGTTGCATAACTTATTATGACTCCTTGGGAAATGAAAATAAAGTGACAAAAACTGTGAGGGACATTGAGACTGGAAGGGGAGAGCATTCATTCAGCAAGTATAACCTTCATTGAGTGTAGAACCCTGCTCATTGCCCTGGATGTACACCTTTGTTGTGGTCCCTGATGATGATCTCACTGCCAAAGTCTAATGCTTCCATGGTTCCAACTCCTGCCAGTTTCCACTTGTCAAGAAACTGACTCCGGTGACAATTCCCTGCTCTTTATTTTACCAAGTGTTCCCTTTTTCCTGCTTCTTTATTTCAAATCACTACCATCCTTAAACTTTCCTCCCCTGCCCCTCTCCAATCCTCTTTGCTCTCCTCCTTGAAACAGGATATCGTTGTGTTGATCAAGCTAGCCTCAAACTCACAGAGGTTTATTTGCCTGTGCCTTCCCAGTGATGTGATTAAAAAAAAAACTGCAGCTTAATCGCAATACTGTTTTTCCTCTCATCCTTTGAAGCATTTGACTGTCTTCATTTAAATGAAATTATTTAAGTTTCAATCATTCCCTCAAAAATTCTCCCAATAAACCATCTACAAATCTTTGAAGATAAGCCTGATAGAGTATATTGAGAACTTTTCATTTGTCAAATACCTGTTAACCAACCTTGGCTATATAGTGAGTTTCAGGCCAGTTTTGGGCTACAACGTGAGGCCTCCATTAAAAGAAGAAAGATATTTACTACGCTGAGCATATGAAGTAGTTCTCAAGTACTAGCCAATGAGTGATAAGAAAAGGACAATAAACAAAGTATGTAAAGTGTGTGGTATGTGAGGGGTGAAAAGTGTTCATGAGGAGTAGAATAGGAGTAGAAATCAGGAGTAGAAAATACAAATTGTCAAGATGTCTCCAGGCCTAGAGTTTACAAATTGATAGAGCTGGCTGGAAATACACATGTGAAAAGGAGGCGTTTGAGTAAGGTCCGGCAAAGGTGAGGTAGTGTGCTGTTTATATCACACAGAAAGAAGAATACTAAATGAGACAATAGTAGAGTCAAAAGCAGCAATATGAAAGAGGGACAACGGGAAGGAAAGAAAAAGCATGAGATAGAATCCAAGAAGCACCAAGAAGATATGCAGTAGGTGGAAAAAATGGCAAATGTCTGGACCAAGTTTGAAATTGTAGCTAACAGTACACTATAAAGGATGAGATGCAGAATGTACAAAATAGAAGGGAAACAAGGATGAGGCTAATATTTTTGGTTTCAGCAACTGGAGCTGTGAAAGAGCTAAAAACTAAATTGGAAAGATGCAGGAAGAGCAGGTTTCAGAAGGAAAATCCAATGTTTGTTCGTAGGCTTGTAAGTGATATTACCATTGGTTACCCTAGCAATGATGTCAGCCAGGTAGTTTCTTACATGAGAGCAAACTTCTGGGATCTCCAGACTGAGAGCCCTAACGGCCAATCTTCATGTCAACTTCAGTGGATTTAGAGTTACCTGGCATACAAAACTCTAAACACATGTGTGAGGGTAGTTCCAGAGAGACTAGACCCCATAAGACCCTGAAGATGGGCAGGACCATTTCATGGACCCCCGACTGAATAAAAAGTAAACCAGGAAGGCTAGCTGAACATCAGCATTCTTTCTGATTCCCTGCTGCAAAGACAAAATGATCAGCCTCCTTACAGTCCATCCTGTCTTCCTGCTAGATGGAACTGTACATTCTTTCAACAGTGAGGCAAAGTGAAACCTTCTCCTTAATTTGGTTTTGTCAAGCATGTGATCATAGCAATGAGACACTTTAGAATGCTCATACCAAGAACGGAACTGCAGAACTAAACCTGGTTGTGTGCTTCATATGCCTTTACAACCAGATTTTGGGAGGAAGAATTCTGAGCTCCAGGCTAGCGAAAAGCCCTAAAGTGTTAAAAAGAAGTTCTTAGGATATTCTGGTGGGAATATGGAGGACCACTCTAGCAAGACAAGTGAACACTGGAGGAAAACAAGGACTCTGTCAAGAATTAAACTAGAAGTCATCATGTGTTCTAGCAAAGTCTCTGCCAATATCGTGAGAACTTGAGACTGAATTCCAAAGCAATCAAGTATCATGTTTGGTAGAGGAAACTTCAAGGTAGCAGAGCACTGAGGCTATGTCATAACTACTGCTTATTGTTCTCATATGTGCTTACAGTAAGAGCGAGCAGACAATGGAGCAGAAAGATGCAAAACGTTTACAGTTTGACAAAACAGGGGAAATGTTTAAAGTCGCAGATCAGCCAAGTGTGGAAAAAGCAGCTGTAACTGTTAAAGAGATTAGGGGAATAAACCTGAAACCTCATAGTTTGTACTAGGTAAGAGGAAATATGGCAGAGGGCAATGACCTGGTCTTTGAAGGCTCAGGTTTGTGAAAATGCAAATTCTTTTGAGTAGGGTGAGATGAAAATGTGAAGCCTCTGAAGAGGTTCTCTGCTAAAAATACTCATTGAAAGAATGTGGTGATATCTTGCTTGTACAAATAAAGCCTGTATGAAGGTCAGAGAATGGAGCTTGCCATTAGCTAACCACAGAGGTCT
Organism: Mesocricetus auratus; assembly: GCF_017639785.1. Lineage (NCBI taxonomy): Eukaryota > Metazoa > Chordata > Mammalia > Rodentia > Cricetidae > Mesocricetus > Mesocricetus auratus. Next base: position 14,379,878 of record NW_024429199.1, on the reverse strand, counting down.
GTATAGACAGGCAGAAAGTGAGATGGCTGGGTGGAGACAGGATATAAGGGGGGCCAAAACAGGAACTTGATCTTTTGTCTGCTGAGATTCTAAGGAGTTAAGGTGTGGCCATGACCTGCTCCTTCTTTCTGATCTCTCAGGATTTTCCTCTCTATCTGACTTCAGATTTTTATTATTTAGACCAATTAACAACTCCATTATCAAAGGAAGAGTTTCCTCAGCCTCAGCTACCAAGGTCCACAAAGACCTTATACACTCTATAGCAGTGGTTCTCAACCTTCCTAATGTTGCAACGCTTTAATACAGTTCCTCATGTCATGGTGATCCCCATTTATAAAATTATTTTCCTGCTACCTCACAAGTATAATTTTACTACTATTTTGAATCATAGCCATGATAGGAGGAGACAAGACTATACCTCAGGCTAGCAGAGATGTAAGTTATGAGGACATGGAAGCATTCACAAAGGTTCCAGAAAACTGCTGAGACCAATCAATGAGTAGACAAGCTTCCTGTAAGTAGGCCTTAGGATGCCATTGCATAAAACCATGAAAGTAAAGCCTAAGTTGCAATGATGAGCTCAATATATTTGAGAAGTCAGGGCTGTGTGATTTCCATTAAGGAAAGTTTAAGGAATAAAGTAGAGCCAGCCAAAAAGAGAGACTATCGGTGCTGCTTCTGGCAGTATCTGATGAGTGATGGTTAGAGCATAGATAGTGCCACGGAAAGTGTAGATGTGGGACATGAAACTGTAGAATCTGGTGTTGTTCCTGATGAATTTGGTCTTGTTTTAGCTTTTTCGTCCCTATGCCTTCCTCCCAATGGGAACTTTTTTTTCTCTCTTAATATATGTTTTTATTTAAATTAGAAATGTGAATGTTTCACATGTCAGTCTCAGCTCCCTCTCCCACACCTCCTCCCTTGTCCCTCCACCAGCCTCCCAGCCCCCCACCCAATCCCCACATCATTCCCCAGGAGATCCTCCCCAGGGATCTCTAAAGTCTGTCATTTCATACTGGGCAGAACCTAGAACCATGTGTCCAGGCTGAGAGAGCATCCAAAATGGGAACTTTTATTCGATGTCATTGCCTACTATACGTATGTGAATAATTTTTGATTTTATAAGGATTCACAGTTGAGTCCCAGAAGAGGTTTTGGATTCTAGCTTTCCTAATAGTGTTGAAACTGTTAAGATGATGGGTTTTTGATGTTGGAATAAATTCATTTTGCCATGATAATCTGGATAGGAGTTGATTGTTACAGTTTAAAATTTATATGTTACAGTTTAAAATTTTTATGTTTGGGTGTCAAGTTTATAAAGGATAGACTTGTAATGGTTAATAATCATTATCAGCTTGGCTGAATTTAGAATCACCCAGGATGTATTCTTCCTGATATACCTGTGAGGACATTTTGAGACAGTTTTAAGTGAGGAAGAAGACCCACTCTGAATGTAGGCAGAACCATCCAGTTATCTTGAGCCCTGCTAAATAAAAAATAGGAAAGGAGAGAGAGCTAAGAATTAGCATTCATCTCTCTCTACTTCTTCATTGTAGATGAAATTTGACCTCATATTCCTATCATGACATTCTCCCATTATGAGAATTAACATCCTAAACCCTTCCCTGATAGTATACATAAGTGATCCTAAAATTCTATTTTAAAAACTCCTACAGGTGATAAATACTTTAAGCAAAGTAGCTAACTACAAAATTAAGTCACAAAACTCTGCAGCCTTTCTATATACAAATGACAAATGGACATAGAAAGAATTCAGGTAAACAACACCTTTCACAACAGCCTCAAATAATATAAAATATCTTGGGGTAACTCTAACCAAGTGAAAGACTTGTGTGATACAAACTTTAAGACATTGAAGAAAGAAATTAAAAAAAACAGAAGATGGAAAAATCTTCCATGCATATGAATCAATAGGATTAACACAGTAAAAATGGTCATCCTACCAAAACAATCTACATATTGAATGAAATCCCCATCAAAATTTCAACACAATACTTCACAGATCTTAAATGGAAAAATTTCAGCTCCATATGGAAACACAAAAGACCCAGGATAACAGTTCTGAACAATAAAAGAACTGATAAGCCCCAACCTCAAATTGTACTACAGAGCTAAGGTAATAAAAACAGAATGGTACTGGAATAAAAACAGTCACACTGATCAACGGAATCAAAATGAAGACATAGACATAAATCCAAACAATTGTAGACACCTGATTTTTGATAAGGTAGAAATACACACTGAAGGAAAGACAGCATCTTCAACAAATGGTGCTGGTCAAACTGAGTGGTTTTATGTAGAAGAATTCAATAGATCCATACTTATCACCTTACATGAAACTCATGGATCAAAATCCTCAACATAAAACCAGATACACAGCCGGGCGTTGGTGGCACACGCCTTTGATCCTAGCACTCGGGAGGCAGAGGTAGGCAGATCTCTGTGAGTTCAAGGCCAGCCTGGTCTACAGAGTGAGTTCCAGGACAACCTCCAAAAACAATACAGAGAAACCCTGTCTCTAAAAACCATAAACAAACAAACAAACAAACAAACCAGATACACTGAACCCGATAGAAGAGAAAGTGGGAAATAGCCTTGAGCTTATTGGCACAAGAAAAGACTTTCTGAACAGACACCATTAGCACAGGCACTGAGATCATCTATTAATAAATGGGATGGCCTCATAAAACTGAGAAGCTTCTATACAGCAAAGGACACTATCATTTGGACAATGCATCCTATAGAATGGACAAGTTTTTCCAACTACACATCTGATAGAGCACTAATATGCAAAATACATAAAGAGCTCAAAAAATTGTCAAGAAAACAAATAGCCCAGATCTACAAGCACAGATCTAGGCAGAGAATACTCAAAAGAGGGATTCAAATGGCTAAGAAACACTTAAAAAAAGTTCAACATCCTTATTCACCAAAGAAGTGCAAATCAAAACCACTTTGAGGTTTCACCTTACACTTGTCAGAATGGCTAAGATCAATAAAACAAGTGACAGCTCATGCTGATGAGGGTGAGGATGTCCTCATGTCTTTTTATTAGGTGCTTTTCCTTCTATTTGTTTGTTTTGTCCTATTCCAACATGTTAGCTTTTGATTTATTATATTTTATTTTATTATTATCCCTTAGACAGGAGGTGGATCTGGATGAGAGAGGAGGTAGGAAGGAACCAGGAGGGGAAACTGTAATCAGTATATATTATGTGAGAAAAAAATCAATTTTCAATAAAAGAAAAAAATTTTCCTTAATACGGTTTTGTCAGTTAGTTGGTCATTTTAACAAGAAAAGTAACTAATATAAGATCTAAATCTATGTTTCAGGAAGATAGGAACTATACAATGAGATTAGATTGCATTAGAATCAAAGAAATGCCGATCAAGTTGTCAAAAGACTGTACTTTGACCTTCTATTCCATCAAGTGATTGAGGATATGAGCAAAGAGAAACACAAAGTGAAAAAGGTCATTGAAGAAAAAAAGAAAACCATGAGAGGAAAGTGTCCTGGGAATCAAAGGAAGGGAAGATGTAACAATCAATCATGGTAACATTTTTGCAAGGTCATGCTAAAAAAGGGCCAAGAATGGACCAACAACTATAGCAAAGACAATGTCACAGATAGGTGACTTAGCATGCAGTCTTACTAGAGATACAGGGAAAGGGGGAAACAGAAAATCGTAGTTAAAAAAAGCAACACATTGTCATTATACTCTTCTATGAAACAGAGAGAGGAGAGAGAGAGAGAAGTAGGTAACAACTGCAAGAAAACTTGGGGGCATGAAGACATCTGGGTCTTTGCAGTCATAATCTCACATTTCACAAGATCTGACGCTTGCTTATGTGTCTAAAGTCCTCTTGTGGTTCTTCTCCTCTTACTTTCAACCAAGAGTGGCCAGCCTTTATTGCTAGACTACATCAGTCTGCTTTACCCCAAGGATATTTATTCTGCATTCTTTATTATTCATTCTTCTCAATTTTTAAGGATTTTTAAAATCGTGGGTTTCTTTGAGAACTTCACTCATGAGTACATCTACATGTTTCCTTTCTCCAACCCCTTGCTTCCCCATGAAAATTCATAACCTTTTTTTATTTATTGTTGCATGAATATACATATGTATGCACACTTGTACATGTAACCTACTGTGTCTATTTACCTTTTTTCACATGTGCACATGTTCAAAACTGAGCACTAGGGACTGGACAGCCAATGTGGGAATTCATCTCTGCAGGTAACCAATTCTCTCTTATAGTAGGCACTGACCTGCTGAAGCTCATCATCTAAGTGTGGGGCCATGTAGAATTTCCCATCTGCATTGGTATATCAACTGGTATTGTCATTACGCTGGTTTTGTTTGAGACAGAGTCTCATCTATAGCCCAGGCTGTAACGGAACCCACTGCGTCTTTCAGGATAGCATTAATCTCATAGCAGTGTTCTTGTCTCAGCATTGTGAGTTATTCTGATTTCAGTGATGGCTTCTCTGATTTCTGTTCTAATCTAGTCACCCAGGAACTCTCCACAAAGCACCCTATTTCAGTTTTCTAATAAAGCATATTATTGTTAGCCTGTGTGTGTATCCCTTTGAAATGTAACACTCCTGTTGGACTGTAAGATTTGGGACAGCAGGAGTTCACATCTGCCCAACTCACCACTGGGATTCCCTAGTATTTAACGGGCATAAAAGTGAATGGTAGATGAGATAATAATGACAGAAGCAAGAAAGGACATTTTTGTGACTGAAACATTGTCTTCCATCACCTCTTGTTGATATGTTAGAAGGCTCATTGCCTCTTTGTTGGGGTTCTCAAACTGTAAGTGGTAGATTAGGACAGATAATGAACTAGTCATGAGCCACAATACTCAGCTCCAGTGCAATAGTTAATACTTACGATTACTTTTAATTAACTTTGCTCTGCAGATTGAAACTAGGATCCCAACACATGACTATATACATCCAATAGACAGAAACAGCAGTTTCTATGTTCACCCTGGGGATATCAAGATTAAATCATCTAGTTTCAGAAAGGCATAGAAATCTATTTTGCCTTAACACTGGAGAGCTTTTAGTCAAGAAGACAGTACTGAAAATTAGTTCAAAGGCTGCTCCGAAGAAAAAGATTAAAAGGAGAGACATGCTGAGGGCTTTACTTCAGAGGATTCGTGTTACCTTCCTTCATGCTCAATGCCTCCAGCTTCAGTGGGAGATCAGAGGCACCACCTGTAGCAGCTGCAGTCTGGATGTCAGGTAAGGCATTGCGGCGGCCTGCCCTGGCTGACGATGCAAAGGCGCTGATCACAGACTCCACATCAGTCATCTCCGATGAATCGGTCCTCATCACAGCATCTATAGATAGAAACGAGCCTGTTCAGAGGTAAAGGGTCACCCAAGAGACCGATGGTTACATCAAAATCACGACAGGCTTCAAGATTTGATCTCGAGTGGCACACTTGCAGTGTTTGCCCCTTGCCTCTGGGGCGCCCATGTGAACATTTGCTGACTAGGGCAGGAAGTACTTCTGTGAGCCAGGTTGCTATAAATAAGCCTGGAGTCCAAAGCAACACTCGAACGCTTGAGGGTGTAGTAGTCCTAGACTTTTGTTCTGCTTTTCTAAGGATGAATCAACCGAGGCTTGGAAGCCAATGAAAACCAATCGGTGTGGCCACTCCCAGAGTGTTTGTTTGCGGTGCCTATTTAGGCTGAAACCAAATCACTGCAATTGTGGGGAATAATCAAAGCACTTTTCCCTAACTCTTTAGAAATAAATTGCACTTTATAGTTGCTGTAACTTCGTTTGTTCTGATTCAGACAGTTTTCAGTACACTCACGTTTATGCTAGGCACTGTTTCCCTTGCCTTTGGGTAGACACACAGTCATGCCTAGCACCTTCCCCAGCATCCCTTATTTTCCGAGTAATGGTCTCTCTCACAGTTCTTAAGAGATCATTCACTGTACAGGAGGTAGCAGTTATCACATATAAAAAAATCTAAAATGACCCTGCCTCATATTTTTTCGTTATAAAGTTTTCCTAGGTTTTGGTGTTGAACTCTAACCTGGAAGCTGTGATGGCAGCTTTATGTAGGCACTTCCCATTAGGCTCCAGCAAGGCCTTGAGAATGCTAATGTATCGTGTGTGTGTGTGTGTGTGTGTGTGTGTGTGTGTGTGTGTGTGTGTGTGTGTCCATTCGCAGGCTGTTTGTACTCAGAGGGACAACAGAACATATATGCTTTCTGAAAGATTACCTCAGAACACAAAATGGGCCCCAAAGGATGGAATGAATCCTTTTTGGTATTTACAATAGTAAACTCTGGCCTGAGGAAAGCAAAGCCAGACTCCTCATAGTAGCTGAAGGGATGTTCTTAGACAGTCAACTTCCACTTGGAAAATGCTAATAAGTAAACGAGAGGATGCAGGCATACTGCATCTGGTATTAGGAACACAGCTCTTGTTGTCCATCACCAACAGGATTCATATGGTGCACCATGTGTTCCTCAGGAGTGTGGTAACAGTCTGAAAGTGCCCTGACAAGCGGCCTTTTACAAGCATCGTATGAGGTTTACAGACACAATCTGGGAGTTAGACTCTCAGTGTTTGATATTCTACTAGTGTCTGGCATTGGCAGCTTGGAGAAGAGCAATGAATATTGAAATCTTAGTTCAAAAGAATCCACTTAATTCCAGAGTTTCAAGTGACAGTGGTCAATTCACTTAAATTTATGGGTCACAGTTTCACTTCTACATATCAGGTATAGCAATTAGTCTGTTTGATTCACAGGATTCTCTTTGTGGAAAAGTGGTGAGATAAAGGGCAAGCATCTCTGTTCTATGAAACCATTGATGAGAGACTACTTATGTCATTGTTCATCTCTCATGGCATCTCCCATCTTACCACACACCCATGTACCCTCTTTAGTCCTCACAAGAAGATCCTGCTAGAGGACCCTCCAGACTCCTGCTAGAGATCTCTTGCATTTTCTAACAGAGAGGCCAGAATTCCTTTAATAATATCAATAGATATTTTGTGTCTATCACTTCACTTAAACCTCCCTATAATTCTGCAAGGTCCTCATTTTATGGCTGTAGCTCCTGGGGCTGAGAGGCTCAGTGACTGACTTGAAGTCCCATAACTACTAATCTAACTTTGGAGAGAAGCTTAACCCAGTTACCCCTGAAATCAAAATGATATGGATTATTTAAAAAATTTTAAACTCCTTTAGATTTTGTTCTTCATTAACTGTGCACAGGGAATTCTCGCTGTTCAAAATTTTCCCTCTGTGTCCCCCTACCGTGTGTGTGTGTGTGTGTGTGTGTGTGTGTGTGTGTGTGTAAGAGAGATAATGTGAGGCATACATGGGAATTCTTTATTTTACATATCTGGTAGTTTGGGAGGACCCCTACTTAATTCCAATTAAGGTGTCTTCTCTATAGTTTGTGAAGAATTGAGTGAGACCATCTTGAAGCAAAGTTAGTCCTTGGACCCTGACTCTATCCCCAGTCAGTTATCATTGCCTCAGACATGATAGCCATGATCAAATGCTCATCTACAAAAATCATCTCTCTGTGTAACTGCAAACACACTATGACTGGCTTTGGGAACCTGGCGCATGATTCCTTGCTTGATGGTCCATTTCTAAGGAAGAGTCAAAATATGTTTTTGTCATCTATCAAATGAGAATTTCTAATTCTGCTTACATTATACATTGTGTATAAATCTCAACTTTAATATTAAATGAGAACTTCTGAAAGATGGTTACAGCCATCAGCATGGAAGCAGAATTCTGGGCCCCAAGTTAAGTTCTTTGCTATTTGGGAAGTTGTTCCTTTTGCCTGTACATTACTATACCATGCAGAAACTTTCTAAACAAAAACATCACAAAACGATCTGAAAGTGTGTCAGCTACATTCAGTGACAAGAATCTTAAGGCCAGGCCCGAATTGACCGACAGGGAGAGCCAACAGTCAAGCTGCCTTCCTTTGGGGTTCTGCTCTGCTCTTTCTCAGTGTACATTTGCATTGAGCTCCTCTCAGAGGCTGGTGCTGAGGCTAGCCAAGATATCCACCACTGACAGAACTCATCATCTCAGCCCACAGAGCTGTGAGAAGATGGGTGTTCCACTGTGAAAAGCTCTCTATCTTTTGACCCAATGTATTTGGCTTACAGAGAGTTTGCAGGGCCTCTTGATTCTGAATACAGTATCAGGCTTTTTTGATTCTTTGTCAATTGGTGCTCTACAGCACTGGACAAAACTGAAAAGTCCATCAGGAAAATAATGTGAATAAACTATATACATTGTGCTATGACTCTCGTACTTCTAGGTTAAGAAGAAAGTGTCAGATCTACTAACAGATGCACGTCCACAGAACATTCTGAAGTGTTAAAGTAGTATTTGTATTGGAGGATCAAAACAGGAAAGTAATGAATGTAAAGTCATCTCAATTTTGCACAAAGAAAAAAGACCTACTTGGGAACTGCAGATAGAACAAGGACCATATTAAGCAGGTTTTAGTCTCTTTGACATGTTAATGCACAATACTGAACACATATTACTTTCATAGTGCAGAAAGATTGAAGCAAGACAAATTATGAGTCATCAGACAGTTCTTTCACAGAAAGGGTCTAGAAATATTTTGAGCATATAAATAAACACCAAATCATGAAGTGAATGCTCCTCCTTCCTTAAACAGTCATTTTATTTCTCTTTGTTTTACATTTTATAAAGAGTGGCATAGGTAGAGACAACTGCTCTCTTTCAATGCTTTGTGACATTCAAAAACATAATTCATAGGAAGATGAGATAATACAACTAAGGGAAATAAACCTGAGATAAGCTTTTATACATTTTAAATTTTGCAAGCTTAAAAAGCTAATTATGTGAATGTTTGCTAACCCAGGTGGCTTACTCACTAGCAAAGCTTCCGCTTTCTCATTTACAGAACTAACAGAGGTGAGCTCTGCTTGCAAGAGCTGGAACCATTTGCAGAGTTGGAGATTTCATCAAAGCCCTGTATTCCCAGTGAGGTAATGTCATTTGCATTGCCCTGGGCATAAGTGATGTCAGTTGAAAATATAGTTTTTTAGGATGTCTTAACAAAAGACCATAAGACAATCATGTATCCATGCACTCCAGCCTCTTTGCAATCTCCAAAATATGGGAAATAAAACATAAGCGCAAATGAAGACAATAAGCTGTTCAGGCTAAATAGAGTACTAGAGTTATACACATATACATAAGACACACATATGCACATAATAGTGTGTGTATGCACTCATGCTTAATCACTAAACTCTCAGAGGACTTAAAAGAATTTTAGAAAACAGTGTGTTTCTTTGTTGAAACTGTAGCTACAGATTTTAGTGTCTCTCTCTGCAGACTGGTGAGCCCACCCTCTGCTCACACTAGCCTTTCCTCGAAGCTGAGACTATAAGCAGGCTAATACTTTCCTTCTTTCCTCATCTTTTGATCCCTATCTGTCACCCCAGCTCCCACAGTGAAACTACTACTGCTTATGTGTATAACATTTCCAAGAAACTTCTTATCTGCTTAGTCTTAGAGGTTGTGTGAGTCAGACTGTCTGAAAAACAAAAAACAACAACAACAAAAAACAAACTGAATTAAAAAAATTTCTAAAAAGTATGCTTTTAGAGGCAAAAAGAAAAAGAACGATACTAGTCTCAGCTGACACCTAGCGGCTAAGGACTTACTTAACTCACAGATAGAGTAAGGTTGAGTTTGTGCAAGGCTTCAGCAAAACTTTTTAAAAGGAAAAGGAGAGAAGGAAAGGAAAGGAGAGGAGAGGAGGGGGTGAAAGAAAAGGAGATTCAGAAAGGAGAAGGCAGAGCAGGAGGAGAGAGGAGAGGAGGGGGAAGGAGGGAAGAGGAGGAAGGGAAGGGGAGAGAGGAGAGAAAAAGAGGAGAGGGAAGGGAGGGGAAACTGGAAGAAAAGGGAAGGGGAAGGCGGTACAAGAGGAGAGGAGAGGGAGGAAGAGAGGGAGGGAGAGACAGGGAGGGGAATGGGGAGAAGAGGGGAGGAAAGGAGAGGCTTGGCTTTTCTCTGGCTAGTTCTCCACACTTTATGCTAATATTCTCAGGTCTCTGTGTGGGTAGAGAGCCTTATTTTGTGATTTTCTGTCTTTTCTATGCAGACCTCCTCCAAACATAGTGAAAGAAACAGAATAGTTGCTTCTCTGGGCACCAACGAGTCAGGGCTTATCCATCTAATTGCATGCAAGCACTGTACCAGCCCACAAGCCACACAGAGGAACCAGACTGTACTGAGATGAGACATGGTCTGGTCCCTACATAACCCTGTGTCCTAATCTTAGGAAATTAGGTAAAAGATGTCAATCTTTTAACACTTCTATCCAACCAAGTGACACCACCATTTTAGGTTAAACAGAGTTTAGAAGGAACATTTGCATATGTATGAAATTACTTTTTTTATTTGGTGATATATCTCTTTAAAATTACTCCATTTGTGGCATATCTACATCTCTAGTATAAGACAAAAACAAATGAAAATTTAAATTTGTGGACATACACTTTTTTTTAATGCTTAGGTTCTTGCTTGCAGTAACACAAATTCAACATATATTCATATGCATATTTCAGGTGTTCTAGCACAGGATTTTTTAAAGCAATTAAGCATGTAGTATTCAAATCCAAACTTACTTTTATTCTCCCATAATCTTCCAGTTGAAGTGACACATAAACCTGAATACCTTTCCAGCATTGTAATACTGTTTCAAAATGGGATTACTTATGATAAAAACATGAACTGGAGTATAAAAAATACTGCAGTACATGTGTGCAAGATGCTTAGCTACATGCATTTGGTATTGGAATAGGAAATCCTCTTTAATGGACCATGCTATGGTTTCAGTTTCCTGCTAGAAAAATTTATCCAATATACACACTCTATAAATAGTTATAGTGGTCAATCTGTTATAAGGCTTTCTCAAAGCCATTGCAGCTTCCCGAAGGAACAGTCTAATCCAAATTTAAGTCAACATAAAGCCACTTGTCAAACTCTTTCACAAGTCCAGAGAGCATTTTTTCTTTCATTTCCATCATTCTTCCCCCTGCTTCTTTCTAAAGCAGAAGAAAGCAGCTACCCAGGAGGATAAAATGCAACCTCCACACACCAAAAAGTTCTCCTAAAAAATATGCATACTTCCCTTTGAATGCATGATCTTCCCCCACCCCCAGTGCTGGGACGACTGAAATTACAGCTATACAAGATAGTCTTGATTTGGTGTGTGGGTGTGAAGGGGTGTATGGATGCATGCGTGCATTGTATTTGTTTGTCTCTGTGTGTTGTATGTGCTGGGAGACATCCAGAACACAGGTTGACACTTCCACTTCTCCTTTGGATGAGTGTCCTTCTTTATAGTTACAAAGCACAGTATAGCAGCCTCATGTGTTACAATTTCCATCATTTTAACAGTCCATATCCTATCTTTGTAGGTGACCCAAATTGAGAGGATTTAGCAAGGATTAGAAGGAACCATTCTTATGAAAGATGAAAACAAGGAAGAAGGAAGGAAGAGAGGGAGGATGAAAGGGAGGGAGGAAGGGAGGCAGGAAGGAAGCAAAGAAGGAGGGAAGGAGGAAAGGATATTCAAAACTGAAAGATCACCACACCAGTCACTGTTCAGTTGGGGTCACCAAGTCAGTAATTCCCAACCATGGCTGGTAACCCGTGAGAACCACCAGCTGAGCATTCCTGAAACTGAATTGTGCACTGATTTCTTATAGTCTTTTGACTTTCAGCAAAATGTTGAAGTTCTCTGCTAACTTCCTACTATTGACGTCAAAGTAGGATTAATATGACCTATTTTGGATCCAAGCAAATAATGGCTCTAAATGTTGGTCATCAGTAACTCATAAATGAAACATGTAGCTATCAATTACATTAATTTGTCAATGGTATGATAGCATATTGCTATGGATATCAATGGTATTCTTAAGCCACCCTGTGGATAAGTCTTTAGAGACAGCCTATGGTGTGGGTTATAATGACAAAAGGTTAACTCTGAGACATTCCTACTGAGTTGGTGTTTAATAAAAAACACATGTATAATCTGGATGCCCAACACACACATATACACACAACTCCCATCTTGGCTACTATTCTATAGCATCTAAACCAGAAAAGCCTTTTGTCACAGAAAACCACATTTCCTTAATCCCACCCATAAGAGACTCTCACCCTAAAGGAGAAAATTTTACATTCTTTCTGCAAAAAAAAAAAATATTTTAGTGTTGTCTCCCAGACTTAAACTGGATCCAAATCCTCAATTGTTTCATGATGTTTGAAAGACAATCTTTAGTCTGAGTACTGTTGTAGTTACAGTGAGGAAGGTCACGGTACAATGCCTGTCTGTCCTACTTTACTCAGCACTTGTTAACTTCTAATAAGTATTCTAATTTAAGTAGACATAACCCCAACAAAGGGCAATGGTTAAAATAAGAGACATGGCTGAAGATTGAAATTGTTCTTAAAAGTAGCCTGGATAAGTAAGGTGACATATAGGTATGATACTCAATATATCTATTTTATATATACATGTATGTATATATATATATGTATATACACGTGTACATGTGTATTTGTATATATATGTATATATATATAAAATTTAAAATTTTTACTAATGTATCTTATTTTAATCATTTAGTGAAAAATTCCTTGGAAAGTCTCTTACTCTATTTGTGAATGAATATATTTTTCATCTTTTTTACTTTGTTGTAGAGAAAAGAGGAAAAATGACAGTATCCACTCAAGCTCTGCTTTGGTTTTTTTCCCCCAACTGCTTTATTTTTCACTATAGAAGAAGCCAGTTTAGTATTTGATCAAGCAAAAAAATTAATCAAAATCACAATAGAAAAATTTTAAAAATTTATAGGATTTTTTAGATCATGGATTAAAAAAACAAATATAAAATAAGAAAAATGATCTCTTCAAAATGTTTTTGTTCCAAACTGTAATTCTTTTATTAACTTACAATCAAGTTAAACAGATGGAAATATATTTAAATGGATTCTTTTAACCTGCAGAAAATCATTTGTAAAACAAAATGTTACTATATAATTGTTATATAAGTACAATGAGTTCATGAAAATGATATCCAAAATATGCTTTAAAAAGAAAGTGAAAAAATAATTTTGTAACCTGTATACATCTATTACTTTAGAAAATTCGAGTACAGTGGTGTGGTGGCATGAGCTTTTAATCCCAACACTCAGGAGGTGAGTTTGAGACCAGCTTGGTCTACAGAGCGAGTTACAGGACAGGCTCCAAAGCTACCAAGAAGAACAGTTTTGAAAAAACAAAAACAACAAACAAACAAACAAAAGCAAGCATGAGGAGACAACACTGTTAGAAAAAAATCTATTAAAACAATGATAGCAGTGCTTTACGGGTGGAGTTAATAGCTGTGATTTCTGGTTTTCCCTTCCAGCTTCATTGTTCTCCAAACTTTCTGTAGTGACTTTTATTTTTGTTTGTTTGTTTTATGAGAAAGGATTTCTCTATGGCTTTGGAGGCTGTCCTGAAACTAGCTCTTGTAGACCATGATGGTCTTGAACTCACAGAGACCCACCTGTCTCTGCCTCCTGAGTGCTGTGATTAAAGGCATGTGCCAACAACGCCCAGCTGTAGTGACTTTAAAAATAATGCTTTTTTAGTTTTTGAAGGTGTAGTTACATAGCTTCCCTCCTTCTCTTTCCTACAATCAACTCCTCCCATGCACCCTCTCCTCAAATTCATGCTCTCCTTTTAATGGTCGGTACATACTTCGAGCATTTTTATAATGGGAAAACTGACAAATCATTTTGAACATGCACTGATTTTAAGGCCTTGGATGAAAATCCTCTTGTGTGATCTTGTGTTGCAGTTTGGTCATGGCTCAGTCTATTTTAAAGAAAAGGAGGCAGGGGACCCTCAAAATGAACTCCTGGTTACCAAGGAAAGACCAGAGTCCACCTGTCCTCACCAGAGCCTCCATCTACACCTCCCGGAACAGTTACTGGGCACAGCTTGTTTCCTTTCAACCATGTCTTTGCTCAGTGCCAGATTCTGGGGAATTAATGACAAGGAGACTAAAAATAGTAATATACACAAAAGTGACATCCACATGTAAACGCCAAGTCCCCACTAAAGAAGGGAATGCCTAGCTGACATACATTGTTACTGAATCGGGGCATACACATAACAGGAACTCATATTACACAGAAGCAAATGTCATTAAAGCACATGAGTGCACCTTTTTCTCTGAGCACTGGAGAGCCAGGAAAATCTCCACATCACATAGAAAAGATGAGTATAAGAAGCATTACCTAGAAATAAAGACCAATGTCAAAGACAGCTAGTAAAAGGCCATTAGGAAGAAAAGTTTGATCAGCAAATCTACCAGAAAACTTACTGTTTCCAAATGCAAAACCAAGAATAGTTTCATATTAAAATTAGAGCAAAAGGAAAGACCTTAAAATGTAAGACCTAATGACTTTTAGAAATAGTATGTAAACAGTAAACACTGCCTATAATACTTTATGTAAAATTTAATGAGTATGCTACAGATAGCATCAAATAGTTTTTGTCTAGTGAACTTTGCATCATAAATATTATCATTAGAACAAGTTGAATTATTCAACATTTCAAAGCTTGCAGTATTTAATATTTCTAACCATAGATACATAGTTTTTGTTCAATTATGTAAAATCAGACCACCTATAATTTGACATTAAACTCCAAATACATACCATGTATCTATTTGATAATCATATATAGTCATGAAACTGTATTTTTCACAAAATTCTTTATTATATATTGTATCCCCTGAAACAGTTCATCTTGCTTCCCTTGCAGCCTAAACTTAAAAATTAATGGAGCCTACTGCTCTTTACATTAACAATATCTGTTTTTATTCTCATTCTGACAGGAACAACTCTTCCAAGTTGAACCTGACCAAGCACATCTCAGTATTATCTCACTGCACTCACCATTGGCAGTCAAGTTTGACAAATACAATGGTTAATTTTATATGTCAACTTGACTAGGCCACAGGGTGCTCTGATTGTGACTAAGCTTTAGGCTGGATATGACTAGGAGAATGGTTTTGGATGATATTCATATCTAACATGGTGGACATATGTAAAGCAATTATCTTTCCCAGTATGGGCAGGCTTCATCCCACCCACTAAAGACAGAGTAAGGAAGAACTTGATCTCTCTGCCTGTCTTTGACTTATAACATCAGTTTTCTTCTACCATTGAACTCAGACATGGACTGGAGCAACAGTCATTCATTGTGGTCCTTAGACTTGACATAAGACTAGAATAAATAGAAGTTTATTCAAGAGTTGGGGCGGGGAGACAGAGAAGCAAAGAGGCATCATTTAGCACTCACCTTGATCTTTGTAAATTTTTATTCTTCTGGGCTCATGAAAAATTATCTTTCTTATTTGCAAACATAGCTGTCACATAAAAGTTTTAGAAATATTTGATGCTGAAGTTAAACGTATCATGTATTTGGTTTTCATCATATCATATTTTGGGGGTTTGCTTATTTGGTCATTAAGTTAATAATTCTAGGAAAGTTAGTTCTGTCTTTAAATTTCAGGTCTTGCACATCCAAGTACTAACAAAGTTTCCCTTTAATTTTGTCATATGCCCGCACATATACAGATATTTAATATGCAAATGAATTATTCTTTAATAGTATTTATTTTAAATCACAGGTCTTCATTTTTCCTTTACAGTCTTGATTGTCTTTTAACTCAAAATAACACCATTCACTTTCACATTAAAATTTATTCTCTCTGCATACATTTTCTGATACATCATGACCATCTATAGGATTCATTCCTTCATGTGGCCTATGGCATTAAAATTAAGGTGTAATTTTCTGTGCTGCCCTTGCTTTACTTAATAACATGTTTCCCTCTTCACTCCTGCTGCCACAGTGGAACCCTAGTTAAACCATGCTTATTGCAGGAAGCAGGTACATGGCAAATCTGTCTTCTTAGGTAATTCATGGACAGGAGACTCTCATTATTGTTCACAGCTCCTGGTCATTCACTCTCCTCTCTCCAAGTTTTTTGTATAGTCTACAGTTTTCAGGTACATGGCAAATCTGTCTTCTTAGGTAATTCATGGACAGGAGACTCTCATTACTGTTCACAGGCCTGGTCATTCACTCTCCTCTCTCCAAGTTTTTTGTATAGTCTACAGTTTTCTTGGCCTTCTGCTATGAGCTTGTTTGATCCCAAACTTTTTTGGATCTCATCTGTCCAAAGTTGGAGGTGTTCAGACACTGCCAGAACTCCAAAGAGAGAATCTCTACCTCATCAGCGGAGTGAATAGGAAGGAATGCAAATTACTGATGTTACGACTACATGGCCTTGCAAGCATTGATATCAAAAGAGTATCTAGTCATCATAAAAGTAGCTGATGTTGGGTAACTGGTTCTGAGTTATGGCAAAAGCTGAAACAGAACCTCTAATTGCTGGGGACTCTGAGCTGTGGACTGTGGGGCAGCATGCTGTCAACCATTATTGTCTCTTTCCATATTACAATTCTCTTGTCTCCAAGATGATGTCACGTTAACTATCAGGTTGAACTTGTTTGACAGGTAGTCACTGAGGCTTCTGCTTTTAAGGGTCATGAAAAGGCCAGTACCTTGACCAAGCAGAAGTTCAGCCCTACTTTCTAAAGTTCAACCTAGAACTCTCTGGTCACTGCGTCTAGCATGGTGACTGCCATGAGTTACTTGAGGTTACATTACAGATACTGTTTGCAGTTGTGAATACAAGGGACAAGCCAGATGAGAACCCTTTGTAAGGCCTGTGGAAAGGAAGGAGACCACCATCCTGCAGAGAATTAAGCATAGCCTTCTGATTGTAGTTCATGCAGGGGTAGTGACCTTGCTGGGCTCCTGGGCTGTCGCTTCCCTTGCTGCTGTCGCTTGTTTTCTTTTGACCCCCAAGGGCATCAAGGTTCATATCCATGGTGGCCCGTGGCCTGTGGCCCAGGTGCTGATGAAAACAAAAAGGGGGTAGGGAGAGGAAGGAGCATTTGGCACTCAACCAATCTTGGGATGCAAAACCCATTGCCAATATGCCCTGGGCTCTGCACTGTTGCCTAAAAGCACACCAGAAAGCTAATTTGCAGTCACAAGCCCAAGACCCCATGCAAGCCATAGACGTAGGACTTTTCTGGATGTGGGATCTCTATTCCAGGAAAATGAACCTGGAATCCCTGGAGGAATAGGCATGCACTTGCAATGTAGGCCAGCAAGTGTTCCTGAACATTTTTCCCTATAACCACACCAAAAGTCTGTGCAACAGATGGCTATGCAGGGACAAAAGTTAAAGTCTAAAATGTTACCTGGTTAAAAAACTCAAAATATCCTCAGAGGGTTTTTTCATTTTAAAAAGGCGATGAAACAGAGAAAGCGAGAGGGTTTACCCATGTAATAGGAAATGTGCGGATGTTGTGGAAACTGATCTTTTTTTTTTTTGGAAAGTAAGATTTTCTTTTTTGTTGTTGTTGTTGCTTCCCCCTCCCTTTTTTGTTTAAGTTAGAAACAAGCTTGTTTCACATGTCAATCTCAGCTCCTTCTCCCTTCCCTCCTCCCCCACTTCCCACCAGGCCCTTCAGTACCCCACCCAATCTCCACTCCGATCCCCAGGGAGGGTGAGGCACTCCATGGTGGATTGCCAGAGTCTGTCATTTCATCCAGGGCAGGGCCTGGGCCCTCCCACAAGAGTCCAGGCAGAGAAAACATCCCTCATTATGGGATGGGAGCTCAAAGTCTATTTGTACACCAGGGATAAATACTACCCAAGGCCCCATAGATTACCTAGGCCTCCTCACTGACACCCACATTCAGGGGGTCTGGGTCAGTCCCATGCTATGGAAGCTGATCTTAATCAAGTTAGAGTTGTGATCTAGGATTCCTTCCCTGCACCACATCGCTGATGGTGCTTCTCTTGCAACAAAGATCCTAATCCATAGGGTTGGAAGAAAACCCTTGGCATCCTTGAGGCACCTTGTGTAGGGGTGAACCCAAACCCAATGCAAATATTTCACTGCTACTAATCTGACTAATATGATGAATTTGCCATACATTTCAACAGCCTCATGATCACAGTTGTGTTTACCTACAAAGAGACATGAGCAACAATGCTGCTGCACACATTCCCTACAGGAAATTTCTTAAGAAAAAAGAAAAAATTATATATTGCGATCAAAAAGAGTCAGAAAAGAGCTTACAATAGCAGATGGGTCACTACCTCAGACATAATAGATGGCCCTTTCATCTCTGCTAAATACTTGGATGTCACTTGTTAACCCATGTGCCATTCCATTCCTGACACTGTCAAGGAATAGACACTGACATTCTCAGTACCCACAAGGTGAATACAAATTCAACATCTGTGATAGTTCAAATGGTAATGGTCCCCATATGTTCATATATTTGAACGTATGTGTCATCTGCTCCACCCCCAACAACCATCGGTAGAACTGTTTGGGAGGGATTAGGGAGTGTGGCTTTGTTGGAGGAGGATTGCCACTGGAGTCAGGCTTTGAGACTCAAAATGCTTGCAGCATGTTCATGCTTCGGCTTTGAGAGCAAGATGTGAGCTCTCAGCAGTTGTGGTCACTGTGTCTTTACCTTACCATCATCACTTCAAAACCTGTAGAACCACAAGGCCAATTAAGTGATTTTTTTTCTAATTCTCAGTGGTCATGGGACTTTATCAAAGCAATAGAGAAGTAAGTAAATCAACATCCATTTATTTTCTTTAGGTTCTGGAGGTAACATACTCATTTGGAAATCTTAATGTTACTGTAATTTTGGTCCATGTTGAAGAAGAAGCCTGTCAAACCAAAAACTAAATAATCTGTACAAATTTTAAGTAATAAGCAAGTCCACCAGTGCCTATGCATACTTTTGTCACTTCGTCTCATACCTCCTGTCTCTGGGTTGCCTGTGATGATCATAAATTGGCCCTGGGATTCTAGATAAAAATACCTTTTCTTGATCTCATACTATATTCCAGTAGAGGGGCAGACAGTGAAATTAGAATAGAGTCTTGAAATAGAACCTCATAGAACTTGAACCTGTTTTCAAAAGCACACAGCAACCCATTTACCTTGGGTTATTGAAGTAGTACCCTATTAGCTTGGCATGTCTCCTGGGATCTTGGATACAGAATGGAGTCACATCTGGGCAGTATGACAACCCTCTCCCCAGGAGTGGTGGTCTTTTCTTTGCTTTCTCATTTTCCAGACATCATGAAGTCATCCACTTCTCAATGTTCTTAGCAATAGACAAATCTCTTGTGATAAACTTGAGTGAATACAGTAGTAATATTTTCATTACACACACGGAGAGTTGTTTCTTTTTCTCTTCTAGCCAAAATATTTCTAATAAAGGATAGTGCCAAAGGGTGGTTCAATGGACACATTGCAGGTATTCATCTTAGCACTGGATGCCCTGGCCATTGGCCCTACATGAACACTTTTGAAAACTTGTAGACCATTACCAAGAGTTTCTCCTTTTAGGTAATGGACATTGGGAGTTTCTTATTTTACAGATACTCAAAGCATGATCTGGGTTAACACATTTCTCCTTATAAGACTTATACTACAAATTAACCACAACAGGATACTTCTTTTTTTTTTTTTTTTTTGGTTTTTACGAGACAGGGTTTCTTTGTATTGTTTTGGAGGCTGTCGGTCCAGCCGGGCCTCGAACTCACAGGGATCCGCCTGCCTCTGCCTCCTGAGTGCTGGGATTAAAGGTGTGAGCCACCACCACCCAGCAGCAAGATACTTCTTATCTGCCTAGGTGTCCTAGTAACAATAGCAACCTGGGAAATCATGTGACTTAGAATACTTAGTCAAGTAGCTTGGAGAAGACATTTAGTGGGAATTCAACTTCCCATAACAACCTAGTGATGATTAGGCTTGGGAGACAGCCAGGGTAAGTGAGAAGTCTAACGATCTTTCCAAAGAATTCTTATTTAAAGCACAAATTGGAAAATGACACTCTCAGCCCCTGCTAAGTGTCATTCTCACGAAATGCATTGATTGGTATCTGGAGATAATGAGTTCTACATCAGTGTCAGACAGGTCCCTATGTTGCCATTAATAGCTGAACAACATGCTGTGTAGTAAAGTTCATGTTTTATTATTGCCATCTCAAAATATGTTGTCCTTTCTTTGTCAGGTGGATACTTGCATCCAAGTAGAAATGCTTTTGATCATTTCTAAGAGCCTTGGTTATCATCTAGTTATAAACTGTTGTCCATTAGGTATAGCAGCACATGTCTATAATCCCATTACCCAGGAGGCAGGTGCAGTAGGATTGAGGCTGAACATCTGATATAATACTTTGCAACTGGTCCCAGTCTTAAGTTCCCTTGCTGCTGTTTGTATAGATAAGGTGTCCTTATCAAAGGGATGTCATAGCTCCTGAAAACCCTGCATTGTATTCTCTGATGCTTGTATAATTCTCCAAGCAAACCAATGCCATCTGTTCCTCAGCAGCCAGTGGCACCTCCATAAGTTTCTGCATAAAAACTTGCATGACCGTGGCCCTATACATGTACAATGCTCTCTCCATGCCTATCCCTATCCCCATGCTGTCACTATATGTGACTGATGAATTGCCCTCAGCTTTATGACTTCAGTGTCAAGTAGCATTTCCTAATCATGGTGTGAATAGACGAAGACCCCCACATTACCAACACTACTTTTCTTTCTCCCTTGAAAAAGCCTGAAAGATAGAACGGGGTTTACATACATTCTGTGTCCACATCAGCCCTCAGTGGGGTGCAACTTACTCTATTCTGCACACTGCAATCTACGGTTGTTTCCAGGGTAATTCCAACATTGAGTTGAAGTATATGGAGCTCCTCCTCTGGCCCAGCCTAGGATATTTGAAGCCTAATGTTTACTTAAACCACTCTTACTGATGTTTTAAACCTATTAAATCATGTCTGATGTCTCTAGAGAGCCTGGAAACTCTGAGGTGGCCTTTAAGTTCATTGTTCTAGGAGTTTCCATTCCCCATGACTTCTCTACTCTTCTAGGGCCATAGCACCTATGGAATTTCTCTACTGTGCTAGCATTTTCCCTGGGAACTAAGCTGTTGTTCTCTCTACCAAATTTGCCTACCAAATTTGCTAAACTCAATCAAATTTCTATTGCTGTTTCTTCACCACTCAACCAAGAGGACTGGAGACCTGGGGACCTTAGCAAATACTCCATAGCCAAGTGCTCCTCCTAGCACCAGTTCTCCGACTAGCTAGTAAATGATTCATTTCCCTTCTCAGGAATATAAAATGTAACTCTTATGTCATTGTTTACTTTTTCCTTCTCTAAGCTTTGTTCTCAGTTCTCCAGTCAAATCTCTGAAGGTTGAAGCCAGGCTGTTGTCAGAAGTAATATGGTTCTAAAAGCTGTGGCTGTTTGTTTCCATTTAACAGATGTTAGAAACCTGGGTGATCTTTTGTTCTAGATTGTATGTATCATTTTCAGCTAACAGTGTCCACACACAACACTAAAGGGGGTTTAACGAGTAAAGAAAACCTCAGTTAATAATTAAATTGTTATCAGTCATACAAATTTAGCAGCTTTTCTCAACCGGCCCTTTCTCTAGGCAGTTGCTTTATATACATGTATAAACTGTAGATTGCTTTATTGCATTATTTCATTTAATCATTACCGCAAATATCAGTGTGTAGGGATGAGAGAAAAAGAAAACTCTTAGTTGTGAGATTACTAAGTTGAATTTTCCAGACATTAAGAATCTTCCCCAATGTTAGGAATTAAATTTTCAATATGTGACTCCAGAACATGGGTTTTTAGTCATTTCATTGTGTCCTATCCAGTTTCCATTGTCCTCTATAAAATTGGATGATATTAGGATAAGAAAGAAATATCTTAATTTAGAAATAAGCCTCCTAAAAGTTACCTAGTACAGCCATTCATCACATACAAGATTCTCCTCAATCAAAATACTGTCCTTCTATGACCCAAATACTCTCCACATTATGTTTTATTTGATTGTTTTAGTTGTCTGTTGTGTGTGTGTAACTGTGTGTGTATATATGTGTACTTGTTTGTGTGCCAATGGTCACAGAAGCCAAAGAAGATTAGGACCCTGGAGCTAGAAATATAGGTTGTTGCCAGCTGCCCAGTGTGGAAACTGGGAACTGAATTCAGGTCCTTTGCAAGAACAGAAAACACTCTTACCCACTGAGCCATCTCTGCAGCCCAATTTCCATAGTACTTTATACTCAAAATATTGTGTAAGAAACTCATCCGATTCAAAAACTTTGATTTGAATTTACTCTTAAAAATGCAAACCATGGAACTAAAAATATGTGTAATTTTGAAAACAACATGTGTTTTTATGTTTCTTATGAACTATTATACTGTTTATATAAAGGAATACATACTTCCATATTCATTAAA
The DNA here is from genome assembly GCF_017639785.1 of Mesocricetus auratus. Lineage (NCBI taxonomy): Eukaryota > Metazoa > Chordata > Mammalia > Rodentia > Cricetidae > Mesocricetus > Mesocricetus auratus. The sequence goes on along the minus strand of NW_024429199.1, from coordinate 14,357,361 downwards.
ATTCTTTCATAGAATGAATAGTAATAAAATTTGTGTAATTTATGGTATAAACTTTTACATAATTTCATCACTGTGTTATGTTTGGGTGAGTTAATTTTACCTTCCACTTTGTTTTCCATTCACAATAGGTAACAGAACTAGCTCATTAAAAACATTATGAGGCCAATGTGAACTTTTGTTTCTAATGAACTTAAGAGGTTTTCAAATATTATTTTAGAGTTTTCTTAATGAACTTCATCCTTATGGCCTTTTTATTACAATATTAAAATAATTTTCAGCTTATAAAAAAGACATTTTTCTCTTGAAAAGGAGAAAAGGCACAAATAATGCACTAAAGGAAACTACTGTTTGATGGTCTCACACGCAGACAGCTAGGGACCGCATGCCACTAGCCTGTCCTTTGAGTCACTTCTGTACAGTCAGGGAAATCAGCAGGAAACACTCTGCAAAGTCCTGAGATTTCCCTTTGAAAAATATAACTGTGACTTGGTGGCCTTCTCCCAGCTATACACACCTCAGCCTAAACATCCTTTATCCTTAGCTGCTGAATGACCAGCCTCCCTGCTCCATCCCTCTGCCCTAACGTTGACCCTGTCGGGTTTTACAGGCTTTAGATGCTTTTTTACAGCTTTGCTAACAGCATCATTTTCCCTCCTGATGCCAGGCAGTGTAAATTAATGCCTCTTCTTTCTTATGTGCTGGTCTGGGGAGAACTGGAGTCTCACTTTTGCACTTGACTAAACTGGAGAAAAGAGGAGACAGATAAAAGGAGGTCTCAAAAAATTACATCCTACTTGTGCCAGCCTGCAGCCCGGAAAGCAGAATTTACAGCAAATTAGTTCTTCCTGAGATCTTTTTAAAATCTTAATGTGAGAGCCAGGGAAATACAGGAGGAGGGAATGAGGCAACGTGGTGGCGGGGGCGGGGGGAGGCTATTTGCTGAGGATTTACTCTTCTGCCAGAAGAATGAGGACAGTGTTTGTCAAATTTATTTATGCATAGCCATCAAGGGTGACAGCTTTTATCAATATAGAGTTCCAGGTATTTCCCAAAGCTTTTGATTTAGACTGTGTGGTTGTCGTTATGCATTCTTAACTCTGTAGGTGATTGTGGTTAACAAGTTAGCACACTCCATCTTTCTCACTACATCTTAAACTCTCTTCTACACCTCTTCCCCGGAATGCATTGATTAATTTGTCCATCCAAGAGGACATGTCCCTCAATGAGCATGTAATAAGTGGTGGTTTTAATAAAGAGTAGCGAGGCACACACTCTGCCTTTGAGACCTACTAGTTCATTTTCACACCTAAGTGAGATTTTCTTTATAGTAAATTAAAAATCCAACTAAATTTAAAAATAAACTTTGCTGTATTTCTTACATCAGGATATAAATTGGTGTCTTCCTCTGGCCTCTGCTACCTTTCATTGTCAAAAGCAAACATGAGGTTCACTGATAAAACAGTTTAATATCATTGTCACTAAATACTATGTAGGGCACTCCCCCCCCACTCCCCACCCCCACTTGCCCCCCACCCTCCCACCCCCCACCCCCCACCCCCCACCCCCGGAGACATATAGCCTCCTGGGAGGCAAGAACAAATACTCTCTATGCATTGATCATGGACAACAGGGGTTTGGTGGAACACTCCAACTCCAACTCGACTTCATAACCACTGACCCTGTGTTGCTTTCATTTGAAAACCCTGGCTTTATGGATGTGAAGTTTTGGGTTTATTTGATACAAGAATAAAATGTCTGTTGGTATTTTAAGCATTCTACATTTGTATTCTGGGCAGCTGGCCTGAACCAAGAAAGATACTCTGAGTCATTCAACCACTCTGTTTACATTCAAATTCTTCACTGATATCCTTTGGCATTTGATTAAGGATAATGAAAACCTTTGAAATAGGAAAATTCTTTCATATCCATCTAAATTAAAAAAAAACTGAAGAAAATACCAAAGCAGCAATGACAAACTAAATAAAGTAAAAAAATAATCACCTTACTCTACAAGTGTCTTCACTAAGAGTTCAGAGTTGCTCATAGAAAAAGTTGCTCAGAGAAGCTCATTTGACAGGTTTATGCTCTGACTGGAGTTTACCACAAACTAGAGTCTAAATTATAGAAGTGAAGAGCCAACTCATTAGTAGTAGCATTTCCAGCAGTTAACTAATGAAAAGAAGTCTTTGTTATCCTTTTTTGTTTTGTTTTTCAAGACAGGGTTTCTCTGTATTGTTTCAGGCTGGCCTCGAACTCCTGAGTGCTGGGATTAAAGGTGTGAACCACCAATTTTCCATGAATTAACAAAATTTTGACTTCTACCTATTTTCAAGACTGGAAAGGGTATTAGACTCCTCCTCCTAGTACAACCACATCAATAGCATGAGAAGATTCCTTAACCTCTTCAGTTTCCCTGGTCCTTTTTATGTAATGCCTCCTCAATGTTTGCATTATAGGCAGGAATACCTGTGTCTTCATTTTTCTTTCTAGTAAATAAGTAGCTACTACCTGTGATCTCGTACTGGCTGGGTCTTATGTCAATTTAACACACAAATTAGAGTCATATGGATGAAGGGAACCTTAACTGAGAAAATGCTTCCAAAAGTTACAGCTTTAAGGCATCTTCTTAATTAGTTATTGATGGTGGAGGGCTCTGCTCATTGTGGATGGTGTAATCTCTGGACAGGTGGCCCTCAGTTTTGCAAGAAAGCAGGCTAAGCAAGCCATGGGGAGCAAACCAATAAGCAGCACCTTTCCATAGCCTCAAAATCAGCTCCTGCTCCAGGTTCTCTCCCTACTTGAGTTCTTGTCCTGACTTCCTTTGCTGATAAACAGCAATGTAGAAGTGTAAACTGAATAGGCCCTTTCATTCCCAAATTGCTTTTCGGTCATGGTGTCTCATTGCAACAATAGAAACCCTAAGATATTCATATTCCACAAACTTGCTTGAATCAAACCTAAACTTTCTAACCACTCATTGGAAATAGTAGGATGCTGAGGAAGGACATAATGGCTAAACATAGTCTAATTTATTTGTAAGCATTTGAAGATTTATTTGCTTTCACTTTAAGACCTATAGAGTAAACATACTAATTGTCATAACCTTAACAGTTTAGAATTTGGAAGGCTATATGGGTAAAATTTACAAAATCTATATGCTATTTGCACCAAAAGTATGAACTTAATCTAATTATTATGTTCATGATGGCTTTTATTGAGCTTGAATAAAAAAGGTTCTGATAAAGTTCCCTTGTCACCAGTCCACTGTCCCTGAAACTTTTAGTCCAAGAAGAGTTCAGTTTTAAATCCTTAGATACACACTGTTCCCTAGAAAATAGGAATTTAAGAAAACCTAGAATCTCCAAATGCTGGGGTCTGTGGAATTCTGACTATGTGCACATATCCAAAGAGGAATGTTTTCAGCATCCCCTAGTCCAGTATGTGGAAAAATGCGAAACAGCATGAAAGCTAGAATTTTTGTTTGTTCTTTTACCTGCATGCATGTGTTATATATACTCCAGCAAATGTTTTATGGGTTACAGAGAGAAAGCTGATTTACCATCTAGATCTCACAGAGCCTCTAAAGTCAAAAGCATTCCCGATTGCCATGACTAAAATCCTAAGCCTGTTCCCATTAAATTCTAGAATTTAACACAACATGTTTCCTAGGTATATTTTAAATTGAAGACAAACTAGTTGTAGTGGGAAATAAATACTTCTTTATGTTCATAGCATTTGTTCAACTTCAGCCAGGCAAGATGGACATTTTCCTTTTCAGTCTAACATTCTCCCCTTCTTTTAAGCTTCTCTAAAGCTTACGTCCAGATTGCAAAATATGGTTAGGTTACCCATCTCTCTATTTCTTATGTACACATAATAATTATCACTATACATGGAATTTGTTGTCTTTTAAAAACTGTTACTCTTTTATTGCCTACACTTTTGGATAATCTCCACCTTAGTACACTGGATTGTAACATGACAGCACGATCCAGTTCCCAGCTCCATCACAGTCTTTGACTGAAAACAAAGAACTACTTTTTATAATACATTTTTAGTGACCTGCGAAGGTGACCAGTTGGTTGAAAAATTAACATGTATGTTGCAGAATTTTGAAATGTTAGAAATGTTTTAGTAGACTTATTTTAAGACTGTCTTGGGGTTTACTGTTGCTGTGAAGAGACATCATCACCATGACAACTATTATAAAGGAAACATTTCATTGTGGTGCCTTCCTTACAGTTCAGAGGTTCAGTCCATCATGGCCAGAAGCATGGTGGTATGGAGGCAGATGTGTTGCTGGAGCTGAGAGACCTATATTTTGGGTAAGAAGTCTACTGGCTGTCACACTGAGTGAAGCTTCAGAAAAAGACCTCAAAGCCCACCCCTACATTGATATACTTCCAACAGAAGGCACGGCCCAGTTTAAAGGTGTATCCGCCAGCCTCAAAGACTGCATTAAAGGTGTGTGTTATCCAGCCTCCTCCAACAAAACCACACTTCCTCCAAGAGGCCACACCTCCTAATAGTACCACTACTTATGAGTTTATGGGGGCCAAATACTTTCAAACTACCACAAAGACTAAGATCCATATTTTGCATAAGGAATTTACATGTCCATCTGATCTAGATGATCACATACATGATCCACTTTCTTTTGTTGTAATTTGACGGAATTGATATAAACTGATAGATGTGATTAAAGGCAGCCATTGAGAACGAAACAAGATAATCCATGAGTAATTTGTCATTTTCCAAGAATTTGGACTTAGACCTTTAGTTATCAGTTAGTTAATAAGACCAAAAGAAGCAATCCTGGCTCCAAAGAAAGGGAAAAATTGGATTACTAGTTTTAAGTGAACATTTAGTTAATTTCAAAATTCAATATTAAATCAATGGACATAGGAGCCAAGTCAGGTCCACAGATAAAACAACAATCATTCCTAATTAAATCTTTTGTTTCTGTTCAAAAATAAAAATATTTTTCAAACATCAGACTACTTGAGAGATGGTGAGATTCCAGTGAGGCAAGATATGATAAAATATCCTTGCCTGGGGAAGGTGAACAAACAACTAAAAAAACGTAACAGATGAAGGGGGAAGTTCTTCTGTGTATATGTTGTCCTATTGGTTGATAAATAATTCACTGTTGGCCAATAAGGAAACAAAATAGGTGAGAGTAGAAGTCAAGGAGGATTCTGGGAAAAGTAGTAAAGAGTAGAAGTTGCCATGTGATCCTGGGAAGAGAGGACACATCAGGATGCCATCCTTGTAAAGATAAGTACTTATAAAAATATATATTAGTAATTATGGGTTAATAATTAAATCAGAGCTAGCCATTAAGAAACCATAGCAAATGGCCAACAGCTTCATAATTAATATAGTGTCTCATGTGTTATTTAGGGACTGAGACAGCGGCAAGACCCAGGCAGCTGGAGGGAAAGAATACATGGTACAAACAGATCCAGCCAGTGACAGATACATGTGAATGGGCACAAACACCAAGCCCTTAAAATCACATTCAATTCTGGGGTTCCCATTTATGCACTAAGCTCCCTCTTTCCCGCTATCCACAAAGTCAAGTGTACTATACTCCAGGTTTAACCATCTCAGTAATATTCTACTCAGGGTAACAAAGGTAGAAGAACCTCAAAATGACCCAAACTTGATACAGAACAGAGAGGGCCACAGCAACATTAAGAAGCCTTAAAGACAGTAAGGGCAGTGAAGACACTGGGGCAGCAGATCCAAAAGTGTGACTAGAAGAATCTGAAGACAGATCATTAGAGCCTTTGGATTTGCAGAAATACTTAGTGAGGACAGTGCAGACAGATATAATGTCCTCCTATGCAATCACTACAGCACAGGGTAAGATGACCTCTCAAGTCTTAAAAATTCACTTTGCTTTTAGAAAATTTAAATGAGAAGATATATAACATGAACAATCACTTTTATAAGTATCTAAAGATATTATATAGCAAAAACCTGAATATATTTGGAAAATGGTGGCATATAAAATGAGATAGTATTCATTTAGATACATGGATGTGGCTTTGTTGTGACAACTAATAACTTTAATCCCTTTATTTTCCATTCTCTTCTTGCATTTAGGATTTTTTTTTTTTGGTGACTCTCTTGTCCTTATTCTTCCTCCCATTGGCAGGGTTTCATTCTATACCTCAGGTTGCCCTCTCCCTCCCCCAAATTCTGGGATTAAGGGAGTGTACCACATGCCCACCTGGCTCTAGGATAATGACAGCCCAAAGAAAAATGATTGCCAATGCACTAAATTCCAAGGAGACCCCAGCAATACATTTGGAGAGCAGAGTGCAAAACTCTTACATCACAGTTCATTCTACAGTCCAACCAGTTGTTTGTATGGGAGCCACTTTTGAGCTATAGTAAAAGTGCCGTTTGTGGTGGACAATCTATAGTATAGACTGAGTGGATTTAAAAGTACCTAGGAATCTGATGGGATGGTTAGTTTTGATAGTCTGTCAAACTGACTGGATTTAGAGTCACCTAGATCGACTGCTAGGTGTCCATGAGGATGATTCCGGAAAAGAACTTTGAGAAAAATCCATCTCTCAAAGCAAATAGCAACCTCCCCCGCCCCCACAAAAGCAGCCCAGATATGAAGATGCTGAAGGAAAAAGTGGACCTGCATTTGTTTCTTCTTCCTGAGTGTGCAGAATATTAATGCTGTCATCCTCGGCTGACACCCGGCTCCGGCTTCACTGGCCTTCCGATGTATACCAAATACCAGTGACACTCTAAGAATCCTTTCAGCTGTCATCACTGACTGGCTTGGGATTGCTGAGTAACCCAGATTCTTGGCTGGAGAAGCTACTAGCTTCTCTGCTTTTCCAGCACACAAGAGAAATTACTGGTCCCATGGGATGACCCAGCTAATGCACCTCCTTTTAGTTCTCTTCCTCCAGGCAAGTTTGCCTAATACATCTGGTAAAGGGTTATTTTTAGGTGTGTCTACGAAAGGGTTTCCTAAAATGAGTGCACAGACCAGGTGGGGAACATACACCCACAATGTAGATGAGTACCATCCAAACCACCAGGGACTCCGAGAAAACAACAAGCTGAGAAAAAGGCAAATTCATCATTCCATTCTCTGGAACTGGGATATATCCTTCCTCTCCCTCACTTGAGTGTCACAACTCTTGTGTTCGTGACCTTTCTACTTTAACTACCACCTCCCAGATTTTCATGCCTTTATCTTCTAACTAAGTCTTGCATCATGTAGTAATTTTGAATGCAACTGGATCCCATAAGCTCACAGTGGTACTATTAGAGGTGTGGCCTTGTTGGAGTGGGTGTGGCCTTGATGAAGGAAGGTGTCTCTGTGGGGGCGGGCTTGGGGGTCTCATATGCTCGAGATATGCCCAGGGTGGGACAGACTTCTGCTTCTGCCTGTGGGTCAAGATGTAGAACTCTCAGCTCTTTCTCCAGAGCTGTGTTTGCCTGCACACTGCAATGTCCCACCCACCATGATGATAATGGACTACACATCTCAACTATAAACCACCCCAATTAAATGGTATCATTTGTAAGTGTTGCTGTGGTCATGGTGTCTCTTCACAGCAACAGAAACCTGAACAGAAGTTGGTACCGGGACTGGGGTATTGCTGTGATAGGGCAGACTATGTTTCTGTTTGGAGGAATATGGACTAGAGGGCTGTGGATTGGAGAAGCAGTTGCCTTGGCCAGAGACCCACTTCCCCATCAGCCTGGGGCCAGGCAGCTGTAAGACAATGTTTACTAAAAACAATACAATGCCCGGGGCAATAAGTTCCTGAAAAGGGCTTGCCCATGGGAACTGCCCTGTCCTCGACCTTTTCCAAAGACTAACCGCCTCTTCAGACCCACCCACCTCCACCAGAGTAGGAATAAAGAAGAGCCTTCTTGAGGAGCATTCGGGTCTCTGTGATGTCAATCCCGGACACCCTCTGCACATTCTTGGACACAGGCTGCGCAGCGGGCGCGGCAGGGCTCAATGGGCCACTTGAGTGGGAACACTGAAGACAGTGGGGCCAAGGGTGATTTGAATGGCAGGGGCATGGCTTAAGAGGTTTCAGAGGAGGAGAATATTAGTATGTGGCCTAGAGATCATTCTCGTGATATTTTGATGAAGAATGTGACTGCTTGTTGCCCCTGTCCAAAGAGTCTGCCTGAGGTTAAAGTGAGGAGATTTATATTAATTCCATCTGAAGAGGAAATCTCAAAACAGTTTAGTATTGACTCTGTTGTATGGTTATTAGTGGTCACTCTTATACAGATTTATAAAGGAGCATGCTGAGCAAGGAAAAGTACAGTTTGAAGAGAAAGGGAGCACCAGGAAGTGGAATGGAGCTAAATCCTGCATTCAAGGAGACAAACAGATTAAGACATGGAATAAAGGGAGTGGTGACCCCAAGGCACAATCCCACCCTGCTAAATCTCCAACTTGTGAAAAGGAATTAAAGAAAAGCTTAGATAGAGCCTGGTGTGGTGGCGCATCCCTTTAATCCCAGCACTCCAGAGGCAGAGGCAGGCAGATCACTGAGTTTGAGGCCAGCCTGGTCTACAGTTCCAGGACAGCCAAACTTAGGCAGTGAAGGAAACCATGAAAAGCAGAAAGGCCATGAAGATGTAATTGAATGAGAGGCAGTGTTTCAGCCCAGGTAAGGAGCAGAACTTGGCAGCTTTCGCTATGTGGTTCTGGTTTTAGAGTCATGAATATAAGAAAGGGGTTATGGGATCATCATCTGCACCTAAGGAAACCGCCGAGGCCAGCCATGCATCAGCATATCCCAGAAAGGAGGCACAGTGAGGTCACTGGGTGAAGCTGTAAAGGTGAACCTTGGATTGCCTTGGAGACCCCAATACATATAATGTCGGAGATTCCCAAGCCACCTTGAAGATGCCAGATGCCACCTGCCAAGGAAAGCTGCTAACAGGAAGTAGATCCAGGCCAAGAGAAAGAAGTGTGTTGTAGTGAACAAGCTGAAAGCAATCTGAGGAGCATTTTGTCCTCAGACAGGGAGTTTGGAATTGCCCAGATGGTTTTCCATTGTGTTTTGATACAGTATTTCCTCACTATGCTCCCCTCGCTACGTTTTGAAATGGTAATGTATAATCTGTATGTTGGAAGTATGTAATCTGCTAAAAGGTTAAAAGAAAGACCCATCTCAAGGTAAAGAGCACTGGAAATAGAAACAACACCAATCTCTGGTCTCCACAGTGCACACACATATACTCTTAACCACATCTAACAAGGATCACACCTGGCTCTTATTAGACATCTCAACACAAATGAACACACATATAAGACACACACACAATACATACTGCATGTAAAGAAATAAGTTTACAGGATCTGAACAGATAATTCATCAGTAAAATACTTGTTAGATGACTCAGCACACTCAGTATCAGAATGTGAGTTGAATCTCCAAATCCCAGGTGAAAAAAAAAATGCAAGGCATGGTGGCACAGACTTGAAATCCCAGAGCTGGTGAGTTAGAGAGAGGTGATCCCTGGAGATTGCTGGTGAGTTCCGAGACAGTTCAAAGAAAATGTGGACAGTTACCTAGGAACAATGCTCAAGACTGTCCTCTGCCCTCCACATATATCCCTACCTGCACACGTATGTAAAATGTAAGAGTTTAGAGAACACTGCATGAGTCTAAGTGAGAGGTGAGAATAATTTACCAGGCAGCTCACATGTCCTACTTAACAATTCATAAAAGCTCAAACATTCGTACTTAAAATTGACCTGTTTCCACAGAATTATATGTGGCAGAGCTAAATAGAATCAGCGACAAAACGTGAGGTCCGTAGGCTTTGCAATGGTTTGTCATCTGATCTTGATGCTTCTGTTTCTTCCATAAAACTTTAGGTGAGCACAGACACTGTCTAAGCCCCTGCTTCCATTTCTTTGGAATTCACAAAACAAAACCTCCCAAGGTTGACAAGATTGAGTGTGGTGATGCATGTGGGGGTCAATGTAAACAACCCATTAATGCTGAGGAAACACAGGACAAGCTAGCTGGCGACTTCCTCTCATCCAAGAGATATTCATATCTCTCTATAAAGCTGGTATTACCCATAGCTAAACACTGAACTGAACTCCTGGAACCTAGTTTCAGAGAGGAAGGAGTGATGAACAAAGGGGTCAAGACCAGGCTGGTGAAACCCAGAGAAACAGCTGACCTGAACAAGGGGGAGTTCATGGACTCCAGACTGATGGCTGAGAGGCCAGCATGGGACTGATCCAGACCCCCTAAATTTGGGTGTCAGTGAGGAGGCCTAGGAAATCCATGGGGCCTCAGGTAGTGGATCAGTATTTATCCCTGGCATACAAATGGACTTTGGCAGTCCATCCCACACAGAGGGATACTCTCTCAGCTTGGACACATGAGGGAGGGCCTAGGATGATATGACAGACTTTGGAGATCCCCCGTGGAAAGTGGAGTGGGGATTGGGTGGGAGGCTGGAGGTGGTGGGAACGGGGGAGGAGGGGAGGGAGAGGGAGCTGGAATTGACATGTGAAGCCAGCTTGTTTCTAATTTAAATTTAAAAATAAAAAAAGGGAAAAGAAGAAAAGAAACCTGGTCTTTCTCCTGGATTTTCTTTCTTAACAAAGAGCACAACTGTGGAGTTTGAGAAAAGCGTAAGAGGCAGGAGGGCAACAGTGGAAGTGGACAAGAGACAAACAGCCTCCCTCTCGTGGGCCTTGGAGGCCACCTGCTAAGTGAGTACTTTCTATTTGTTCACTGCAAGGCTGCCCAGAAGCTCGGTTCAGCACCAGAGAAACTGGTTTCATGGGTGTTAGCAGTTTCTGAAATGGCACAGGCAGAGTCAGCCTGGTATAATAGGGATAGAGTGGAGTTGGGGGCAGAAATATGTTTTTCAGTTTCTCTCTTCTCCTGTGACACTGGGCAAAGCACTAAGTTCCTTACTTTCCTCCTCTGTGGTAAGAGATATAAACTAGAAGGAATCCACAGTCCTTTCTGCCTGGAAAACTCTGCCGTCTAACAAGGATCACACCTGGCTCTTATTAGACATCTCAACACAAGTCTTTCAACTCCTTCCACTTAATGCAGAGTTGTCAAACATAAGTATATTCTGTCACCCACACAGGTCAGCCATGTACACAACTTCCTGTCTCTAAAGCTGGGGACAAAGGGAGGATGTAATTCAAACATAGAAGAATTTTTTTAAATCTAAACTGCTACTCTATCTGCTAAATCAGGATATTTCAGGAGCAAGAGATCTGGGAGCACCTACTGCTTAAAACCCAAACCAAAACATTTTCTTTAATACTAATGACCACAGTGTTTGAGAATCACCATGAAAGGAGAAGGCATGTTTCTCAAAATCTGGACCACAGATCACTCTGCAGTTCAAGGGTCTAAGATGTTTCCTGAAAGCACTAGGAACAGTGGCCAAAAATCCATCCTGAATGTTTTCTCGAAGATTCCACAGAGACCAAGGGAACTCATAAAAGAGTTTATGGATGTTTACTAAAGAAGTCATCAATGAATAAAAGCTCAAAATTTACAAAAAGACATAGAAGAGATGGGGAAATATGATAGCAATGCAGACATATTTCATTTCTATGTAGTACTGCTTCACCATTTCATTTAGTTTCCATTACAAGTTGTGAAAGAAACACTGTAGTATGCATTGTACTATCAAAATTAAACATCATCAGAGAGTTCAGGCAATTTGCCCAAGATTAGAAAATTAATAAGTGGATTAGAACCAAAAAGTAGACCGGGCGTGCATCTTTAATTCCAGTACTCAGGAGGCAGAGGCAGGCAGATCTCTGTGAGTTTGAGACCAGCCTGGTCTACAGAGGGAGTTCCAGGACAACCTCCAAAACAATACAGAGAAACCCTGTCTCGAAAAACAAAACAAACAAGAACCAAAAAGTAATGTTACGTAGCTTGGAAACAGATCACACCACTACAGAATGTTTAAAAGTTGAATACACCCTTTTAATTAAACAATTTACTATATCTTTTCTGATGAGGCAAGTTAAAATATGTAAAGTTCCCATTGACTGGTTTTATTAGCTACCCCGTAAATGGTAAGATTATTGTATCGGTCATAGATTAGCCAAGATAAAATGAGTAATAACTACTAAGTAACAGTGATTTGAGGATTTCCCTGGATCATAAAAAAATCTCAAGCAACGATCATTTCAGGTCAACAACTATCAAATACAGATACAGATATTACAGCTGTGAAATCCAGACGTGTGCTGTCCAGATTTTCCAGCTAGTAAGAACCTTAGCTAGTGGTCTTGCTTTCCTGATCTCTCTTTACACCATGGTCCCTAGAGCCACACTCTTGAATTTAGTATATATCCACCCACCACTGGTTTTTCATTACAGATGACATTTGTAGGACACATTTCTATTTGTTTTTTCTCTTACTGGTTCCTCTAAATTTACCTAGTAGCATATCTGTCAAAAGGTTTGTTTACCTTAAACTCTTGACTAAGTAGAATAGGATGGGTCTGTCAGATTGCCAGATCCCGAACTGACCCACTACATGCAATTATTATGACACAGTAATAGGCATTTAAGGAATGTGTTGAAACCAAACAGGTCTTAGCTATGTGAGATGCAACATGAGCTTTTAAAAACTTTTCTAAAATTCGTATGTATGGGAAATGCAAACCTCATGACTTTTCATTGAATAAACATGCTTCGCTTTCTTGTACTCATGACCTTTCTTTTTCTCTTCCTTCTTCCTTGTGTTATAAACTTTCTAAAATATGTAGACACAAGGTGCCTCATTAGGGCAACACGTAACATGCCAGTCTCATAAAACGTGTGGACACAGATACACATAGGAGAAGAACACAATGAAAATGACATCGGGAAAGAGGAAATGGCTGAAGAATAAATTCAACATTCACAGTTGTTCATACAAGTGGTGAAGGATTTTTAATTGGTGGATTTTTTTGTTTGTTTGTTTTTATAACATTTTGTTGCTGTTTTTGAAGAGTGCTACATTTTTCAAATTTTCATACCCATTCATATTGTGTAGCTATATTTGGTCAAACAAAGGAGCTATTTCTTTCCCTAAATCAGTATCTAATTTCGTAAATGGAGAAAAATTAAAAAATATACTTACAAATCTCTGATTAAAATATGCTGTTTTTTCTAAGACAGGTGAAGGGCGAAGCTGAAAAACTTGCTTTCCTGAAAATGGGAAAAAAGGAGGGAAGAGAAGAAAAACTTTGAAGAATCAAAAAGAAGGATAATGACATTAATGATGAAATGTGAATATTTTGACTATGCTTTTAAAACAGTGTTAAACTAATAAACACTATTTTCCTGGCTTCCTTGGAAAAGCAGAACCTCTGAGCTAATGATGACATTGTGTGTTGAATATTCAAAGGGATTTCACTCCCAACACCAGATGTACCTAAGATTATCAGCTACAAAATGCAGGGAGTCATTACGGCATCAACACTGATCAAAGGCTAGCTGAGAAAAAAAACCAATCTCTTAGACACAACATTTGAGAGCAAACAGTTTTGCACTCAACTACAGAAAGGTCATATAAACAAACACTTAACATTATTATATTTTATGAGAAATTGTGGATATGCATCTCACATTTAGAACATAACCTCATGTAGCTCATTTTGGAGTGGATACCAAATGTCTCCTACAGGTTCATGCCTCTGAACTTTTGATCTCTGGTTGGAGGTGGTGCTGGCTGTGGAATCTGTAGGAAGTGACGCCTAGCTGGAGGGAGGACATTAATTGGGAGTGGGCTTTAGGATTTATAGGCTAGCTCAGGTCCACCTGCTAACTCCTCTTTTACCCTCCCTTTTATAAAATTTAAATTAGAAACAAGCTTGTTTTACATGTCCATCCCAGTTCCCTCTCCCTTCCCTCCTCCCCTGACCCCCATTGGTCCCCTATCCCATCCCCTTTCTGCTACTGGAGGATGAGGCCTTCCAGGGGAATCATCAAAGTCTGTCATATCATTTAGGTTAGGGCCTAGGCTCTCCCCCATGTATCTAGGCTGAGAGAGTATCCCTCTATGTGGAATGGGTTCCCAAATTCCATTCGTGTGCTAGGGATAAATACTGATCCACTACCAGGGGCCCCATAGATTAACCAGACCTCCAAACTGACATTCACATTCAGGGGGTCTAGAACAGTCCAATATTGGTTTCTCAGCTATCAGTTTTGGGTCCATGAGCTCCCCCTTGCTCAGGTCAGCTGTTTCTGTGGGTTTCTCCAACCTGGTCTTGACCTCTTTGCTCATCACTCCTCCCTCCCTGCAACTGGATTCCAGAGTTCAGCTCAGTGTTTTCGCTAACTCTTCTTTATCAACATGTACAAAACTGTGCCTGGAAGGCCTTACCCTTGCAGGGGAGCAGAAAGGGGATGGGATAGGAGGTTAGTGGAGGCAGGGGAGGAGGAGAGGGAGAGGGAACTGGGATTGACATGTAAAACAATCTTGTTTCTAATTTAAAATTTAAAAATCTGGAAAAAAGTAAAGAAAAACAATTATATTTGCTATAAGAAAAATAAAAGAAACTATGCCTTTAGCTCCCTGTGCTTCTTGCTATGATAAACTGTATCCATCTAACCCAAATAAGTCTGACTTTTCTTAAACTATTGTTTCTGTTAGGTATTACTCCACAGCAGCCAGAAATATAACAGATTGTATGTAACCCATTGTATCTGGAAATGTAACAGAGACTGACACATTGTATCCAGGTGCCCAGCAGAGATATGAGAACCACAGAGAAGGAATCAAGCCATCTTCATCTGGGTTATGAAAAGTAATTACATATACTTTTTCTCTTCATAGATTGGCCCCTGGCTTGTGGGTTAAGCATCAGATACAAACAGGGTGGAAAGTCGTAGGGATATGACTTGTCAGTGTTCACACGGGCCACTTTTAGCCACTCAAAGCAATAAGGTGTTTTGCCCACTCTTGTCCCAGTTCAGTGTGAAATTCACCCTTTCTAAACTGTTTCAACAATCTCCCGGACTGTATACATGCATGCTTGCTTCCTTAAGGTTCATTCTTCACCTGCATTTTGGGTGGGATCTTTTCAAAGTAAATCTGCTCATGGTTGATTCTTTCCAAACTTCCTGTTACTACTAAAGCAAGCCCAACACTCTTTACTTGGTATAAGTTGTCCTGCAGGAATTAACGCTATCCTATCTTTCTCCTTGCTTTTCACTCAAGCCCAATATATACCGATGGTAAAACTCTAATGTTATAACCAGGCAATAGATTTATATTTGCTTCCGTAGCTGAGGCTCTTTACCCTCAATTTTCTCTCACCCCTATTCGTCTATTCTAGGTCAAACTTGAGTGTCCCTTACCAGAATCCTTTCACATCTCTTTCAGACTAGGTAGAACATTAATTACATCTAACTGCACTTATCCAGCGCATTATAAATTTTTCTCAGTGACCGCCTTCCTTCTCATGTTGTTTTTGTTTTTTTAACGCCTTTCAAGGCCATGAACAGTGGCTCATTTGTCTTATCTCTAGCACAATATTTCACAGATTGTAGAAGGAACACAATAAATAGTTTGTTGAGCATCAATTTGTGTGAGGTTCTTTTGAGACTCCCAGCTGCCTGACTGCGTATTTTTATTACCTTGTGAGACTCTTACAAGTCAAAAGAGGACATTTTTATCCTTCTTCTTATACCTAACTTCTCATATGGTTTCTTACTGTTCCAGTCACTCAGGGACATTTCCCTTCAGCAGAGTCTTAGATTTGTATGCCAAATACAAGGAAGTGAAAAGAGGAAATGAAAAAATAAATGATGAAATAGTCATATGGGAAGTAACAAGAAGACAAAATTGGTAAACTAGAACATTTATAAACTATAATATCTATATACATTATTAAAAATAAAAAATAAAAAAATGATAGCCCTACTTTTTTAACCATTTGCATAAGTTCCTTGGCATAGATCCAGCAGATCTTGCAAATACAAATTAACTATGAAGTCAGTTAATAAAACCATGCATTACTATTTCCATTTTTAAAATGGTGATTAAAATATGTATACTTTTATGTTCTTCCTAGAATTAAATTTAGGATTGTTTCTTTTTGTTTGTTTGTTTTGTTGTTGCTGTTGTTTGAGCCAGGGTTTTTCTGTGTAGCCCTGGCTGTCCTGAAACTTACTCTATAGACCAGACTGGCCTCAAACCCAGAGACCCATTTGCTTCTGCCTCCCCCTCTTCAGTGCTGGGGTTAAAGGTGCACACCACCATTCCCTGGATAAAATTAAGTTTAGTTTTAATATTATAATTTTTTGCTTACTTCTGTCCACATCAAAACAAAAAATTGAAATAAGAATAGAGCAATCATTTTCCTTCCAGACTTCTTTTTGACTAAAGTTAAATACAAATTACTTGTTTAATGGAATTTGATAATAGTTTTAAATACATTAATTTGACTCTTCATATATCAAAATTAAGATTTACAGATATGATAAATATAAATACAGTTAAAGGTGAGACTGAATGAATCTCTAGTCATCCTAAACATTTTTTGCACAAAATTACAGAAATTCCTGGAAAAGTTTCAAGTAAAGTGGGATATACCTATAACTTTTGTATTATTGACATGCTACAAAATATGTATTGCCATGACCCAGAGTCATCCAAGAGGGGGGATTCTCAATTGAGGGAATTTCCAGATTGGAGTGGCCTGTGAATTTGTCTGTGGGGGATTGCCTTGATTGTTAATTAACATGGACACTCACTGTGGACAGCGTTGTCCCAGGGCAGATGGTCCTAGACTGTATAAAAAGCTATGTAAACATACGAATGAAAGAAAAAGAACAAACAATGTTCATTCATGATTTCTGCTCCAAATTTCTATTAGAATACCTGTGTTGACAAACTTTATAGTGAAGTATAATATATAAGTTAAATAAACTATTTTCCCCTAAGTTGATTCGGGTCATGGTATTTGTCATAGCAACAGAAAGAAAACTAGAATACCTTACATGCTTTTATTTTATAAACTATAAAAATTACTAGACTAGACTAACATATGCTAATAATCGTATAGATGTTAAACACTTAAAGATAAATGCAAAACGAAATAAATATAAGTATGTGTTTGTGGTTGTTTGAGTGAGAATGATTTCATAGGCTCAGTTACCTTAATGATTGGTCCCTAGTTGGCAAAAGCATTTTTTTGGAGGCATGGCCTTGTAGGAAGAGGTGTGTCAATGTGGGTGGGCATTCAAGTCTCAAAAACCCAAGGCAGGCCATGGCATCTTGTCTCCAAGTTGTGGATCAGGATGTGAATTCTCAGCTACTGCTCCAGCATAATGCCTGCTATCATGCTCCCTACTATGATTGCCATGAACTTACCTGTAGGAGCCACAATGCCCTTGTGCTCACAGATAAACTCAGGGAAACCAGAAATGCTAGATATGCAGGGTTGTCTCTTCAAAGGGAGAGACATATGTCTAGAGGGCTTGGAGCAGAGGTGGTTAATAGCCTGGTGACCTTTGCTCTGTCTGTATGATACCATAGTGGCTCCTCTCCCTGATGCTTAAGATGTAATGTGAGGTTCATCAATAAAGCATATCTTTATGGAAGAGGTCACAAGCACTTCACAAAGCTTTTCAATGTCATCATGTCTTAAGCTTTGCTGTACCTATAGGATTTCGTTAATTATGACCAGGAAACATTTCTTTTTAATTGTGTTGTGCTTAGACATGCCTGAAATAAGCAACTGGTGCCAGACTCTTGAAGTTTGAACCAGCACCAGCTACTGAGTCATGCTGAATGGGACTTCCTTCTTGTCTGACATGCATTGATACTTTGCTGGCCATGGTGTTTGCAGAGACTCCCACACTCATCCTCTGAAAACTGCAGGTCAGCACCCAACTCAATGGTTTCTTTCAGAAGTTACCTTGGTGATGATGTCTCTTAAAGGCACTGTAACAGTGACTAAGATAGTATTCTAACATGCTTTTCCTGAACTTTGACATGTAATGAATAATTTTCACAATATCGATACCATACAAGGTCTAATCCCCTCTACACTGTCTCTTCTGGAATTACATTTACTTCCAAGTTTGAAAATACTTTGATAACTAAGATGCAAAAGACAAAAAGAGCAAGTGACCTCACCAGGATGGCTTGCATGCCTTGCAAGGAAAGTGTGGGTCAAAATGTGAGTATATCAGCAGAAATACATCATGCTAGAAACAGATTCCTTCAGAATTGTGAGCTGTCAAAGATCTTGACTACCATCCTTTATACTTTTTGGGGGGGGGCGTTCGAGACAGGGTTTCTCTGTGGCTTTGGAGGCTGTCCTGGATCTAGCTCTTGTAGACCAGGCCAGCCTCGAACTCACAGAGATCTGCCTGCCTCTGACTCCTGAATGGTGGGATTAAAGGCATGTACCGCCACCATCTGGCCGACTACCATCCTTTCTAGTGCCTTTCAAACTGTTTTATTTCAAATGAACTCATAAGCAGAAGGCCAATAGAAAGATGGATACATGAAATGTTATGGATACCACAGGTGTCCTGGTCTGTGACTCTTCCAACCAAGGTTAGAAAACTGCATGGCCATTTGCTGTTAGGGAGGACTGGTCCACTAGGCTAGAAATGGCACAACAGCAACCACTTCATATATGAATACAATAAAATTTCTAAAAGCATCTGTTCTAAGTGTTAAGTGTTTATCTTCCCTTCTGATGCTATTCCTTCACACAACTAACTTCCTGTATAACTTATTTTTCTTTTGCCAGTAAAGATCTGAATCTCATTTAATAAATATTTAAATCATTAGTAGATAAGATTTAGGGAAATTTTTGTCTGTAGGGTTAGCAAAATAATGAACACATATTTTCTCTTTACTATGAAAATTGTGACAAGTTGGTTATATTGTGACAAGTTGGTGATATAAGTTTCTATCTCATAAAGCCTAGAATTGTAGATGGAAATTTAGAAAGATTGTATCAGTCATAGGTGTGCCCTGCTATAAAGATACTCAAGTTGTAGGATTAGGGATTGCAATAAGTTATTTTGGAACAAATAATAAACTAGACACAAGATAAGTTTTATCTAAGCTTGCATTTCACTGTTTTACAATTTTCATGAGGTGCTAAGTCAAATTATAACTTTTTCATTAGTATTTTTTCCAGTTTTGTTTGGTTTTTATAGCAAATAATTGTGTGATACACCAAAATATGAAAGTTGAAATGCATTTGATAAAGACCACTGAGTAGTGAAAGACAAATTAACGACCCCAACTGTGTTGGCTGGCTTTAAAGAGCTGTTCTTAAGATGCATTCAACTTCTCAAGCATGACAGTGGTGGAAAAAACCATCAGAGAGAAATTATCATGATAAAAATGTATGTGCATCTATGGCTATGCTTTCCATCCACAACCCAAAGAATTAGCTTAGGAAAATAAGTGACACTGTACGTGACACGCAGGAGTCATGGAACACATTCTTGGTCATGAATAAATGCATTAATGAAAGGAAAAACTTTTAGAAGGGGTTGAGAATAGAGAGATTAGCTTATTACTTAAAAGAATCTTTAAAGATATTTTCATGTTTTAGGCGACTGGCAAAGTTGAACAAATTTTAATGTTTTCCCTTAAAAGAAGAAATGGGTAGATGCATAAGCAAAAAGTTTCCAGATGTAATCTCAGTAATGGACAATAAAACCCACCAAAAGGTGGAGATAGAAAAATTAGAATAACGAAGAGATGACACACAAGTCCCCTGTGAAGTTATCCCCCATTCCTCTAGAGAACTAGAACATTGGACACAGACAAAGACTATAACTCTGCCTCCTGTGTTGTTAGCTGTGGTCATCCCCAAAGACTGTTGCCATAAGTCTGAGTTCTAAGTGATTTCTAGATTAGACTCTGAAAGAAAGGAAAGCGGTCTGTTTCTTCCTCTTTGCAAGCTGGACTGAATCTATGGAAGTGAGTCATTAATCACAAGGTGGACAGAGATTCTGCACGGCAGATGATTCGACAAGAAAGGAGGAACCTCACTGGTGACACAGTCACGTCACTGCATGTCCCTGATCCATTCACTAGTTTGTCTGGAAGGGAAAGCTAAGTTTACAGTGTTTTAGCCACTGTTATTTGAAGGCTTTATTATAAGCACCAAACCCATGTCCTGATTAATACATATGCTTGAACATCTTTTTAAATGGGAAAATCCATGAGAAGCAATCCTGCGAGATACTGGATGAGGATCCACATGAGCTGAAACATGGAAACTTATTTTCAGCTCAGTGTCTGGGGAACTAGGGCAACAGTAGAAGCAACAGAGTGATGACAGGAGAAGGGGGAGGGAGGAAGGGAGGAAGGGAGGCGAGAAGAGTGTCAGATAATAGTGGTGGAGACAAGGGCGATGCTCAGCAAACAACTGGAACCCAGAGTCTGGGACACAGACAACGGAGGAAATTGAAAACGGGAGATCAGTGATTTCTTTTTATAATACATATAGTTTACAAATGAGAATAGAACGACAGAGTCATGTAGAGTCCAAAATTGAATAAAGGACAATTTGCAAACAAATCAGAAAGAAGAGAGGCATTTCTTACTTATGATTAAAAACAATAGAATTATACTCATTCTGGCAAAGACATTTAAAGGAATGTCATGTAGTCTAGAGATGTTTAAAATTCACATAAAGATCTGGTAGAAAGTTAAAATATTCATTTCTTGAAACACGAGAGCATTCATTAAGGTTCTGAAGAGGCCAAGTTCAACCTCAGGACTCCTGAGAGAAGGAACAAGTACCTGAGCATTGTCTGCTTTCGAAAGACACTCTCCAGCAGAGGCAAGAGGGAGAAGGTGAGAGGTCAAAGGCGAAAGAAGCAGAGACAGCACTACCAGGAGGCTAGTTACCCCAGGAACTGGCAAACTGAAGCAGAACCTCCTCATCAAGTTGTTGTTTCTATTTTTTGCATTTAAGCCTCAAAGTTAATAACAATGATGAAAAGGTTTGTATCAAGGAAAAATGAGCTGTCTCATACAAGAACAAGGTAACAGTTTTAGAATTTAGGTCACTTGTGAGATGCATTCCAGTTGCTGGATAGTCACCAACATTCCATGATTTTTAGGGGATATTACACCAAGGACCATGTGTTGGGGAAGTCCTGTGTATATGTCAATAAAGCACTGTCTGGCCAATAGGAATCTAGATAGGTGGGGCTAGGAATCCAGGAGGATTCTGGGAAGGAGAAACACAGGAGTCGAGATGTAACGCCATGGGGTAGGAAGCCCAGAAACTTCTCCGGTAAGAGACATACTTAGATTAACAATTACGGGGTAATTACTTAAGTCAGAGCTAGACAGTAAGAAACAAGCAAAGGCCAACAGCTTTATAATTAATATAGCCTCCTGTGTGTTTATTTGGGACTGATGCGGCTCTAGAACCAGGCTGGCGGGAAGGCATCCTCTCAAAGAAAAAGCTTCTCTTTACAACCATGTCCTCCAAGTATCTTCTTTTTCCCCCTGGACTAGGCCATCCAAAGAACCGAACATATTTCAGGAAGGAATCAGGCCAAAGATTTCTTTGTACCATGAACTTCAGGTTGATCAGTTTCTTAAAGATTTTTTTCTTTCTTGCAAAATATACATTACAGCTGCCCATGGAACATTCAAGAAGATTCTAGGCCTTCCTTTTAGAACCACTGATTGATAGAAGTAATAATTGACTACATCAACACATAGAAAGCAACATGACACAAATATGGAGGAAAATAAGACTGATGAATTCTACCTCAGTGGTGACTTTGGATTCAGTTTAATGCTGTATTAACTGCTAGAAGGCACAAGATCACACAGTAATTATACAACCTTCGCATAATGAGATAACCTAGAAGAATCAAGAACTCTTTTGATGGATGAAACCGGTACAAAAGTTGTACCTGGCATTATAAACTCATCAATAAATTGGCTGTGTCTTTCTGTAGATTCTTCCTGTAGCTTATTCCTTTCTATAACAAACTTGGAATTTACTTCCCACAGTTCAGCACCATCTGATCATTTACTGGGAACAAATTTCTGCCATGCATTTGGAGTTTCACTGATTACACTCCCTAGCTGTGTGTGAATACCTGTTCTCCATTAGCAGGTCCTAGTTTACTGATTATGTTCCTTAGCTATGTGTGAGGCCTGTTTCCCACTGTCAGGTCCTTGTTCCCCTCTCCATTGTAATTACAGACATCTGCCTTCCTGCAGTTATCCTTATTGACAGGCATTTGTCAGTGTTTAGGGCCCAGGCAAAAGCATCCCATCTAAGACATTCCCAGATATCCAAGGACATAGAATTACTACACGTTCAAAGTTGTTGATTCATAGCTCCTTAGATGGATAGAAAATATAAGCATGCCCTTGGCTTTACCTCACTGGCAGATAGAGAAGTGATAACCTAAACTAACCCAGCACTGAAAGATTCTCAAACTTCTTGTTTTACTAACTCAATATTTTAGCTCAGAGACTTACTGCTCCCTCCTGTTTCCCCTGAGAAGATAAAGACAAAGGCAATCAGCTCATTTGCTCATCCTTAGGAAAAAGTAAACTTTCCTGAAGACCTGTGCTGCCACTGAGGCCAGAGCACTGGAAGGTGCCAGGTTTTGTTTCTTGTGCAAATTAAACTCAGAACCTCTCTTAGACCTACAACCCTAAGTAATTGATGCTGAAAGTTTCTCCTAGCAGTTTTAGTTTATTGCTCTGTGTGGAAATCTTATCTGCCCTGCTGACCCTGAGAAACTCAAGTCTCACATTGTATTATAAAAAGAATTACTGTTGCAGACATATACATACTGGTACCTCCAAACTGGGGAGAGTTAGAGAGAAAAAGAAACAGAATTGGAGAGACAAAGAAACAGAGAGATAGAAACAGAGAAACAGAACATCAAGAAAGAGAAAAAAAGAAGAGCATACAGAGGAGCACTTGTGTGTGTGTCAATTCCTTTTCCCTCAGACTTTAGTTCCCTTGCTTGTTTGTAGTTCCTTTTTTTGAACCCTGAGTGAAAATTTTAGAAGGCTGAACTTTTAGAGTTTTTGATAATTAGCATAACATTATATTTTAAGACCAGACACTCCATCCCTACCATGATAACACTACTAGCCTGTTCATATGAAGCTTGTCTGTTTGGGAAAGATTTTCAGTGTGTCCCAGAGCAACTCAAGATGGCCAGTCACTATGTGGTCACTGAGCTCAAGCCGACCCTTGGCTTTTTGAGATTATTTTTTCTGCACATAACTGAAAACTATGCATTCCAAGCTTGCTTCAAATGTTGCGCTTCTGCTCCCATGCTGCGGGGTATGCCACTCTGTCTGCTATGAATCATTTTTAAAGGGACTTTTGAGGAACGAATGATGAACATGGCTTTTTGATAGGAATCACCTTTGCAGAGTAAACCGAAGACTTTTATTTAGTTCTTCAACAAAGCAACTGCTATTTTCCATTGCTTATCTTCATTAAGCCATATGGCCTAGCTTTGCCTGTGTATGTGTGTGTGTGTGTGTGTGTGTGTGTGTGTGTGTGTGCAATTTGTTGTGATTTTAGTGATCTTTTAAAAAAACTCATGTACATGAGCCAAAAGACCTAAACGTTAGGGCTTAAAATACATGGCTCAAGGATTATACGATATATAACTGCTCTTGCAGAGGACCAAAGTTCTACTCCCAGAACCTACATCATGTGACTCAGAGCTGCACTGAGCCCAGATCCAGGCTATCCAATGCCGTCTTTTGGGCACCCAAAGCACGACACTCATATGAACAAACCCACACACATATCTAATTAAAATATTTTTAAAGGACAAATTCTTATCTTTTGTCATTCACGATCTTTCTAGATCCAGAGAGGTGACAGGAGGCCACTGCAGAAGGCTGCACAGACTGTGCCATCATAGCTGTCACTCACTATGTCCAAACAGCATTCTTAGCTAAATTTAAAAACCATGGATGTCATTATTTAAAGTCCAAATTTAGAACTTAACATGTTTTAATGTACTTTATTACAAAGATGTATTCTCCCTAGAACAATGAGTACTAGACAAGCTAAATTCTAAACATGACACTAAATATGTTTGCGTTTAAAAATGAATTAGATTATGTATACATAGTTCACATAAAGGTATCAAATTAAACTTAATTTAAAGGCAAAGAGGGGTTTTGGATAAGATTTTTTTAAATTTATTTTTCAGTTTAAATTTAGATAAGAAACAAGGTTACTTCACAAGTCAGTTCCAGGTCCCTCTCCCTTTCCCTCCCCTCCTCCCGTGCCCTCCCCCCAATGGATAAGATTTTTTAAAGGCAGAAAAAAGTCAACACAAGTATAGTTATTGTGAAGTTTTTTTTCCTCTTAAACTGATAGTGACTACGTGTCTAATACATCCTGTCTGAATGTACACTTCCTATAGCAGCACATTTTCCATGTCAGGGCTTATCTAGCTCTGAGAAAACTGCAGCCGCAGTGGTGATTCACAGAAGCTAGTTCTTAAAGCTGCTGCTCCTGCTAAAAACTGTGCTTCTGATGTCAGTCATTCTCTCACTGTCATAGGACGTGTCACAGAGTCATCAGCCTGACAGACTGACTGGATCAGTTGACATTCTCCCTACATTGTAACACATCACACAGAACGTGTAGAAAATACCATCTCATGGACTTTAGACACCAGAATAACCACACTATCATGAAAATGCATCCATGTTTTGAAAGAGATGATAAAAAAAATAACTCCTTATGACAGTTGCTGAAGGACTATGTGATTTTCACCCTCGATGTTGCCCCTCAGGGGTTGTTCTCAGCCAATCATATTCCAATTGTAACAAAAATGTCAAGTTTAGGGTGATGAGTGGAGTAGTATCTCTCAAAATGATATGTTAAAATCATAATCCCTAGTAGCTGTGAATGTAATTGGACTTGGAAGCAGTTATTTCAAGGTGACCGAGTTAAGAAAAAGTCCCAGTAGAATTTGATGAGCCATTAAGCAAATATGACTGCTGTTCTCATGACAAGAGAAGAAACAGTGTTTCATCTCAAGACCTGCAGGTATTAATTGCTTTCATCTAATCACCATGGTGACTGACACCCAGAAGAACAAAGGGCATGTTCATAACATTAGAATATTATTTCCATGAAAATTTCCCAAGCAAATCAAATGCAGAGACAGTGATGCTGAAAGAGCAAGAGGAAGACAGCAGCAAAGAGCCGAGTCACTCAACTCCCGTGCTGGCATCTCTGGAGGGCGGAAAACAGAGAGGCTAGAATCAAGACATCTTGATAATGAGTATGAGTAGTGTTAACTGTTGATGACCTCTGCGTCATTGAAAAAGTTAAACACCCCCTGTAACCTTCAGTTTGCTCATGAGTAGTACAAGACTAACATTTCCATCAAATTCACATGGCAAGTCAATGTTGGTCCAAACTGGTACTTTACTCATGGAAGAAATAACCTGCTTTTTCCTCTTTCAATCAGAAAGAAACAAGGCCAATAGAAAGATGAATCAACTCTAAAACATACCCATGTGCTGTAAAAATTACTTCTATTACCACACTATATCCAACTGGAAGTTGTTACTCTTTAAAACTTCCCAAATCTTATTGGTAGGAGGATTTCTGTGATATATTAATTCTGCTTTTTTGTTTAGATATTGATATTTACTATAAATATCTACTTAGATGGTATTAGATAGGGTAATTTTTAATCATTGGGCTGCCTGTGCCTTTTTATGAACATTACATATTGTTAGATTATATATTATATTATTTTAATATACAAGAAGAGTAAATTCTTATGGTAAAAGCATGCTTATCTCATAACATTATCTTTTTAAAGATTTGCTTTATATTTCATATCTGTCTGATACAATAGTTTCACATACAGAATTATTATAACTAACCAACCAAAAGAGTACTGGCAACAGATATGAAAAACCCACAATCCAAGTGCTGTCTGGCATGAAGAAAAACTGAAAGCTTTGTTCATTGCGGGTTAGAATGTGAAAAAGTACAATCTCTTTGGAAAGGAGTTTGGCAGTTCTTTCAAGTGTTAAGCACACTTGCCTTATGATGCAACCTCTCCACTTGTGAATATATAACCAAGCATATGTTCACACAAAAAACATGCTCAGGAATTCTCATAGCAATGTGAGGCATAGCAAACAAAATATGGAAAATGAAACATCCATCAGCACAAATGGAGTATATCCACAGAATACAGTATTATTTAGCAATATTGAACACATGAAGGACTGACTCATTTTCAACACAGTTCAACCTTCAAACTATGCTAAGTGAAACAAACCACATTTACATGAAATGTTCAAAACCTGCACATTAAAAAAAAAGGTTTGAGTGCATGAATAGAGCTGGGGAATAGTCTGTGAAAGATCAAAGGTCATAGCTAATGGTTCTTAGATTTCTCTTTGGGATGTGGAATGACTTAGCATTACAATAATGCTATGTGATTAGATTATACACCACTAAATTTTATGCTCTCTGAATGTATATGAGTATGAGTAACTATATTTCAAAAAGCAATTTGCTGTAGTAGATACTCAGAAGATATGAATGTTCTTTGTGAACACAGAATTAAGACCCCAGTGATACATTTAATATGTCTTTTATATGTTCTACCTATTGAGTAGCCAGAGTTGTAAGAAACACTGAAGGAATACCCAATCCTCAAATAAGTGCCTTGTATATAAAGAGGATTATGAAATGAGTGGATTTTCAATAAATGGTAATATTGGTTGCAAAAACATGTCTATTCCTGGGACAT
Organism: Mesocricetus auratus; assembly: GCF_017639785.1. Taxonomy (NCBI): domain Eukaryota; kingdom Metazoa; phylum Chordata; class Mammalia; order Rodentia; family Cricetidae; genus Mesocricetus; species Mesocricetus auratus. The sequence goes on along the minus strand of NW_024429199.1, from coordinate 14,330,563 downwards.
TTCTTTTTCATTTAAACTAAGGTCCACATCTATTTTTCTGAATAAACCACACATTTCCATATAAGAACACATTCTTTTTAACTGCTTAATATAGACACAGTCTTTAGTCTGCTCAAAACTATGGGGACTATGTCTTCCTAATTAATTCTGGTATCTTTTCTGTGGCTTGGACCTTAAATGTGCCCTAGTAGTCCTAATTCTTCATAGTGGCATGATGGGGAATTGGAAACCTTTTGAGGTAGGATGCAATGTGGGTTCTAGGTCATCGGAAACAGACTTTTGAAGGGGACAGTGGGACTCTACTCTTCATCCTCCTGGTTGTCTAGATAAAGCATTGAGCTTCTCTCTGCTCTGTGGTCCCCATGATGACAAGAATGCTTTATGGGTCTAAAATCAATGGAGTTAACAAAATGTAGATTAGAACCTACAAAGCTGTCAACATTCCCTTTACTAACTGATTCTCTCAGGCATTTGGCACAGTAATATATTTGTGCCTGACACAATACTTATACCCTGAGAGTTATCAGCCCTGAGTTTTAGGACAGAAGAATGGGACTATACCATGATTTTGGCTTATGAGAGAGTAGGGGCCTAGGACCATGGAAAGAATGTTGGAATTGAAAGAGCCTTCTGAAAAGAAAACACTTAACCTCTTTTATCTCACTTGTCCAATTCCACACCTGAACTCCAGTAAGTCTTTGTCTCTGAGTGAGTTGGAGTGAGTAAAGGCAGAATTAGACCAGGTCTTCTGAGATCTGGGGCACTGCTCTTCCTACGGCATCATTTTGACTTTCCAGGCACAGGGCAATCCCAATTTCTTTCTTCTTGTCCACAGTAATGAAAGTGTATAATAAACCCAACCTGGTTTTTTTTATTGATTTTTATTGGTTCTTTGTGTTTTCCACATCATGCATCCAGATACCACCCTTCTCCCCATTCCCCTGATGCCACAACAACCCTCTGCCCTTCAACTACCCAAAATTAAATAAAATTTAAAAGGAAAACCAATATCCAAAACAAGCAAAGCAAAACAAACCAGAACAAGAAAGAAGGAAAAAAGAAAAAAGGTATTTCATTGTGAAAAAGAAAAAAAAAGGTATTTCATTGTGACCTCATTGTGGAAGCTCTGATGTGGCCAGGTGAGTCATACACACATTTCACCCTTTAGTCCTTTCACCCTTCATTTGCGAGTGTTCACTGCCATGAGTCATCCGTCTGGCTGGAGGCCTCTGTCATCTGTCACACCATCCACAATAGGCTTTCACCAGCCCCCACCCCCCACCTTCCAGGACTTCCTATGTTGTCCTAGGTTCCTCCCCTTCTCATGCTCTAACACTTCATAGTTGAGGGGGATATTAGGGTGGGACAACTCACAGGCCATGACCTCCTTCCTCCCCCAGCAATCCAGGTCATGGACATCAGCACAGACCCCAGCTGCAGCAGGACCATGGACCCAGACATGGCCCTCAGCAGCACCTGGGGCTCAGACACTGCCATCACCCAGGAGGCAGCACAGACCACCCAGATCAGTTTGGTCATGGTGGTGAAAATCCACCACGTTTCAAAGAGGTTTTCTGCTGTGCAATGAAGTTTGCCTGGCTCTTCTAGTGTTCAGAAATAACTGCAGATGATTATATTTAGCCTTCTTATTCATCCAAAAATTTGCTTGACATCTTCTAATTAATTTGTATTGGAAAATTAACATGGCTGTTAATTTTTGTGTTCTTGCAAACGTATTAATATTATGACATGAAGGATAAATGTTTTCAGTTTTCTTTGTTGGCTCTCTGTCCTGTGCCATTTCACACAAAGGATTCTTGTTGCACTCTACTTGTCTTTTCTTTTTTGTTTATTTATTATGTTTTTTTGTTTTTGTTTGAGCCTGGGTTTCTCTGTGCAGCCCTGGCTTTCCTGGAACTCATTATATAGATCAGAATGGCCTTGAACTCACAGAAACCTACCTGCCTCTGCCTCCTGAGTGCTAGGATTAAAGGTATACACCACTATGCCTAGTTCTGTTTTATGTTTATGTCCTCTAAAAATGGCATAATGGAAATCTCTCTGCTGACAGATTTTTAAACCACTATTACCTATCCATTTCCAGACCTCCCCACTTCTCATTAAGTTACTGGTTCAATGCAAGTCATATACACAGACAACTTCACATTAAAAAAAAAGTTTGATACTAAGAGCTTACTAAGCTTGGGTTCTAAATACTAGCTGAGAATATGTCTCTTTTCTAACATGGAAACTCTTGACTTATCCTGAAGGAGAACAGAGAAGTATATTTTCTTTTTCTAAGTTAAAGTTACTTAATGCTAAGTAAATAGTAGGGAGGGTGTTCAAGTACTTTCAGATGACAAAGAGCTAAGAGGTCTTGCAGAAAGAGCTCACATTTTATTCATTAGCATCTTAGTTATTTATGTTGTCCTCTCCTCAGAGAGAAATCCAGCATGGTGAGGGCTGAATGTCCCCAGTGCTAGCAGATAAGAAACCAAGCAAATGACCAACAGCTTCATAATTAATATAGTGTCTTGTGTGTTATTTGGGGGCTGAAAGCGATAACAAGACCCAGGTGGCAGGCAGAAAGAGTACACATTACAGATATTCCCTGGCTTTCTGGCAACAGCATGTGTAACAGATCTTAGCATGGTCTCAGGTGTCAGCACAGGCCACCAGACACCCCTGTGACAGCCCCAGCCATGGATTATCAATATGGCTTCAGACAGCATCACAGACACAGACATCCACATGGGTTCTGGCAAGAACATGGGCCACAAATATCAACTAGGTTCCAGGGACTGAGACATGCCCCTCAGGAAGCACAGACCATGGGCATCAACATTGCCCTCAGCATGGTCTCCTCTCCATTCCACTTCTGGATTCATGGAGATTCAAGGAATTCCACTAACATGCTCCTCCTTCTATTGAACCCCTCCATGCCTTCCCTGTTGTGATGGACTAGAAACTTTTAAATCATGAACCCGAATAAACCTTGCCTCCCTTCAGTTGTTTTTCCTAGGTATTTGGTATAGGTGATAAGAAAAGTAACCATACATATAATTTTCTTGGCTTTTAAAAGTAAATATAAGTATATTTTATGGTTTTATAGAACCTTATCTTCTTTACTAAATCAGTTAATAAATACTAATTACCAAGAGAAATACAGATCTAGAATTATCCATTTTTTGCAACTAATATGAGACTAAAACATTTAGTTTTATTTGATAAAGTCTAGTTTTTATTTCTCATGAAAAAACATCTTGATTAAAAATTTAAATAACCCCATCCCATTCTTCAGTACTCATATAAGATGTTAGCTCTGTTAACTTTTGACACTCAATGTCAATGTTAAATTAACATTTGAGGTGGTCTGCAATCTATTTGTTGAATTCAGGTGAAGCAAATAAATGGCATCGCTAAGACAATATCACAGGTGCTTCAAATGTATAGGGTCTTCGAGAAAATCTTCATGGACTTGGTTGTTTCTCAGCACAAAAAAGCACTAATGGACAGCAATAACTGATGTTTCTATTTTATACACAGGCAGAAAGCTCTAGTGCACTATATAAAATATCTAAACTTTCTCATTTGGAAAGTTTAAGGGCTCCTAACAAATCTCCTACTCTAAGGTAGCAGTAATAGAACTAAAATTAGTGTCAAAGATAACAACATCAAGGAGAAATTGCTATGTGTAACACAACGTTTTAAGTGTGCATTTAAATGCTACCTTGACTAATCTTCATAACAATTTTATAAATCACATAGTATTATCCCTAATTTACAGGAGCACTGTTAGTTCTTTTGCAGAAGTCATGAATTGCCTGGCTGAATCAACTTAAGAGGAGGTGTTTTAGTTTTACTTCTGTGGAGTCTTTTCTCAGCCCATGCCATCTTTACCTCATTGCACTCATTGCATGGCAAGATATCATAGCAGGAGAGCTGTTTACTTCATGGTGGCCAGGAAAGGGCCAAGAATAAGACACCCACAAACCCTTGATCAACTGACCTCCTTTCTCCAGGTGGGCCTCACCTTTTAAAGTTTCCAAGGGACTAAACATTCAGAATTTGAGACTGTGAGAAACATTTCAGAGTCAAACTATTACAGGAACACAAAGTATATTATTCTGCCCTCCTCTCAGTATTCTCAATCTTTAGGAACTTTTCCTTATTGCCCCCATAAGGGTGAAGACAAAAAAGAAAGGTCAACTTAGGACCTTCTCAAAAAGAGAAACACAAAACCAAAAACTAAAGTTCTAATTTGGGTGGAAGCCAAGCCTGGTTAAAGCCTAAACTATGATAGAAGTAATTTGTATGCTGTTGCTATGAACAATGAAATACCAATTATGAAAATATTTTCAAGATAGGTATGATCATCCCCATTTGTCAATAAGAAGCAGTATGAGGGGTGGGGCTTCCAAATGCGCAAGAATTGAAAGTGTCAAGATTTGAACTCAGATCATGAATTGAATACAAATACATTAACCACTGGTACTTGTTCAGTCTAGGACAAACAACGACAAAAAAAACATAGCACATATAGGATTTGATAATATCCATGGCTTCAGGTATCAACAGGGTTACAACATAACTGCCACAAGGGAACGATACCACTATTGTATTTGGCATGATGCACAGAGTTTCATAGTAAAACTAGGATTTCTGAAAGCTATCATGTGTAACACAACACTCCTGACATTAGTCAAAGCCCCTATCTTTAGCCCTTCAGTGACTCCAGCATGAGTCACACACTCCTGCAAAACTGATTTGAGAGAAGTGTATTGGCTTAATGAGTACATTGAGGTGTGGCTGAAAGTTAGTGTTTACATTAGTCTACTAATGTAAAATACACAACTGTAAAAAGAAAAGCTAGGAAAATACAAATATAGTTTGCTGGGGGGGGGAAGAATCACTGGGAACAAAATTCAAGAAATTCTTATTAAGTTACAGTGAAACCAGAAGCAGCATTGCAGATCACCTCAAAATGAGAGAATCCAAAACCACCTCTATTCATTGGTATATTAGACCTTATATGAAATGCCACAGATTACATTCAATACTAAAGTCATGCCAGTGCTAAGATGTTATCCTATCACCAGTAATTTGTAAATTAAAGACACTACAGCAAATTTCAATTCTAATTCACCATGAGTAGCTGCAGTTTGGAGGTAAACCATCCCCCCATGTATATTGAGGCTGACTAAAAATAACAACACATTTATCAGCATTTTGGTGACACTCATGAGTGCTCCCAGTGAATATATAGCCACGAGTGGCAATTTCAGATGCAAGTTTTATTGGGCAAAGGCAAACAACCAAGGCTAACTGTTGGGGTTTGAATCTCAGCTGTCATCCACAGACAGGCTCGTGTTTTCAACACTTAGTTCCCAGACTGTGATGCTATTTTGAAATCTGGGAACCCTTTAGGAAATGGGGCCTGGATTGCTAAAGTGAGTCACTAGAGACTGGACTCTGAAGAGTTTACATGCCTCTGGACGCCTCAGTCTCTGTGTCTCTCTCTGTGCCCAGGTGAACAACTACAACCACAAACTTCCACCACCAAGGCCTCATCTACACCTTCCCCACCATGGTGAACTAAGATGTCTGAAACCATAAGGAGAACTAAACTTGCCTTCCCTTAAATTGCTTCTAGGAGGCGTTTTGTTATAACTATTATAACAAGGAAACTAACTGAAAGCTTGGATTGTTGTTCCATTCATTGAATTAGAAGCTATCAGGGGGTAACCTCCTAAGGAGCAAAAGAGAACACAGAACACATTCCATGTGTTTCACTAAGAGATACTAAGGGGGAAATCATGCTGTTGAAACATAACAAGTCAAGATGAACTTTGATCAAACTGGAAGGTCAGAGAAGCTCTAAGGTGGTCAGCAAGGGAGACCGGGTGAACCCACTGTGTGTGTAGACACAGAATTCTTTCTCTGAAGGTAAGGAATGGGATCTAGACGCTTAGGGTGGAGACCTCTGGAACATCCCAGTGAAGCCTGGGAAGGTAACCCCTTCAATGCTGGTTGGATTTCTGTGCCACTAGAGAGACATTCTATACTGTGAGGAGGTTAAGCCTGCCTTGTCTAAAACTTGTACGCCTGATGTCGGTAACCTACAAGTAAATAATGTTCTCCTCAGGACCCACCCTGTCACAGTTTTGCTTCTTAATTTATGACTCTACTTCACAGACTCCAGAAGGAAAAGCACAATGTATGCTCCATGTCAAGTAAAGAAAAATTTTCACAATTTATATAAAAATAATTCTGGGGAATTGTGCAGGACTAGATATCCAACAAGTTGTATGATAGTGCAAGGAACACAAATAGGGACAGGAGGAATAGATTGATCTGAGCCCACTAAGCAGAGATTCTGGATTCAATGCTAAATGGCTTGGAAAAGGTTATAATATTTTGCAAGTGGCCAAAATATGGACCAAAAGATGGTATTTATTAAGATACCAGAACTGACTGTTTTAGTAAACTACCGAGGAAGGTATCTAAGGTCTGTGGAGACTGAAAGGTGAGCGTGGATTAATCAGGTGAGATCTAATGACCTCTCCCAGGGAGATCCTTACAATGTACCCTTTGCCATAATTATGAGAAATAAATTTGTAAGGGGGCTCAGGCATCCATGAAGAGTTCTGCTATCATCGAATTTACAGTGGGGATTTTTTAAATGGATCCTCATCTCTAAATTCCCTAAATTCAGTAGTGATAATAGGCTCCCACAGTGTCAGGGACCACTGGGGAACACTTCACGAACAACGTTATAAATGAGATAGATACTGGAAAGGACAGAAGCATCACCCAGCAGTTGAAACCTCCTGACTGCAATGCATACAATGCTCACCAGGCAAGAAACAAAGCCAGAACAATCTGGCTTGTGGGAGCTGTACTCTTCCTCATTGATTTTGATTTGGTCCTTCTTCATCTTCACAAACAAAGGAACTCTGGGCACTACTCAAATCACCACAGGCTTTCATCCAGACTCAGAAAAGTCAATCTACAGAACAAAGTCCCCTGCATGAAGACAGGAGAAAGGACTCTATAGTGATAAAAGTTATATGTCTACCTGTCTCCTATACTTCCCCAAAGGGATCTATGGCTATTTACTATGGTAACTACACCAAGAAATGGAAATGTATCGTTCTGTTCACAAATTACTGGACAGTAGCTGCAAAATGAGACTAATGGCAAGAGTCCTAAACATCACTTGGTCTACCAGTCTGTAGAAGCTCAGAGACACTTGGTGGGTGGTAGAGTCTAGTTCAGGTGAACACTATAGTGTGTTCCAACCAATGTTCATGGCATCCCAAACACAGTTCATGGCTATTTCCACATTCCAGAATGTGTTACTGGACTAGAAATAACTAAATAAACTGGTATAATTTCTGCATTGGTTCTCTGAGTGGGTTATTATGGTAGGACTATGGAAACGTCTGCCACTGTTTGTGCTTGGAAAAACAAAACCAAACCAGATTTCTTGATTCCTTGCAGAGATTCATGATGCCACCAAGGAACTGAAATGTATAGTGGTAAATTCCCATCACCCTCCCAGCTAGCCTATTTGGTCTATGTGGACCTTTCCATACATGCTGAATTCCTAGAGGTTTAACAGTGTGAAGCACTTGAGTAAATTCCCTCAAAGGTAAAATGAAAGTCATGCTTGCCCCTGGCCGCCTCCCCAGTGAAGCACAACGTCTAATGGGTCCCTGGATTTGGGAAGCAACACATTTTAGCTTGCGTGTGCTGCTCTGACCCATTTACTTAGTGGGCACAAAAGCTGCAGGTCTGAATAAGAGAAGACTCTGCAAGAAGGCCACACTGCCATGTTCTGATATTTGGAGCTTATGACTCATAAGACTTGATGGCACTTACATGCCAGGAGCTGACAGCAATGCTGTTTGGAGTCCATAGCAGATCCTACAGGAGAATCACATTGAACCCTGAGGACTCTTCTGTAGATAGCTACCCTCCTCCTGGGAAATAGCATTTGTTTAACTTTTTACTAAGTCTTAGTAGTAATGTCTCCCACATAACATAAACATCAGGAACTAGTTGTTGTACTCCCAGCACAAAAGAACTTCAATACTAAATGGAAGCCATGTGTGCAAGACTGAACTCAAGCAAATCCTAATGATGCAAGTAATTTATGGGGATTATGGTATGGAAATGAGTACTTTGTTTGGGTATGGTTTTTCATTTATTGATACAAATTCAAGATCAATTTTGTGATGTGTATATTTCTCCTCTTGATTAAGTATTGTGTTTATACTAATCTTTTAAAACAATGCATAATTAAATATAGATTATAGTTACTTATAATAGTCAGAACTTATACTTAGGTAAGTTATGTTTTCTAGATATACAGAGATATATTTGAGATAGATAGACAGTCTTCAAACCTTTCAAAGACCTTCAGAAAATGGCATTTAAAATGGTTTAGGGTTTTTCTTGACAATGAAAAATGTCTACTCCTGGCAGCACCAATTACGTCTGAGAGGAAGATGGGCATCGAAGAAACTCGTTATGGAGTTTGCTTTCAACATGGCAAGATTAGCCATTTGGGCAAGAAACTGCTCTTGCCTAGACTATTTGACTGTTGCTGTATAAACTAGATATTCAGGATCCACCGGAAAGTGACTGTTGAACTCAAATACTCATTCAGGGTTCCTGCTTCATGGAAGAGTCTACGAGACTTTCTGCAGGACACAGAAAAATGACTGACAGACTGCTGATGCAGATGGACAGTTTGAAATTTCCTGCTTTGCTGAGAAGTCTTCTAGACACACTGTGGCCTATGAGCTGAAGATGGATGCTCCAACAATACAGAGGAACTTCAGGTGACTGTACAGGTAGCAAGATGTCTGTCAATTCTAATGTTTATATATTATCCTTCTGTGGTCTTTGATGGAGTTGAAGGCAGATAGTTATAATTATGGTTTTCCTTAGTTATGATAAAAGATTAGCTACATATAGAACTTTGGACTCACAAGGATGGGATGGATGATATTTTCTTTAAATCTTGCTAAAATATTGTAACTGTGTTCTTGATAACTGTTCTGTTATATATAATTTGACTATGTTAAAGTTAAGACCTTTCTTTTTGTTTAAACAAAAAAGAGGAGATGTTGGGGAAGTCCTGTGCATATGTCAATAAAGCACTGTTGGCCAATAGGGAAGCAAGATAGATGGGACTAGGAGTACAGGAGGACTCTGGGTAGGAGAAACACAGGGAGTCAAGATGTAACTGCCATAGGGATAAGAAGCCCGGAAACTTCTCTCCAGTAAGAGAAATACTTAGATTAACAATTATGGAGTAAATACTTAAGTCAGAGCTAGCCAGTAAGAAACAAGCAAGGCCAACAGCTTCATAATATAGCCTCCTGTGTGTTCATTTGGGACTGATACGACTCTGGAACCAGGCTGGCGGGAAGGCTTCCCTTTACAGTCCACAGTCTACATTATTGTCTTATTACCTTCTTCCCGATCAGCTCCCCCATATGGCTTCATCAAGACTTTGTTATAACATATCAGCAGGAAGAAGCTAGAGTCTGGCTTATAGATGTTTGTTCATGATATGTAAGTACTATATTCAGGTGAACAGGTATTGTAATATAGCTTCTTCTTCTTCTATATTTGTTTGTTTGGTTTTTTTTTGGTTTTTCCAGACAGGGTTTCTCTGTATTGATTTTTTGTTGTTGTTTGTTTGTTTTGGAGGTTGTCCTGGAACTTGCTCTGTAGACCAGGCTGGTCTCGAACTCACAGAGATCTGCCTGCCTCTGCCTCTCCAGTACTGGGATTAAAGATGTGCCACCAACACCCGGCTGCAATAAAGCTTCTTTTGAATGTATCCCTGAAGGATAATGTGGGTTTCTACCTGGCAAGGAACTCTAACATATTGAGGTTTGTATTAAAGCATACCAGCTCTGGCTGTGTGCCCAGTTCTAGAAAAAAAGGAACATAATTATGGGTATTCATTTTATTATATGTGTGTAGTTTTGCTTTCATCTTTCCTTTAAGCACTTATCATCTAACCTTTATTACACATAGTAACATTACATTATAGTAACATGATGTAAAGAATAGTGACTATCACCTAGTGGTTTATTTTCTTCCCAGAAATGATTAGTGTGGTTTTGGTTACAAAACATGCTCAAAAGAGTTGTATCATATTACAGAAGAATGACTTACTTCTTCATTGTCTCTGAGACTAAAGATGGTTCAAGAAAAGTTGTAAGAGTGTTAAGCTGACGAAGGTTGGACTTTGATGACAACTCCATGAGTCAAGTTTGTTGAGGCCATTTTCCTGTTATCTATCACACGCTGACGTAGGTGTTACTGTGAGGTGTTCTGTAGACATCTTAGCATCTGCAACCAATGGACTCTAAGAAGGTTATCCCTAACAATTAGGGTAGACAAGGTCCAATCACTTGAGAGCAGAATGGGGGTTTGCTAAGATGAAATTCTACCTGTGGAGAGACAGTCCAACTACTGCTCCAGAGTTTCTGGCCAGCCCTTCTGGCAGCTCCCAAAGTCACTTAAGTCAATTCCTTGTCATTTTTCCCCCTACTAGAGCTGTTTCTTTAGTGGACCTGGACAGATAAAATTATATTCATACTATGAGGGTAATTAAGAATATAGTATATTTGAATAATTTTTAATATGAGGTTTCCAATAACAAGGGAAAGATGCCTCTCACTGTGATTCCGTGTGGGGCACCAACATTACAGTATTGTTTGACGAGCAGAGAGATTGGGAAAGTAAAGCCCCATATAGTCAATAACCTGCCCCAAAGCTGTACAGAAGTTCTGAATTCAGACCATTACATTCCATGAAAATTCAGTAACTAAATAATCACTTAAATTGACTGCATTTGCAAAATGAATTCAGTCACTAGGCCACATTTACCCTTATAATGAACACCTATTTGAAAAACAAAACATGGATTTCCCCCTTATTAAAAAAATCATTGAAAAAACCGATTAACATTTCCAAACTTCATAGTAACCTATTAAAATAAAATTTTCTTTACTATAGATACCCATTGGAGTGATGCCTCAATAGTTAAGTATGCATGATGCTCGTGTAAAGGTCCTGGGGTCCTTTTCTAGCACCTGTGTCAGGAAGCTCATGACCACTCACAATTTCAGTTCCAGAGGGATTTCTGGGCTCCCCTGGCACCAGACATGTACATGGTGCACATACATACATGAAAGTACTCAACATTTACACATACAAACAAATCTTCTTCAAAATGTAAAGCACGAGAAGACTTGCATTTTGTTTTGAGGGTTTTCCTATTAATCACAGATACATCCATACATGTAAGATCTGAGCCCAACAACAGAAGGTCATTTAAATCTGACCTGAAGCAAATCAGTGTCCAGAGTCCTCCTACTCCTTGGTTTGATACAGCATATCCAAGTAAGAGAATACGTCATGACCTTACTGCCAGGAGAAAGGCTAAAACACATTCATGTCACTACACAGAAATTAACTCAGCAGCTTTCACTGTTTCTTTTCCTCTGCAAGCAGGTGTCAGCATTAAGCAACCATTCTTTTCTCTGCTAGATGACCTCTGCCCAAGGAAAAGCCCCAAAAAACATGTTTCACCTGTCATTTAACCTTAGCTGCAAGTGAACTGTTCCAGCTGTCAGGAATTCCAGCTGTTCTGAAAGCTCCTGAAGTTTTCTAAGATGAAACTGGCCAGGTCAATCCCAAGTTGCCTTCTAATTATCTTCAGTAGTAATAAAGAACACCTATTAACTCACTTGAGTTTTCTAATTCACGGAAAAGAGTCACATGGCCCTTGACTGAAGGATTTCAAAGTCAGTATCTATGAAAACCTGCCTGGCTTCTGGCTCCAACAACCTTCACTCTTCATGACTCCCAAACCAGAAATATCACAGCTTTTATTATACAGTGACCTCATAGAATACATCCTCTGCTTTAGCATTCTGATGGCTCACTGTCCCTTCCACACAATCTCAACCCTGGGTTCCCAGCATCTCTGAGCAGACCTCTCTGGTTATGTGCCCAGATATCACCTGCCTCCAGATTTTGTATCACCATGGCTGACCCACATGCTGGGATACCATCTGCTGTGCCTTGCTGGTCCTCATGGAACTCTGACCTCTTGGCTGACAGATTCACCTCTGTTGCCATCATCTTCTTCCCTGATAAGGAGCCTGATGACTTACTTGGACATTCTCCCATCAGTTAAAGTAAATTCCAATTTCGGTGGCTTCTTGAACTCTGATGATGAGGACGAGGAGGAGTCTTTAAACCAAAAATATAGATACATCCCTCTACCAAGTTCTTCTAATAATACTCTGCTATTCTCTGCCTAATGTCTAAATCAGAAAATATTCCAATTGAACAGGTTTCAAGCATTATTGAAACAGATGGCTTGTTTACAAGTTATTGGTAAGTTATAAGTCATGTACTAACCCGAGCTAAGAAAAAAAATGATAAACTGTGGAAAGTTCTTACAGGCAAACAGGGATGAAAATCAATCATCAAGTCAATGTTCCAAACAGCCTGCTATCCAAAGCACACATGTAAAGACTTGACATTAACCACTTAGGATGGAAACAAAATGTCTGCTCAATTAAGAAACTATTTTCAAAGCAGTTACATATTTTTGTCTTCATATATGAAGCTATGAAATGGGTTAAAACTTTATCATGCTTTAAAACAGTTCTTTATTTCTACAAATAATCTTTGGTTAAAAAAAAGACAAAGCCTACTTGATCATGGTGGATGATTTTTCTGATGTGTTCTTGGATTCGGTTTGCTAGTATTTTACTGAGTATTTTGCATCAGTGTTCATGAGGGATATTGGTCTGTGGTTCTTTCTTAGTTGTGTCTTCGTGTGGCTTCAGTACTAAGGTAATTGTCAGCCTTGTAAGAAGAGTTTGGCAACAAACCTTCTGCTTCTATTGTGTGGAACACTTTGATGAGTATTGGAATTAGTTCTTCTATGAATTTCTGGTAGAATTCTGCCCTGAAGCCATCTGGGCCTGGACTTTTTTTAGTTGGGAGACTTTTGATGACTGCTTCTATTTCTTTAGGGGTTATATGTCTGTTTAGATTGCTTATATGTTCTGGATTTAATTTTGGCAAGTGAGATCTACCCAGAAAATTGTTCATTTCCTTTAAATTTTGGAATTTTGTGGAATACAGGTTTTCAAAGCATGACCTGAATGAAGATTCTCTGAATTTCCTCAGTGTCCGTTGTTATGTCCTGCTTTTCATTCCTGATTTTGTTAATTTGCATGTTCTCTCTCTGCCTTTTGGTTAGTTTGGATAAAGGTCTGTCTACCTTGTTGATTTTCTCCAAGAACCAACTCTTTGTTACATTGATTCTTTGTGTTGTTTTCCTTGTTTCGGCTTTGTTGATTTCAGCCCTCAATTTGATTATTTCGCGGCATCTACTCTTCTGGAGTGAGTTTGTTTCTTTTTTGTTCTAGAGCTTTCAGTTGTGCTGTTAATTCTCTATTGTGACTGTTCTCCAGTTTCTTCATATGAGCACTTAGTGCTATGAACTTTCCTCTTGGTACTGCTTTCAAAGTGTCCCATAAGTTTTGGTATGTTGTGTCTTCATTTTCATTGAATTCAGAAGGGAGAGTCTTCACATCTATGGATTGTGAATGTGACCCTGAAAGGACTGTCTTTTCAGCCACACTTCAGCAGCCATAGTCATACATAGGATTGTCATTCCGTGAAAGGTATGATAACCATTAGCAGCTAAAACTTCCACAATGCCTTCCAAAGGTCAGAAAATATACCATCTGATACAAATAACAACAACTAGCTCATAGGCAGCTCTGGGTCAATGATGTCACTCTGCGACAATGATGTCATCTTTTTAGTTACTGCCTTAACCTTCTACACTTGTATATTTACATGTATAGTTTTCTATCAGTGGAGTTTTTTAATGATTACCATAATACCAAGTGTGTTGTTTGCAAGGTAGGTTAGCAGTCTGACACTTTATCAAGATATTTTGTGTACTTGAACATCTATAAGTTAGAATTTGAATAAAGTTATTTGAAGATAATGTAAGTTAAACCTGACATCTAACCTATGACAGATTGTTACTTTTAATATGCTATTTAACTTATGCTGAATACACTAGTGTTTTAAAATTCTGTTTCTAACATTCCAGTCAAGAACACTGATTTTATTTATTTTATAAATATGTTAAGCATCTTGAAGAAATATGAACAAATTTGAAGTCGGTTTGTTTTAAAAATTAGTTACATTTCTTTTAATTTAGGAGTTATACCAGTGTCAAAGTTTAAAATCAAAATGAAATGAAGTCTTATTTGTCATAGCACTATGTGCTATTAATGATACAATCTCAATGTTCAGTTACTACCCAGAACTACCTAGGCTTCCTTCAGCTATGGGAGACTGCAGGCCTGGGTTGGAACTACAAACTCCTGTTTTCCAAGCTGATATAGTTCATTCTGTTTCCAGAATAAAGTTGACACACTCAAACCTTTCTAGAAATGGGCATGTCATGTCTGTTAATTCGCCAGCAATCAAAACAACCATGGGGCAGAACTTTGCTGAGAAGTCCCCAAGATGGGCTTTCATGAACAGTGAATTCCAATTTGCTAAACCACATTCTCCTCCATATTAGAACAAATGGGACAGAATCTCTTTACCCAGAGGGTAAGGGTAGCTTGGGTTAGGTTCACAATGCAGAGGAGACAATCAAAAAGTAATGAGTTAAAGCTATGCTGTTACCAGCCATTCTGAAATCAGCATAGCAGACTGTTTTTGTCATTTTGATGAGGGATCTCTAAGGATTCATTATATTCTCTCTATTCTTTTATACATAAGCAGCACAATGAATAGAGAGATGGACAAAAAGCTTTCTGTATTTTGTTCCATGAAACTTGTTTGATTATGAGATTTGGGCTTTAAGTCAGAAGATCACCATTAACCTTAGCTACATAACCTAAAGGGAAGCTCTAGATTGGTGGTTCTCAACCTGTGGGTCATGACCCCTTTGGGGATGAGAGATTCTTCAGAAAACACAGATATTTACATTACAATTCATTACAGCTATGAAGTAGCAATGAAAATAATTTTATGGTTGGGCATCACACAAAACATAAAGAACTGTATTAAAGGGTCACAGTGTTAGGAAACTTAAGAACCACTGCTCTAGATAAAATGTTAAAAAGCAACAAGTCTGAGCTGAACTCAAGAAAGCCAGTAACAGAGAGGGAGGACTGATGACCAAAGGGATTAAGACTGGGCTGGTTTAACCCCCAGAAACAGTTGACCTGACAAAGGTTAACTCTTGAATCCCAGGCATCAGCCTGGGAATCCAGCATGGGACTGATCAAGACCCCCCTGAATGTGAGTGTCAGTGAGGAGGCCTAGGGAATCTATTGAGCCTTGGGCAGTAGATCAGTACTCATCCGGAGTATACACACGGACTTTGGACTCCCATAGAACAATGTGAGGTGCACTCTCACCCTGAACTCTTGGGGAAGGGTCTAGGCCCTGCCCTATATGAAATGACAGACTATGGACACCCCCATGGAGGGCCTCACCCTCCCTGGGGAAATGAGGGGATAATGGGGGGTTTGGGGGGAGGGCACGGGAGGAGGGGAGGGAAAGGGAGAGGGACCTGGAACTGACTTGTGAAGCAACCTTGTTTCTAATCTAAATTTAAACTGAAAAATAAATAAATAAATAATATTTATCTGGAATCTTAAAAAAAAAAAAAGCAACAAGTCTCATTATAACCCAGCATTGCTACAGACATAGTTGCTTAGCTAAATATCGGAGCCAATTTTAAGTACATCCTTTGGGGATCATCTTGGACTTGAAAATAATTTTCAGTAACTAGCTGTTATGTAACAGAAACTGTTTGCAGCCTCTCAAGGGAGACCTATGGTTGTCTGGGACGATCGAAGAGTAAGGTAGCACCTGAAACTAGGAGAGGAGCGTGGAGCTCTGCCCCTACAGCTGGATGCAAAGAAGTGAGTGGACAGGGAGCAGAGTTCCATTCATCTGGGTATGGCTTGATGGGGGTGTCCCTGCTTATGTAACAAATCATTTGACTAGGCAGAGGCCTGTGATCAGTTGATATTTGACTCAAAAGTAATCAGCTACATGTCAAGTTTGTTGGTTTCATTTTGCTTGTGTAAAGGTTGTAGGTACAGATAAACCCCAGGCATGAAAACTCTGTTTATTTTGAGAAAGTCAATCCACCTGTTGTAGTCTCACTGCCCTAACAGGCAGTCTGATTCTCAATATGACTTGTTTGGCCTGGTTTTAAATTATTCACATTTTTCCAACTTCCCATCCACTTTAACTTTTATCATTTCAAACAGCTTCAGTATTCACAATGCAGAGACCCACACATTTAGGATATCTTGAAGGTTAACCACCACTGCCAAGTTAACTAGTTTTAAAATCACTATTGAAACACACCTTTCAATTCCTGGGAAGTAGTTTCCAAGAATATTTAACTGTGGTGGGAAGAACCACCCTGAAAGAGGGCAGCCTCATCGCTTGGACCAGACTTTCAGACAATGTACACTTCTCATGATGCTTCCGTGAGATGACTAACTGTACTGCTCTATTTAAAAAGGAGGAGTTTCAGGAACTATCACAACAAAATGTGTTCCTTCTCAGAAGTAGGGGTTGATTTCATGCTTTACTCTCTACATTTTCTAAATGTCCCAAGATATAATTCACAAAAGTCCCTGGACTGGCAATGGGCTAGTGTTACAATCAAATTAAGTTGAAAATATTGTAGGTTAAAAATTGTGTAGCACATTCAACCTTTTTGAAACACTGAGGTTTAGAAACGCCACTGTAGAGTCTCCATTGTTCCTTCCATGGCTGCATGGTTCACTGGAAGCTGCAGCTTATTGTTGCTGCTTAACATAGCCAGTTGTTGTAATACATACTGCCATTCCAGAGAGAACTAACTTTTATAAAGACTTTGTTGTCACGAATCCCAGATGGAAAGGACTTTTTACGTAGTGTCATCTTCACTTGCTCCATTGCCGCAGGAAGTATAAAATGGCTTCCCAGGATCAGATCTTATTTCTTGATTCTAATGGTACCATTTATCAAGTGCCCACCACATCTGGACATTTTCAATTGCTTCACTAACACTCATTTTATCCAGTTCTCACCACCAACCATCTCGAGACACTCTCCTTTGCTCCCACTGGTTCTTTAATACAGAAACAAAAACTCAAGAGATGTATAATTTATCTAAAGACTAAGAGGTGGGTGACAAGACTGGTTGGCTTTTGACTCAAAAGTAGTCTGACAGTTCTTCATGGGAACCCTTCTCTCTCCCATCATTGAAATAGCACTTGGACTAATTTCTGTGGCATTTGTTAATCACCCACTGCCCCCTTCAGTACTCCAGTCTCACAAACAAACTCCTTGTGCTACATCCATTCTTAGTGGTTCAAGCTTCTAGAACTTTCTCTAGTACCAGAAGTTATTCCTGAATGAAATAAAAAATGTTTTCCTTTGGTTCCATCCACTCAGACTAACTTTGTTTGTTTGTTTTTGAATACACCAAGCTGATTTCTGTTTCCCCATCTTGAGCCTACTTAAGTCAGTGTGGGTTCCTTAGGACCTCATCAAGGGAAACTGCCTGGCATTCCTAATCTGATGCTGCCTGGGGTCTCCTTAAAGCCCTCCACCAGTTTTACTTAGGTCCAGCATTTCTATCCAGGCACATCACAGGAAAAAAAAAGAAGCCTTCAGCTCTGTTTCACCGGTGCTTACAACAGCAGTAAGCACAAGACAAAGAGGATACAGTCTCAGAAACTCCTTGCTAGGTGAAGGAATGAGAAAAAAACCTTTCATTTACTGTACATAGTAACTAACATTTATTTTGATGTCTAAGAATCCCTGATAAACTGGATCCTTTCTATTTTATTCTACTAAAATGGAGGCTGTCATCCCCTTTTGTTTATGGTATATCTTGTTTTGTTCTCCATTTTTCCCTTCTACAAAATGTTACTGACAGCTTTTATTGTTGTTGTCATTGGTGGTAGTGATGGTGACTTGTTTTGTTTTTTACACTCTTTAAACAGTGACAGTCTGGCAAGCGTGAAGATTAACAAGACTTTGTTATCTTTAGACTTGTGTTTTGATTTTGTTAGTCATCTCAAACAAAGTGGTAGTACCTCTCTCTTTTTTATTTTACGTACCCATTAGAGAGAGAAAAGTTTGTATAGTTCTTTTGTTTATTTTGAGGCTATTTTCTCTCTCTGTGTGTGTGTGTGTGTGTGTGTGTGTGTGTGTGTGTGTGTGTGTGTGTGTGTGTGTGTGTGTATACCTAAAAGTCCTTGTAAGGATACATAAAAACGTTGTTGGAAAACTCTAAAACCAAAACTTTCTTGATAACAATCTGTGTCAGACCAAAAGGAAACACTCTAGTGTTGATAGATTAAGATAATTGAAGTATCAAATTCAACTAAGAAGCAATGACCGCTGGAGAAAAGTGAGGAGAGATGGCTGAATATACAACATGGCATAATTTAAGCCTGCAAACAAAAGAGGGACACAAACGAGGGAAATGAGAGGTCCATTCAGGTGAGAGAGAGCTGCCAAACAGACATGGGTCAGCATGCAACAGGGAGAAAAACAGTGGCCAAGAACCATTCCTTTCCTCAGAGACATGGATCCAGAAAGATGAGAAGAATCATAGCCAACTGATAATCATGCCAACAGGACCTCAGGTAAAAAGGCATGTCTTTGTAAATCTTTGTGCTAATTGGTTGTAATAGTGCAGGTTGCCATCACTTGTATTTCATATAGATTAAAGCTTTTATCCATTTGTCCTTTTACTCGTGTGGACATGAGCCATGGCATGTGCACAGAGGTCAGAAGACTACTCCCAGGAGACATTTCTCTCTTCCCACTGTGGCTTCCAGAGAATGAACTTGAGTTCTCAGGCTTGTGTGGCAAGTGCTTTTGCGCACTAAGCCCTAAGCTTTTTGTTTAAAAAAAATCTTTAGTGGGTGTTGATGATGATAAATTTCCCTTTCACATTTGCATGGTGACCGTAGCATTTGAAAAAGGAGAGCTACTCTAGAAGAAGGTGAAATAACCATCTTTGGTACACAGTACTTCACAATAATCAGACAGGGCACATTTCTCTTCAAGTGTTATCACTGCGCAGCTCCACAGCTATTATCTATTGCATTTGAATAACTCGGGGATTTCATTTTTACTACCGATGATACATTTTCACATGTACAAAACTTGAATTATTCAAAGATGTTGCAAATGACTTCTGAGATATGCACTGACAAGCACAGATTATAAAAAACGTCTACTTAAAATCCCCCACTCTTGTGAATATTCTAGCTCAAATTTAGTTGATCTTTTTGATGGAGAATTGCTGCTTTTCCAAGTTGTTGCTTGGACTTTTCTATAGTGATAATGATAAGTCAATATCACTTATTCATCCTTTGACAATGTCCATGATTATCTATGCTGCAGAGGGTAGAAACCAACTTACCCATAAGGCCACTGCTTCACTAAACCTTTACACAATCGCAGTTTTGGAATGTCAGAATTTAAGTGATTCAATAATTCTATTCTCAAAAAGAAATTCATTGTTAGGGTCAATGCTGTTTGTGTCTCTCTTTCATTTACATATTAGGAACTTTTAATATGATTACGTCTACCACTCTTCAGCCCTGGACTCCTCATTTAACATCATGGTATACCATATGGCATAGGCATTCACCAATATATTTTCCTCTAATTATATCTCATCATTTTTCTTATTTTATCAGTCAACATTTTGTCAATACGTGTATATTATATTAAAATTTACATTGTTCAAAACTTTAATCAGTTATTGTTGTTATGACACTGAATAACCAAGACTTTATCAACATGAAGTATCTCTATTACATGTTCCTGTTATATGCTGTGCTCTTTGAGGTTTTTTCAAATCAATGTAGTTCCTCCTATATTAGTTACTTTTATGTTGCTGTGATAAAATACCATGACCAGAGAAACTTTATGAAAAAAAAAACATTTATTTGGGCTTACAGTTCCACAAGGACACAGTGACAGGAAGAGCATGGAACAAGCAGGTAGGGCAGACAGCAGGAGCAGGAAGCTGACTGGTCATCTATCAACCACACAGGAAGTAAAGAACAAACTCAAACTGGGCTGTGGCTATAAATCCTCAAAGCTGGCTCTCCAACAATATACTTCCTCCAGCAAGGATGCACCTCCTGAAGATTCCATAACTTCCTCCAAGGAGCACAACCATCTAGAGAGCAAGAGTTCCAATACAGGAGCCTATGGGGGACATTTCTCATTCAAACCACCACTGGACCCTTAAGTTTCTACTTTAATGAAAAAGAAGGAGCTCATTGTCTTAAGTATAACTTTTTAACATGTTTTAAAGGTCAGAAATGACAAGTTTTAAAATTATCCTTTCTTTTTCCAAAATTTTGCTTTCCCCAGGCCACTGCATTCTTCCATTTTTAAAGGCAAGCTTTCCTCCAAATTCTTTTGAGGTTACAAATTAAGTTACATTAAGTTCACAAGTTAATATGGAGAAGGTAACAATTATTATCCAATTATTATTCTGATCCAGGAATGCAACATAGACATTGTCCTCTGTTCACCTTCTTTTGTGTTTCTCACTCCGTTGTTACTATCTTCATTTAACTATTATTTATTTCCTAAACAGCTATCCATAGGTATTCATGATTGTCATAAGTGAGATTATTCTATCAGATTGTCTGCTTGCTGTGGAAAAAAAGACTGATTTATTCAGCTCTCTTTCTATCCCTAGTTAACTGTACCCGTGTATTTTGATATCTTTTCCATAATAATAACTTTTCAAAAATTACAACTATTAAGAGACAGCTATGTACAGTAGTTAAAGCTAAAGACACATGCTAAACCACCTGAGTATTAACTAATTCAGTTTTGCTACTCATGGTCTGTGAGAACTTGGCCAAGTTATTTGGCTTCTCTTATCCTCAGTTTCCAAGTTTGTAAAATAAAAAGGACAGCTACTAGTGCCTCCTATAAGTTAAAAATTTTTGAATTATTGTAAGGAATTTAAAATAGTTCCATTTTTCCCATTAAAATTTCTAAAGTGAAGTGAGGTGAACTTCAGGTGATCAAACATGTCATGCAGATAGCTCTTGGAGTTTTTCTGATTTCTTGGGAAGATTTTTTTTGTATTTCAATTAACTTTTGGTATCCTAAATTACCAAGAGGTATACATGTGTATTTTCTTAAACATTTGGAGTCTGCTAGAGAATTAAAAGCATAGGCATTATTCTTTGGTCTATGATTATAAAATTGTTTAAATAAAATTTCCAACTCTGACTGCCATCACATTCCAACTACACATACACTCACTGTATTGTTTTGCTGTTGATTTCCAGCTTCTTTAGCTAATATTATCAAGTTTTATTTTTGCTCTCCTTTTAATTTCTTTTTGAGAGGGTCATGGAGTTTAGAGTTTTGTTACCAAATGAATATGTAAAATGTGTTATTTCTGTCACAGAGTTCACTGAGCAGAGAGAGAACATGTTCCTTTAGAGTGTGTATTTCAACACGGAGGCTAAATGTCTGATGACAGTGAGAGGCTGCACTCCTTTAAAGGCAGTATTTTAGCTTCGGCTTCCCATGCTGGTCAAGGACACAGGTTTAACAGCAGATGGAATTAGACTCCTATCCAACTTCACCACCCACTGGCTAAATCTGTGCAGTTGGCCAGTCAGCCAGCTTTCATCACAGAAGGGAACAACCCCCTTCACCTTTCCCAGAGCTGTCATGAGAATTCAGTGGATTCTGTTTCCAAGTCCTGAGCATTCAGCCCACCACACTGACCCAGTAATTGTCCTATGTATCAGTTTTAATTATCCTCAAGTGCAAAGTAAGTATTTATAACTTTGCTCACTATTTTCCGCCAATATGAAGATTAGAATGGCTCCTGTAGAAATCTATGTTTTTCCCAAAATTATTTTACTAAAATCATTTCCTTCTAAAAGGTAAATTTGAATAAAGGTGCTATTCTTCATTGACAAGCTTAAAAGTTGGTATCAAAACAAAAACGTTCCAATAAGACATAGAACCCATTACCAGTGTCTAAGTCTTAGTGGGTGAAAAGGAAGTACACTTTTGTCTCCAGAAACCCAGGGAAAGAGCCCACGCCCCACACAGTATCTTCTGCTTGTTCCTACTCCCTAGTCTTCTGTTCTCTTGGGAATCTGAGAATAGGAGAACACCGGAACCACTTCCTAGGCTGAAGCCTCTGCCATTTTCTCCTCACCCATTATCTAAACTGTGATGGAGGAGCAAATTTCTCACTCCAGATGGCAGAACACAGAAGTCAGGGTGAGAGAGGCGTCAAGGCAGATTCCACCTTTGTAAGATATCACTAAGATTGCTACATGGTTGGGGTGGCGGCGCATGCCTTTAATCCCAGCACTTGGGATACAGAGGCAAGCGGGCCTCTGTGAGTTCAAGGCCAGCCCGATCTATGGCTAGAACTCCAGGCAAACCAGAGCTGTTAACACATAGAAACCCTATCTTAAAGAAAAAAAAAGGAGATTGCGTCATGAAGGTGGCTTCAATTTTCAACATACATGTCAGGTACATGTCTTAAATGTGTGCACATACACATAAATGGTTTAAGATACTGTTTCACTATTCCTCAGAGTGCATTAATCTGAGTTGTATGTCCACCAGTCAACACAATCATCTTTATAACAATAAAGATATGTTCTGTGACACCCTCAATACAAGGATCGACAGGACAGCAAGTTTACCTACCTTTATCCTTTCTGCCTGACTGTGGTCTTCGTGACTTTATGGTTTCCGGCCTCCCCAGATTTATCTTGCGTAGTTTTCAGTATATCATGACCGCTGAAGGAAACAAAATAGGAAGGAAATTTGTCTCTAGTTCCTTGTCCATTTATAGAAATGAACGAGTGGTTTCTTGAGCAAAAGCAAATCATTTAAAATGACCAAATATCTCATAATTTTTCTGTTTCTCTGAGGCGAGGAGGACACATATCTTGAGCAAGCAGCTGTCTGCCATCATATATGTGTAAATCATAATAGTTAATATGAATTTATTGCATACTAATTATCTTCTGAGCAACCTTTCTTATGTTTTGATCTCAAATTGTGTAAAAAGGGTATATGAAATAGTTAAAATGAAAAACCATGTTTTTCTTCACATTTTCAAATTCCACTCCAAATCGATTCTCCAGGTGAGTGGGAGCCTTTTTCAAAGCAGTTGTCTTTGAATCCCAATGGCAAGGAGCAAGGCCATTGTTTTCATCAATCGCATCATACAATATTGGAATTCTTGGAGAAAAAAAATCCAATAAAATCCAGCCTATACATAATGTCTCAGTTTCTACAGTTAACCTGGAGAGTTTCTGAGAGCAGGCAGCTGACCTACTTGCACAATTTTTGTTTGTGTTCTTTTAGGTTTTCTATATACAATGCCCCCATTTTAAGCTAATAATACACAAGGCAATCCAGTTATTTTCATTTCCGTATGTATTTGGTAGTCGTGGCTGCAATGGACCTCTGATTAAATCAGGGCCCCTTTTCTTGAGCCGTCTACTCTTGTGAACAGACATAGGATAAACACTTCTTGTCCCAGACGAAAACGCAATGCTTTGTTTTGGTGACGTTTTGTAGAGATCATCTAATCACCAATCTCCTAAATCTAGGGCTGGTCTTGTCAATGCTCTTCTGCTCGTCTGTGCCGTCCAGTTTTAATAGAGTTACCATAGCAGGAGAGAACCCAGTTCTGCACTGTGTATTTAGACCAGTCCCATCTACTCTTCTCAAATCCCAGTTGTTCCTGCCTCATTTTCAGCGGGTCACTCCTCCAATGGTATTCATTCTGTATTCACCAAGATGGCCTCTCTCGCCCACACACATGAGCGAATCTCTACCTCATAATTCCCTGCAAAGCTTCTTACAACACTCACCAATCCCTCAGCTCTAAGACTCTCCTCCCCTAACTCGCCCTCCACAAACCCTTCACATTAATAAAACAATCAGACTTTTCATTTGTTATTATGAGTGAATTACATGTGGTCATATTTTACTATGATTCTCGGACAAGGTATCTTCTTTTCTCACAATGTAAACAGTGTGTTGGTCACTCTTTTAAGTTTGTTTTAAGCACTTTAATGATTCTCTCTCCATTGCTTTTTCATTTCCTAGAGCTTACAGGTGGGCATGAAAGGCACCACAAGGGCATTGGCATGCAGAGGCAGGAGGACGAGCTAAGTTTTCCCTGCCAATCATCCATTTATCAAGTATTGACTTGAGGCCTCATCCCCTTTGCTTCAGGTAAGTGACAGAGCCTTGGCGATCCCACTTGTCTCTCTAGATTACTCTGAGATTCAAGGATGGCCCCACACAATGAGGTAGCAAATGTGTATCTGTTAATCTCCCACAAGAACAAGAAACAGGAAAAGCAAAAATGTGCTTCTTCTAGTATTAGATCTTGACCAGGCCCCTGGGAAGGAATCTGTTCACACTCCTACATCTTGCTGCTTCCTTTTTTGTTGTTGTTATTTTTTTCATATTTTTTATTTAACTTTTTACATATGTCACTCTCAGTTCCCTCTCCCTCCCCTCCTCTCCCACCCCCAATCCTCCCAATGCCTCATCCCCACTCCATCCCCCTTCCACTCCCCAGAGAGAGCAAGGACTTCCATGAGGGATTTTCAGAGTCTGTCACATCATCCCAGGAAGGTCCCAGGTTCTTCCCCATGTATCCAGGCTGAGAGAGCATCCCTCCACGTGGTATGGGTTCCCAGAGTCCCTCTGTATGCCAGGAATAAATACTGTTCTACTCTCCAAGGTCCCACCGATTGCCAAGGCCTCCTCTCTGTCACCCAGTTTCGCTGGGAAGGATGTCTGGATCAGTTCCTTGCTGGCCCCTCAGTCATCAGTCTAGGGTCCATGTGTTCCCCCTTGTTTAGGTCAGCTGCCTCTGTGGGTTTCGCCAGCCTGATCTTGATTGCTGCTTCCTTTTATGGACGGGGCATTCTAAAGACCTTGTTTCTGCTTTGAAAAAGACTCCTATATTCTCCCGTGTTTGGATTTCAAAAAACCCGGATGTTAAAAGGGAGAGGGCAAATACTGCAAGTTCTCACTAATGTGTGGAACCTAAAAATATGGGTCACATAGAGAGGAGAGGAGAAGAGGGGTCACAAGAGACTGGGGGACAAGGGGAGGGGAGATGAGCAGATGTTACAAAGTGGGTACAAAGACACAGAACAGTTCCTGATGTTCTACTGCCAGTAGGGTGACCATAGTTAACAATATGTATCCCACATCTTTTAGAAGGACAAGATTAGTAATTTTCTTACCGCAGAGAAATGACAAATGTTTAAGATAGTGTGCATGCTAATTACCTGAGTTTCAAGCACTACACATATCAAAACATCATGCCCCATGCTATGAATGTGTGCATTTGATTGTGTGTCATCAAAAATAAAATAAAAAGAAACAAGACTCAAAAGAGAAGTAAGTCTTGATTTACTGAACTTAGCATTTCATTAAAGTAAAAGTGTCATTTAGGAAACAAGTATCAACCAGTTTTAAATACACAGTAACAGAAGAAACTAAACACTTTTAATAGAGAAACAGCTGGAAAGATGAACTTGGTCATTAAGAGAACTTGCTGTTCTCACAAAGGACTGGAATTCTGTTCTCATCACCCCTAGCTCCCCCATCACAGCAGCATACAAATCCAGTTCCAGGGGATCTGAGGCAGCTTTCTGGCCTCTGTAGGCACCTGCATATGAACACACACACACACACACACACACACGCACACACTTATTCTTAAAAAATACAGTCTTAATCTCAATCATAGAATTTTAGGTTAACTGAAGGTGTGTATAAAGGCGGACATCCATTAAGCTTCCAAATAAAAGGTATCAAATCACTACATTTCTATGTTTGGTAGAATGACCTAAGCTCAAATAAATTTTTGGTTTAGACTAAAAGCTCACAAGAAATGTCATGAATTCACTTTTCCCTGACCTCTAATACATGGCCTTGCATGAACATTCCATCCTGCTGGGTTCAAGTTAAATTGTCTAGTGTGTCTAGATGACACTGGATGAAACAAATGCTCCTACCTGTCTTCTTGCCTTGAAATTTCTACAGCTTTATGTAATTAATCCTCAAATGAGCCATGAGAATCACAAACCAAACGATGAAGGATAAATATATGCATGTGATAATTGATTTTTGTCAGATGGATAAAAATTGTTACTTTAATACTAACTCTGCTCTTTGTTGTAGAATAATACACATAAAATTACTATTCCAGTCATCTTAATTAAACAGTTCAGTATTATGTCTGTTCATATAGTTGTGCAAATGTTATCTTTCAAAACAAAAACTAGTCCCTATAGGCAATCTCTCCACTCATCTCTCATGGTATCCCTGGTAATCACCATTCACTTTTCTGCTTTCAACTACATATTTCTTACAAGCCTGTTATTTTGTGACTGGCTAATTTTCTTAGCATGGGATCCTTGGGTTTACCTGGGTGGTAGCATAAATCAAAATTCCTTCCTTTTTAAAGGCTGGATGACACCAAAATCTACATACTATGTTTTATGTATACTTTAGTGGACACAAGTTGCTTCTGCATTTTGTGTCATGAACCATGCTTAACACTTTTACATTTTATTTTATTTAATAATCACAACATACCACAATGGATGATTTTCAAAGTTTGGTATGATACATTAACCCCCAAGGTAATAAATAAATCCTAGAGCCAAGATTAAAACTTAATCCTGTCCAACTCTAATATTGGATACCATGAACCCTCATAATATTCTTGAACTTTTGATTCTGCTGATATGTACCTTTTACACCTATATGATCCTTCTTTTGAGAACAAATTATTATTACCTTTATACTTTTCAAAGCTCTAAAATGGTTTTGGAGGATTGACTCCAAAACTATTTAAAATCTTATTTATTTCCCCTAATTATTTTTAACCACTTAACTTTCATTCACATCTTGCACCAAAGAAAATACACTCCCTATTTAATGTAAAGCAACAAAAAACAAACAAAAAATCAGAGACAAGAGTGTCATGTGCCTGCTGAACTTATTCTGCAACACAGAGAGCTTTGATGGATACAAAGAAACTTGATCAAAAGAGATTCTTAATGAAGAGACTAGAGTCAAATCACAAATCAAGCAACTTAGTTACCCAAGTGATATTATGCCCTTTGCTTTACTGAACATTTAGCAAAATGAATTCAATGTAAATACTGACTTGGCTTCCCTCATAAAATAACACAGCACCTATGATATATTACAATGATTAAGAGTATGGATTTTGAAGACTCATTTTTTTAAATCTTAAATCTGCACTATCTTTAGCCAAGTTACTAAGCTTTTGGGTTTTGTTGTTGTTTTGTTTTGTTTTATTTTGGCTAGACTAATTCACCTTGTATAAAAGAACCTTAAGAGTAAAGTATTTTGTATATAGTTTTTAGAACCAGCCTAGCTGTTTATCAAAAGATGAATGTAGAAAGAAAATGTGATACTTATACACAATAGAATCTTTGTTTTGTCATGAAGAAAACTGAAAGCCTGACATATGAGAGAAAATGGATGGAATTAGAAATAAACCACACTCAGAAATCCAAATATCACATTTTCTCTAATATTCAAATGTGTGTGCGTGTGTGTGTGTGTGTGTGTGTGTGTGTGTGTGTGTGTGTGTGTGTGTTATGAAAGTAAAAAGGAGCCAGGCGTTGGTGGCGCACGCCTTTAATCCCTGCACTCGGGAGGCAGAGGCGGGTGGATCTCTGTGAGTTCGAGGCCAGCCTGGTCTACAGAGTGAGTTCCAGGACAGCCTCCAAAACAATACAGAGAAACCCTGTCTCGAAAAACCAAAAAAAAAAGTAAAAAGGAGACCATGAGAGAGAAGAACGATACATATGTTAAAGTGAGTTAGGAAGGGATGAGAGGGTAACAGAATTCTTGTGACATGGAAGCCGAGGAGGGGCATTTGGAGGAGGAAGCAAACCTTTAAGAGGGAGTACACGGATGAAAGTTGAAAGCAGTAGGGGAAGGAAATGAATGAAAGCAAGGTGGAATTATGTGTGGGTGTGTAATTATGTGTATCACATATATGCTTCATAACATATACACACATCTGTATGAAAGTGCTATAAAAATCCTTTACTTTGTAGACTACCTTAAAAATAATTTAAAAATTAACACCACCTTTTTAAAGTTTAGTCTATCACTTTAACTCACATAGAACAGTTTCTAGCAATAATGTAGTCTATTTGTTTCATATTATCAACATTCATGTAGGAAAACTCACATTCCCTGCCAATTGTAAACATGCATAGGATAGAAACATGTCGAGCCCCTTACAAGGATAGAAACATATCAAGCGCCTAATAAGGACATTTGCTTGCCTGTGGCTTCTCCCATAAAGTACTGCAGCAATGCTCTAACTATATGGTCTCACACACATTACTGTGAACGAATGTGTGTTAAACATCTCTGTATGCAAGGTTTAGGAAGAATTTTTTTAATTCTTAAGTATTTACAAAACAATAAAAGAGTTCAAACAGAGAGTGAAGACTCTATTTCTGACAGGCTGAAATTTCCAACACTATCCATAGCAAAGAATCCTGGCCCATAGGACATTTGCCTGAGTCTTCAGTGAAGTGTTTGCTCAATAGAGAAACAGTGACTTCAAAAATTAGAATTTAGCCCCCTTTAGAGATCTGATAGATTTCAACATTTTTAAACAACTTTGAAGAGCAATATAGGTACTATATAAATATTACAAATAAAATGAGATAATTTCCCAACCTTTCTATTTGGAAAGAAAATTCAACAAACTATCTCAAATACTAGGAGCAAATTATGTGGCTATTGAATCAAATATTTGACTCTCCAGGACCTCTTAACCAGTTTAGAAGCAGCTCAACAGTTTTTCTCAAATGTAAATATTTGCTTGATTAAATAATATTAATAGGGAACATTACATAGTTCATGTCGCACAATGAAAAATGACATCTCATTGGCCCAGAAGACTTATCAGCAAGCCAGAATGGCAGAAAAAAGCACAAAATATTTGTGTGAGAATTCCTCCTGTCACTATGTGCTCTGCCCCAAGTTTATATTTAATTCAATTTACAATTCTATAAATGGAATGTATGTTCACAGCACATAAGCTACCATCTCTGATGATAAGGTCAGACACTTACTGATAATATCCCCATGCCTCTGAGGGACGTTCAGACCCTGCCAGGATGTACTTAGCTGCTCCTGAGGGGAGTGGACCCCACCACCACTTTCAGCTCTATGGAGAATGATGTGGCACCAAGAGCCCCCTGGTTGCTCAGCAACAATCCCTTATGACTGCTCCAAAGGGACTGCTAGGCAACAGTGATGCCTTTGCCCCAGATGTTCCCAAGAGAACTCACTCCCAACTCCGTGGCTCTCAAGAGGGCCAGGTTCACAAGAGGCTAGGGGCACCTGGTTCTGTGACTAGTTACATAACATCTACACAGATCTGTCAGGAACTTCTCCACGGTTGCTAAATAAAAACCAGGGCAGAGTTAGTTTCCAGCCTGAAGGGTACTTTGTGTGTATTCTTGATTTAAACTCTTGTCTTTGGAGAGTTATAGAATCTGTCAGAAAAAGTAAAGCAACTGAAGCAAACTCTGTAACAAAAGTCTGAGCTATCAAATAAATAATAAATAACCCAAACGTTATTAAGTCACATCTAACGGAGAACTTCCAAAACTCTCAGTTTCAAAGAACTTAACCATGTACCTACTTTCTGTCCATAGAAAGGTGGAGAAATACAGGAATTAAATCACGGAGCTCATGGAAAACTACGCCTGACATATTTGAAGCTGGATAAGAGGGCACACTGTTGTAATTCCAGTATTTGGGAAGCTGGACAGACATATTGTATGAGACCAGCTGTGGCTACACAGTAAGATTCTGTCAGGAGGGAAGAAGAAAGGCAGGGAGGGAGGAGAAAGAGGAGAGCAATTTTAACTTTACAAAATATTTGTACCTTTCCAGGTCAGCATAGCAACTTCTAGGCAAAGATTTCATTTTCATGTTTATGGATGTTCTGTCCCAAAGTACTCATAGTTCCACACCCTAAACCTCAGCAAACCTAAATTAGTCATATTTTTCCATACCTCACTCCCACCTAAAGGCAACAACGAGGGGACGAATCTGAGAACTCTCTCCATCCAGTCGTGAACTCTGCCCTGTCCTCATTGCCCCCTGGTGTCCCCAAACTCCCCTGCGTAAGACAAGTACACAAAGAGGGACATGGACCTTAGCCGTTTCACAAAAGCACAATTGAAATTCCACTGCCCCTCTGATTAAAAGTCTTCAATAAAGGCTAAGCATATACTGCATGATACACAAGATACCTCTGAATCTGTTTCCTGTCCAACCTCATGCCATATCTGCTGCTGTTCCATACAGCACACTTCTACTGTGTTGAATGAATCACAGTTCCTCAAACACACCTTGCAATTCATATCTCCATAGTTTTCCCAGAACATATTACTCTTTACCTGAGAAATGACTGGTTATCTTTTAAGATCTGGCAATAATTTCAACCTCCTCAGAGTAACTGCCCTGATTTCAAGATTACCAATCAAGACACCTGATCATGTCCATACTTGATCCAAGTTGCTATGGCAACTTTAGCCACATTGTTTTGAAGTTGTTTACCTTCTCATTAATCTGCTTTTTAAGAGCGCAGACCATGTCCAACTTGATCTCCTTGGGACCTGGCTTAGTCTTCAGAATTAAGGGGGTGACTGTGGTATAATGTATTGTTCATTGGAGAATGGTAATTCTAGGCAAAACTGTAAAATATACAAAGGCTGGGTACCTTTTGGTGTCTTTCTATTCTTCTTTTCATTTCCCTGCAGTACTAATTCAGTTCTTTGGCAAATTAAGCAAGCAGCCCACCACTGAGCTGCATTACTGGCCTGTCTCACTCTTACTATAACCATAATGCAACACTGAAAGGAACAGCATATTCAGGAGCCAATCACTGATATTGGCCTGCATCCCATCTCAGAAAGATAAATTTTTCATTCAAATTAATGATTGGGTTTTGCTTGTCTTTGTTTTGAGATGGGATCTCATGTAGCCCAGGCTGGCGTCAAACTTGCTACATGGTCAAGAATGATCTTAAATTTTGTATTGCTGGCTTGTCTGGTTTATGCAATGATGTTCTGGATTGAACCCAAGTTTTTCTAACCATAAAATCTCCTAAAAATCCCGAGTCAGCATTTACTCAATAGCTGTCTCTTTCAAAGTACTAGTTGAAAGATTAAATAGGAACATGAGGAAATAATACACAAAAGCCCATGAATTCAGCCAGCAATCACAATATCACACAGCTATTCTTCCCTATCACCTATGGAGCTAGAGGTCGCATAAGCCTCGTTCCCATAGGCTGGTTTGTCACTGAACATATTAGTTCCATACCTGTGCTTGTGCAACTGTCAAGCACGTTTCCACCGGGAGCAGTGTGATTATCTAATGTGAACACAAATTCTGAAGGCTAAGAATCTGAGTTCTTGGTCTGCTTGTGTTGACACACATGGAGAGAATTCTTAATCTATTGAGTTGATCAGTTTCATACCCTAAGACTGTGCGTCTTCAACTGGGAAACCAGAACTGTGAGGGACACTTGCCAGATCACTATAGTGTGAAATCACAAGTACATAACTAATGCTACACAATATTGCTTGATAGCATATAGTTTAAAATAGTTACACACTAAAAAAAGATACGTCATAAATTAGAGTACAAAATGTACATAAATTTTAAGATCCATGTGAAATTTCAAAGGAATAATAATAACAACAAAAACACCTTGCCTCTAGACTTAGTTATGCGTCTAGATTTTTGGGTCTTTAGTGGAGAAAAATAAGAAGCCTTTGTCTTTGAAACTCACTCCTAGATTATGTTAAGATGGGAATTTATTCACTTTCACACAGAGAGAGAGACAGACAGACAGACAGACAGACAAACAGAGACAGAGAGAGACAGAGACAGAAACAGAGAGAGACACCTTTCTGCCTCCTGCTTGGTACAAATCTACAGTCACCATGTTAAATACAGAAAGTGCTGTACCTTATATATTGCCTTATATTTGGAATTGCAGGTTAACGTTGACATTATCTTTTTAAATTTTGAGGTAAATATTTCTCTTTCTCCACTATTAGTCCTAAATCTGCATCTACCTCAGAGACACAGTCTAAACCCTTACGCATATAAAACAGGCCTTCACATTAAAACAACGCTCACTAACAGTGCAGGTGTATTAGATGCTAGAAGAGTGATGCCAAACAAATGCTGTTATTTCTATGATGCAAATACACTGAAAGAGCAAAGAACAATAGAGAAAATAAAAGAACGAGTAAGCAGCAGAGCAAGTTTTGAGTCCAGATCTAACTAAAGCTTACTCTCTGTACATGACTTTTGTTGAATAGCCACTTGATGTTACTAATCTTTACTGATCAGCAATACACTGGAAACCTCGATTTCTTTGCAGATTCTACCAATGACCATTTCCCTTCTGTCATATATGAATATAAATATTGTACATAAAATTTTCCTTCTATCATATGTGTGTGTGTGTGATGTTTTGCTCTTAGATTTTTTTCACATATAAACTACCAGCTAAAACAGATTTGGGTTCACAAGATGCAGTATTCATTAGCACCGGCCATGAACTGAAACATGAAATCTTCAACCTGATATTTAAACCCCTCCACAACATCCTCAATCTCTACTTCCACGCTTACCTTCTCTGGGTTCTGAATAATCTTCGCAGCTCTTCCTTCTCTGTGTTTGTACTTTTGTTCTTGCTACCCTCTAATTCAAGGATGTCTTTTCTCCACTCATGGAATTTCCTTCTGTGCTTAAAGGACTACCTCAGTCATGGCATCTTCTGTTCAGTCCTTTGAACTAGACTTGAAGTTTACCCTGAACTTCTTTGAAGTCTCTGAAGCACCCCAATGCTTTCTGTTTCTTTCTCGGAAGCTATTGTGTTCTACCTAGATAGACAGCTGGGTTGATTATTGTCCATCACCTGCCATAAGCAAACAGAATCCTAAGCAGCCTATAGAAAAGATGGAGTCTCATTCATTCCTTCTCACATATATCACTAATAAATACACAGAAATGCTTCCCTCTAAGAGGATGTTTTTAAATGGACATCTGGGACTGGAGGGATAGCTCATCCATTAAAGGCTAGGCTCACAACCAAAAATATTAATGGGCATCTATTTAAGTTTAGTTAACCTTTTACCTTAAAAGGCAGATGTACTAACCTCAAAGTTCATTAAAATTGTAAATAAGCACTTTAAAATGTTATTTATTTGTATTTTATTTGTCTGGATGTTTTGCTTGCATTTATGTCTGTGTGCCATGTGCTTGCCTGGTGCCCAGGGGAGTCAGAAGATGACATTGGATCCCCTAGAACTGGAAATATAGATGGTTGTAAGCTGCCACATGGGTACTGAGATTCAAAATCAGCTCTCTTAACCACGGAGCCTATATATGTAAGATCACTCTCAGATATGAGCATGAAAATGAATGTGTACATGCAACATTAAAACATGGAATTATGGGTTCTTTTACAACAATACAAGTAGTTTTATGTACTGACTTTATGATGAACAGTTGAACTCAAATTATATTGATATAATTGTGCTGAGAGAAAAACTGAAATCTCAAGGAAAAGAAAGATTTGTCTGTGGTCACATAACTAAAAGTGGAGGCAGCTACATAACAAGGTTTTTAATTTCTGGCTTAATGATTTTTGCATTCTTATCTCCAAAACATTGCCTATGTTTTCTCAAGTGTTAGCCACATATATATATATATATATGAGAAATATTCTCTTTCATGTTTGTTTATTTCTTTTCAAATTACTGTTCAAATATAGAATATATATAATAAAATCCATTAGTGGTGATTAAAGAGGATTATACTGAGAAATATTTATTTCTAAAAAGCTTACTTACTTTGCAGCCTAAAACACAAAGAATACAGCAAAAAGTCAAGATACTAAAAAACATACTGCTCCTTAGTTCAAATAAATATCCCTAAAAACCTACATGCTGATAACATTCAGGGTTTTCACACATAAAACAGTCTTTGGAAGCAGACGCTGCGTTGTGCCTCGGGTTTTATTCTGCCCATTTGTCCTGAGGTTGGGAGATGGTCGTAAGTATTTGCCCTGCTCATCAGCTCTCTAGTTTCCCTGCCCTTTTGCACTCACACTCTGCCAGATTCACTTGTTTCCAGGAATGACTCGCGACGCAGGCCTGACAAACCCAACTTTCACAGCCCCTAATCACAGCAGTTTGTTCAGATGTGGCATGACTCACACCTGCCCAGAAAGCTTGTTATGTTTTCTCAACCGCAGCAGTTTGTTCCAAAGATGGGCTTGGGGTAGAAGCTGATTGAACATGACACTGCTAACTAAAGCCCTAGGTACAGATACACTTGTTCTTTTGAATTCACACTTCAGAAATTAGTTATGGAACTGTTGGTAGCTTTTCTTTTCGGAGTAAACCCTGATAATGAAGCAAAATCAAGAGATAGAAAGAAGCTGGTTCCTTTCAAAATAATTTGCATTCTGCATCAAGCTGTGAGTAAAAGCTGAGTGTTCAAGTTTCATAAATCTCATAAACACCTCTTCTCTCTTTATGTTAGCTTGGCATGGGTTTTCTATTAGGGAAAATCATTCTAATCCTTAAAATACACTTAATTATAAAATGCTATCCACAAAGAGGCAAAACGAAACTGTCATCTACTTATGATAAAGTGAGAGTGAACAGCTTTAAAGGGACAATGAAGACAAGTGGGTTAAAAAATAAACTTCTACTTTCAAAAGCAGGAGTCTTTAAGTCAAACTAGAACTGCAAGCATGGGCTTCTACAAGTGAGACAAGCCATGCTGAGCCTTACGAGATGCTTAACATTCTTTAGCTGTCATGTACCCTGTCTCAGAGAGCTGCCCAGAAGTCCTCTGAGGGGGACCTGGTTTTCACGTCCTCTGAAACCTCTCATCCTTCCCAGTGCAAATGAAGAAAAGCCAAGGCTCACCTCCCCAGTTGGCAAAGACATATCTAATTCCCCTAATCTTGAGTTCACATTGGACTCTGAGGTGATTGGTTTATGACAGTGCTGTAGGACAAGTGACCAGGTGACCTACAGTAAGTAAACCACCCACATCACCATACTATCTTTTTGCATCTGTTTTTATAATTTTATAATATAAGAATGAGAGCTGAGTAAGAATGGCACCTAAACTTTTTGAAATGTCCACTGTGAAAGATGAGCTGTCTTTTTCAATTTAGTACAGTTTCCAGTGGACCAAGGATTTAGATGTACAACACAATCGAAATAGGCTCTGATACATTTTATTAAATGACTGGACAGAGATGCTAGGGAGCTGCCTCAGTGGGTAAAATGCTTGCTTGGAAAGCAAGCACAAGGACCTAAGTTTGGGTCCTCAGCACTCACATAAAACCTGGGAGTTGTGCTAGGCACAGCACTAGGTAAGGCAGACACAACCAATCCCAGTGACTGTCAGGCAAGTTAGCCTACCTGAAATGGCAATCTCCAAGGACAGTGAGAGACCCTGCCTCAAAAGACACAGGGGAGAGCAATAAAGGCAGTCACTGACATCAACCTCTGTTCTCTACCTGCACATGAATGGGTGAGTGTACATACCCACACATACATGTACATACACATATACTACATGTGTGAATAAAATAAGTGACTGAACAAATACAATCTTTACTTACTCATCTAGAAAATACAGCCATAATACCAGTTTCATAGGTTGAAAAATATATGAGATACCTGAACATAAAAATACCCAGCAAAGGAGAGTTTCCCTTTCCTTAACACAGTCATTTCCATGGAGAGTGTATGCTAACTCCCTTAAGCTATCATTACAGGTCAAAGGGTATACCATGTTTGTGACTCCCACTTTTGCCCTTAATCTAAACCCCCTCCTTTGAAAAACAGTCCCATGACTTATCTTTTCTAGACTCACAGCCTCTCCCACAAATGAGTTCCTTAAACATTAAATAAAAATGAATTTGACAAGCCGGGGTTTGGTGGTGCACACCTTTAATCCCAGCACTTGGGAGGCAAAGATAGGTAGATCTCTGTGAGTTCGAGGTCAGCCTGGTCTACAGAGTGAGTTCCAGGACAGGCTCCAAAGCCACAGAGAAACCCTGTCTTGAAAAACCAAGGAAAAAAAAATAAACATGACTTTGACTATGTCTGCAGACTTCCCCTTTGACCACCACCTTCCAGCCACCACACTCAGATGAGTATTCAACACCATGACGTGCTTCCTCACCTCCTCTCATGCTCTTCCTCCCAATCACAAGGCCATTCATCTTACCTTTCTTCTCATCAAACCAAACGTGCTTTTAACCGCCCTCCTGCTATTATTCTTACACCGCTGACCTGTGATTACATATGTGGCCTCAAGTTCTGCCTGCACTTGTTGCTATAGAAGCTGGGCACACACCCCCTCCCCCCGCACTCCCCGTACTCTTCTATTCCTGCATTCTTACTATAGGAGGTCTCATTGCGTTGTATCCTCCATACCAACAGCACCTAGAGGCTTGTCTCCTAGCTCTCCATAATGGCCTCTTACATATCTCATGTCACCTCTGATTTCTCTTTTACACATATGGCAGGCTCTTGTTTTCATATAAGGTCACATTCTGATGTTCTGAGAAGGACAAAAAATTTGAGGGGATATAATTCATAATACCCACCAAATCTGCTCCTATTCTTAACTTGCCATGTTCATAAATGGTGCCAGCTTGCAACCTTACACCAAGAATCCGAGATGCATTCAGCATTCTGCACTTCCATAACTCACCCACCACCAGGCCCAATCATTTTAAGGCTCTAATATTTCTGGAATCAGAATATTATCTGTTCTTCCCCAGATAATATCTGTTCTGACTTAATTAATAGCTAGAAATATTGCTTGGACTGCCCAACAGTCTGTCTACCCACCTGAGACTGGAAGAGTAGAAAATATCTTTAACTTCCTGATTCCTAGAATGTGTGAAAGACATAAATACACTGGTTTTTATTCTCTGTCTAACTTTTCACTCTTGTGCACAGTTCTGCTTCTGTCGCTCAATACACAGAATGGTGACAGACATCCTTTTTCAAGGACAGAGGAACTGAGAGGCAAAGTGGCTTAGGAGGAAGTGATGCCTTTTGTAACTTCTTCTTAGAGTTTGATAGATGCTTTACAAACACTCAGAGCGTAACAAAAACTCATCATGTCTGCAGTGTAGCTGTTTTATTAGATTTGAAAGACCTCTTTGGGAAGGCAGGCAAAGGGGTCTTATTTCATCTTTTTGAGTTTAATATTACACCTTGGTACAGAAGCACCACTTATTTTCATTAAAAAATAACAA
Source organism: Mesocricetus auratus (assembly GCF_017639785.1). Lineage (NCBI taxonomy): Eukaryota > Metazoa > Chordata > Mammalia > Rodentia > Cricetidae > Mesocricetus > Mesocricetus auratus. Next base: position 14,292,999 of record NW_024429199.1, on the reverse strand, counting down.
ATATAATAAAGAAATACAGTTGTTTGAACTGTAAACCATTCCTATTTACACATGTGTGTGCATGGAAACAGAGAGACAGACTGATTGAGAGAGAAAGAGAGACATGGAGAGATTGTTTTCTTTTTCAACTTGAGATATGTTAGTTCAGTGCATAAAAATTAATCTAGAAATTAGTAATTTTGTGATGGTTAGAATGCAGGCATGTACAGGAAAAATGCAGGACTCCTTCTTTTCTTCTGTGGTTTTATGTCTGAGGCTGCCATACTGAGCCTTGGTTTCTCCTTTTATTTCATTCCCCAAATGCTGAACACATACACACACACACACACACACACACACACACACACACACACACACACACACACTGAGAGAGAGAGACAGACAGACAGACAGACAAAGACACAAAGACAGAGACACAGAGAGAGAGAGAGAGAGAGAGAGAGAGAGAGAGAGAGAGAGAGATTATACATCCTTTGACTAGCAGAGCAAATGCTAGGACTTATGAGGAAATGGGGAGGATCCTAGGAGGACTTCCTGTCTATCCTGTGCTCAGTGGCTTCAGCTGCTGCTCCAGCACTTAGGTGTCAATGGTGTCCTGGCTCCACACTTCTTCCACAGCATCTCTGTCCCCCTTGCCCTCCTTCCTGGCTGAGAAATCATGTTCCTAATTAATCCAGGCTCCTAGGTGAGATTGTAATTAATATTCATTTCAGAACCAACGCAAACCTGAAACCAGTTCGTACTTATATCAGCATCTCTGAACCCTCTTCTCCACCAAAAACAAAACAAACAAGCAAAACAAACAGCTCTTAGGTGTAGTCTGAAGTTTCTGTCCCCGTTTAGTCCCAAACAAACATACAGAGGCTTATATCAATTATAAACTGTTTGGGCTATTGCTCAGCTTTCTTATTGGCTAGCTCTCTTAAGACAGAAGTAGGTGGATCTCTGTGAGTTCAAGGCCTGCCTAGTCTACAGAGTGAGTTCCAGGACAGTCAAAAATAGAAAAACCCTATCTCAAAAAGCCAAAATCCATACCAATGCAAATATTCATTTCTGTATCTTTTTTTTTTTTTTGGTTTTTACGAGACAGGGTTTCTCTGTATTGTTTTGGAGGCTGTCGGTCTAGCCTGGCCTCGAACTCACAGAGATCCGCCTGCCTCTGCCTCCCGAGTGCTGGGATTAAAGGCGTGCGCCACCACCGCCCGGCCATTTCTGTATCTTATTGTTATCTTACAACTCTGTGTGACTGAAGGACAAAATCATCTTATGGAGAGTCAACAGCACACACCCTCCCTCAGCAGATGAACCTGGCCATTTGCCATTTGAGAGCTGAAAAATATGCTTCTCTCATTTGAGTAAAGAGTAGAAACTCTGCTTCATTTCTCAAAATCAGTTCTACTTTCAAAAGGAGAAAGCATAACCATGTTTGGTTTTGCAGGTACTCACGGGAGTATGACCTAGAACTTTTCATTAAGTCACAGTGGCACAGAAGAGCTATATACAAAGTATATGATGATATGTGTGAGCAGAATTTAGAAAAGTATGTACCAATAAGAAAAGTTTGAAAATGCAGGCCTCAGTCTTGATTTTTACCTATAATATGTGACTTTTGTAGATGTAATTACTGAGTTTAGGGCTTTAGATTGCCTCACCTGCATTAGGAGGTGATTAATTATTATTTGCATGGCATTTTAGCTAAGGGGGCATCTTTATAGACTTTATCAGTTGTATTTGGTATTCAGAAATGAATCCTTTTTTTTTCCTTCCCCTTAAGGTCAAACTTACACACTAAAGGAATGGAAAACAACCAAATTTAGAGTCAAGCCACACAAAATTGAGTGTTAGCAACATCTGGAAATACCAATTTCAAATGGGTTTCTTTCTCATTTTAAATGCAGATTTAATCTTGATTAAGCCTGGTTCACTTTCATTTGCCTAAGACAAACCATTAAGCAAGAAATATTACTGGAAAATGTTGTAACATTTTTTTAGACATAGCTTGCTGTACTTGAGAATTAATAGGAAGCCCTTCCCCCACTGTGGTGTGTGTGTGTGTGTGTGTGTGTGTGTGTGTGTGTGTGTGTGTGTGTGTGATCTGTCACTCACACTACACTGGCTAGTTTTGAGTGTCAACTTGATACGAGCTTGAGTAATCAGAGGAAGGAGCCTCAGTTGAGAAAATGCCTCAATGAAATTCAGCTTAACATATTTCTCATTTAGTGACTAACTGGGAGAGGGTTCAGCCTATGGTCGGTGGTGCCATCCCTGGTCTACTGGTCATGGGAAAGCAGGCTGAGCAAGCCAGGGAAGCAATCCAGTAAGCAGTACCCATCCATGGCCTCTGCCTCAGCTCTTGCCTCCAGGATCCTGCCCTGCTTGAGTTCTTGTCCTTTCTTCAGTGATGAACAACAATGGGGAAGTGTAATCCTTTCCTCTCCAACTTGCTTTTGAGTCAAGGTGTTTTGTTGCAGCAATAGAAACCCTAACACACACACACACACACACACACACACACACACACACACACACACTCTTACACCTACCTACCTTACTCCTCTAGAACTTTCTACATTTTGTACATACAAAACTTTTTACTAAAACTCGCTCTATTATGTTTTTTAAAAGAGGGCCATAATGTTCATACAATCCAGAGTCAAAAGATGGCTCAGTGGCTAACATCATTTGTCAAGATGCCTGAAGATGGGAGTTTGGTCCTTGGACCCAAATGGTAGAAGAAATGAATTTTACTTCCCCAAGTTGTCCTCTAACCTTCATGTACATGCTGTGGCACACTTGTGAACACACACACACTATATAATATTTAATATAAATTATATTATGCATATATATATGAAATTAAAAGGATGCCTGCAACCATAAAAGAGGCCAAGAAGCTGAAACTTGGTATGTCAAAGGCTCAAGGAGAGAACCTACCACTATTATTCTGCTAGAAGGACAAAGTATTAAAGCAACACCTAAAGACTTATATCCACAGTTAAGTCATCTCTCAACCCTCATCAGAGAAGCTTCTTTTTGCAGTAAAAGGTGATTAACCCCCCCACGCCCATACATAACTCATCCACACACAGAGAATAAGACACTGAGTCCTGGGTACTTAATGGGACATATATGCCATATCCTCTCTTCTCAAGGCTCAGAGATAATCACTAAAGAGGGATGGGAAAATCTGTAAGAGCCAGAGGCAGTGATAACAATATTGAAGGAGTATTTTCTGGATATAACAGGATAGTTACACATAAACTTATAGTAGCTCTGACTGCATGCACACGACCTCTCCAAACCTGACAAAACCCCAGCATGAATGCGGAGATGGCCACAAAGTCTTACTCCTAGCTGTGAAGGCATTGACAACTGATGATGGGTGAAGGAGATGCAGGTCTTCTCTTCTTCTTCTTCTTCTTCTTCTTCTTCTTCTTCTTCTTCTTCTTCTTCTTCTTCCTCTTCTTCTTCTTCTCTCTCTCTCTCTCTCTCTCTCTCTCTCTCTCTCTCTCTCTCTCTCTCTCTTTTCTTTTTGGTTTTTTGAGACAGGGTTTCTCTGTATTGTTCTGGAGGCCATCCTGGAACTAGCTCTGTAGACCTCGCTGACCTCGAACTCACAGAGATCCACCTGCCTCTGCCTCCTGAGTGCTGGGATTAAAGGCATGCACCACCAACGCCCAGCATAAGACTCAGGTTTCTTAAGGGATGTGAGTCCCATGAAGGCTACCCATCCTCCAGTACATGGTCTCAGAGCTAGGCATATGCAGACAGCATAAGTGGACTGGGAAAAAGGACACCTGAAATTGGGAGGGAATCATGGATAGAAGGGGAAAAAATGGATGTGAAGGAATAGGGGGCTGGACTCAATCAAACGACATTATATGCATTTATGAAATTCTCAAATATATAGATATACACTTAAAAACAAAATTTCCAGATGCATATCAACTGAAAACTGGATAAAATATGATATGCCCACACGATGATAAATTATTCAGCATTTGAAAAGGAATGGAATATTGATGCATACCAAATTACAGATGTGCCACAAATCATACTGTAAATGAAGCCCCAAACCAAAGAACATACAGTCTGAAATATTTAGAGAAAGTAAGCCTATAGGAACTGAAAAGCAGATTCACCATTTCCTGCAGTTGGGATGGGAACTACAAATGGGCATGATGGATCTTACAAAGTGCTGAAGATTAGAACTAGATCATAATAATTATTGTGTATCTTGTTGAAAATTCTTAAAACCATTAATAGGGGGTGACTTTCTAAAAATCACTTGCCTTTGAGAGGGTAAATGCTATGATGTGTAAATTTATAATCTATATCTCAATAAATTTATTGTTTAAATCTGTAATGCAGACTGAAGAGGAATTTAAATAATTGCAATAGTATTAGAAAAATACATTGATCCACCATTAGCTTAAGCATATGCTTAAATTGCCCAAAGAAGAAGGAAAAAAATCTTTAACAAGATGGAATTTAACACTTCTTAAAATATTCTAGATTGAGCAATCCCCCAGCCTGTGATAATTTGTTGAAAAAAATCATAGACAAAAAAATTAGTTCATTACTAAAACTTTTCCTTGAGCCTTTTTATTTTTTTAAATTAGATTTTGTTTAAAATTGAATCAGTTGAACTTGCTAAACACTTTTCGGAAAATAAACTCTCTGAAGATAGCGTCAATTGAGGGGCACTGACTAATGTTTGGCAGTCACAGGACGCAAGGGTTTCAGAGATGTGTCCTTTGGCATCACAGTTGTGGTCACCAGTTTTCATTTTAATAAGTCAGACTCTGAGCTTTCCAGATAGTAAATTCAAGGAAGCTCCCCCCCTTTTTTTTTAACATGTCTAGAAGGAAAAAAAGACATCCCGTGAAGTGGCTAGGAGGAATTTTAAAGGTTACTGTTTACAAAGTAAAATGCAACTGTCAAGGGTAATTCTAATCCAGTACTGCTTCGGTATCAAACCGTTGATAAGAGTGCTTCATTTTGGTTCTTTCCTGGCTGCACATATGTCTAAAGTGATCATCCGCGCCCAGTATCCACCTGCTGGCCAGGCAGAGCCCAGCTGCTAACCCCACTGTTTGCCTTAACTGCTTCTCTTGGGCCCAGCACCTGCTGTTCGGTGCTTTTCTGAATCAGGAATGCAGCCTGATACCATCTCTGAGAAGACGGAATGATATCATCTCAGCTTCCCTAAAGAAGGAAATTGAGTTATGGGATCAGGGAGGTCCCTAAGACTGGGTCACCCTTTCCAGAAGGCACCTCCAGGAAACTCCCGAAAGGCTGCAGTAATAGCAGCCTGGACCAGCCTGGACTTGGGCGCCCTCCTCCTCTAAGCCTCTGCGACCGACCACCTGCCACTTGAGTCTCTCCTCGTTTACCAAGTAGGGTCCCAGCAGCGAGAGAGTCTGATATAGCTGCGAGGCACCCCTGAGGTCACTGGTTTCCTCAGAGGCATCGTTTATCGAGGAATGGGGGGAAACCGGTAAGGTAAGGTGGCTTAGCTAACGCCACAGCTCTGGACGCTTAGAGCGGGTTGGAACTCAGACCTCTACTGCGCTGGTGGCGGCTCAAACCAAGCAGGAGGAAAACGACGTGGCGTTGATGGCGAGACAGGAGAAGGGCTCAACAACTACAACCCGCGGTCCCCTGAGTCCACCTTCAGTGTCCAGAGGGCAAGAGCCGATGAGCAGACCTCCCGGGTGCCCCTGATTTCACTCTTGCTGCCCCCCTCCCCAACTTCAGGTGGAAGGATAGAATCTGTTCTGAATTCTCCTCCCTCGGTGTATGCAGACCGGGCGGAAAAAAGCAAAGTTGCGCTTACACGTCCGCTCGCTCGGTCTCCCCAACTCCCCGAGTCCTTTCCCTTCCTCCTGTCTCTAGTGACACCCGCTCGCAGTCCGCCCGCCCGGTACGTACCAGCTGCGCGCCAGGGAAGCGAGCGGCGCCGAGCCAGGTCCCTCGCGGTGTTGCCTGCCGGCCTCTCTGCGGCACCACCGGGGTGCGACGCTGCTCGAGCTCGCAGCCGCCTCTGCCGTGGGATGCGGCGGCGTCTGAGCGCTGGGCTGAGGCGGTGGCAGCAATTTGTGGGGCGGAGGGAGCCGCTCGGTCCCGCCCCCGGGAGCTGAGCACCGCTCCACAAGACCTGCCTTGCTAGCAGAACCCGTCACCGCCAAGCCCCAGGAGGCAAGGGCAACAGTGGCTCTCCCCTCCAGGCGCCCTAAGTGGAAGCTCTCTTCTCTGCACGTTCACAAGAGAACCTGAGTCGGTTCTCCTGGGTTAGGCTAAGAATTTGCTGGAGAAAAACTGCGGGAAGTTCGCATCTCCCCTGGGTCTGTCAGGGTGAGGTCCCAAGGCCTGGGCTCCCGCTGACAGGAGGTTGCATTTGATCTGACAAGGGATGTTTGGAGAAGGCAGGTCTGTCTGCACCTGGAATCTGGGTGTTCGTGTTTATTTACGGATTCTCTTAGCACACTGGAGCCTCACGCAGAACACTTTTTGTGTGTGTGCAATGAACAGCAGAAATCAATGCATATCAAGCTTCACTTTTAGACTCTTACTAAGGAAATAAAGTTCCTATTATTAAACTGTCGTTAATGTCCCTTTTTAATGTAGGAAACTGAAGACGATGCTGCTGCGAAGACTCCTCTCTGCTTCTGGAGAGGAGGCCTCTGATGTCCTGATAGCCACCAGAATTCCAAGTCTCCGGGACACTTGCTGGCTCAGTTATCCTGCATCTGGCTTCCAGGAGTTCCAGGTCTCTGACACCACTTCTGTTGGGGCCCACAGAGATGGCTCACTTTATCTTGACTTAAGGTCAGGGAGTTCAAACCCCTATTGTTCTTTCAAGGTTACCTTGACAACAGGGTATTTGGCCCAAGAAGAAACTAATTGATGTCTTACTTTAACAAGAGGATATTTAGCCTAAAGTGTGGCTACTGTCCATCTTGCCCTGACAACAGCATACTTGGTTTAGGGTGTGATTGCTTGATGTTGTGTGTATTGAGAAGGTAATTATGCTTGCTTGTTCTTTGTATCTTGGCAAGGAAGTCTCTGCCTTCCCCCACTTTTGATTGGGGTATATAAAGACTGTGTGTAATAAAGTTGGGGCTTTTCCCCCAGTATTCACCGGAGTGCTTTCCCGACTCTATCCTGTGTCTCTGTCTTTTCTTTAGCATCTATAATTTTTCTACCTGCCATTTCTTAATCCACATGCTTCCCTCCAAACAAGGACGGACATATAAGTCAGGTAGGACCCAGCTATTGTGGTCTCTGGAACACAGGACACTACAGACTTCCAAATGGCCTTCTTATGGAAAGTCTGTGACACATTAAAATATAATCAGGTAAAAATCCTCATTTAAAGTGTCCACAAAGTGTATGATGGTTAGACTGTTTCAGTTGTTCAGTATCTGTAACTCCTTGGTATGGTAGTAATTCTCTACTTGCAGGTAATAAGCTGGAACTCAGCAAAGTTAGATCAGTTGCATAAGATGAAACAGGAAAATCTAAGCTGTGATGTGGTCCAGAGAGCAAAATGATGCCCACTGACAAACCTAGTGACTTAAGTTTGATTTCTAGGACCCAAATGGCAGGAGAAAACTAACTCCCATAAATTGTGGTCTGGATTACACATGGGATCCATACACAGGTATGAATTCACCAATACACATGTATAGAGGGTCCTTATACTCACAATTTATTTTGTTTAAAAAAAACTACATTTGGAGTCAAATTTTATTTTAAAAGCTAGCCCTCAATGATGTGCCTTTAAAATGCTGTATACTTAAAATCATCTGAACTCACAAGACTGTGCCTCAACGCTTAAAGAGTCCACACAAAATAGATGCTTGGGAGAAGTTTTTAAAAATTCTGTACTACATTATTTGTTTATTTACCATTTGTTATTTATCACAGCACATGTGTGGAGGTCAAAGGAATTTGGTTCTCTTCTTACCATTTGGGTTCTGGGACAAGTCATCAGATTTACTGGTAGCAAATGTCGTTACCTAATAAGTGGTTTTTAAATGAACAAACTCATTTATTTATATTTATATTTATGTTTAGTGACTTTACAAAAACATTACTTGTAGAATGCTCTTAGCTACTTAGAGACAACTGAGATTTCTGGTGTCCTCTCGTGTGTAAATGATGCCAATGCCACCATGTGGACAGCTTGAAGGTCCGCAGCGGCTGCCACTGGACAGAACCAGCCTTACATCCGAAGAAGTATTTATGTATTGAAGGTAGCACTAGTTTCCCACAGTTGCATCAAGCTGTGTTAGGCGATGACTTTAAATACAGATAGCTTAATTAAGCTTGGAAGTTGTATCAAGAGATATGATAGAAAGATGGTGGACAGACAAATGCGAAGCTTGGATGTTAGGTCTGGAAGCAGGCGAAGGAGAGGGGTATGTGGTAAACTGAAGACAAGATTAAGAATAAGTGAAGACAAAAATTGAGAAAAAAGAGGAACTAAACCATTTGAATTTCAATCAAATGATACAGGCAAAAGGACAGAGATTGTTCCTGGAAGGCAGTAGGGCATTTGTAGAAGTTTTCATAAAATAATTATGGCATAGTTTATGGAGAAGCTGTGCATAAGATTGGCTGACTATGGCAATGACCAAACAATCATGGAGTAAAGTATCCACACAGACACCAAAACAACCAACAATGAGGCCTATGAGTACGAGATTAGATTGGGTGTCAGAGACATTCATGAATTCATGAATCTAGTGGAAAGATCTGGAGACAGAGGAAGTCTTCAAAGTTGAGGAAGAAAATGCATATATATCCAGAGTGGGAAGACCTAATGGTTGACAGACTGGTGTAAGTGGTGGCTGACAACAGTTCGAGACCAGAGAGCAACAGGTTGTGATGCTGTTCCTGAGAGGTCTAGGAAGGTGTGAGACAATTGTCAGAACAACTGACGAAGCAAGTAGAAGAACTATGAAAAAGGGAATGTTCACTGGAATCCAGAGCATGAAGTTCTAGTGGAGAATTCATAAAGATGGCGATGTTCTTCGATACTAAATAAAGATTATTCAAAGTCAAACTGGTTCCATTGAGAAAACCCTTCAAGGCCCTACAACTTGTACCCATGAACAAAACTCTGCCTCTAAGTAAACCCTATCTTATACTCCCTGCCTTGGAGCCCTTAGTAACCATTAAACAAAGAGTAGCCATTTCATCTTGCTCTAGTCTTCAAAAGAGTATGTGATCAAAACCGTAGGCGAATGGAAAAATGGAAGGACTTGTGGATCAAGAAATAGCACTTGAGGCAGGAGACTGCATTTTAAGGGAACACCAAGATTTTCAGGGGGGAGGGTTGTACTGGGTCTCGAATTCAGTCTGGGTTCTGTCCTGTTGAGGGCAGAGCTGGCCGAGACCTCGGTGGAAGTTGGAAACCACCACTAACAACCTATTCTGTGGTTTCCACTTCCTAAAGGCTACAGCCTCTCCAGACAGCACCTCAGGCTGGTGAGCAAGCCTTTATGTACTCATGCCTTTAGGGACATACACACTCTAAACCATATACTCATTGACCTTCTTGAACTGGAAACCTTTCAGTCACATCTTCATATAGTATTCCTCCCCTTCTGGAATGATTTCCACTGTGTCATTTCAGAACAAGGCTATGCTGTGCCCCACACTTGAACAATGGAAGCAGATTGCAGATATCACATTTATTTGCTTTGTTTCTTTTTCTCTGTGTGTTTTATTTTCCTTACTTCTACTGGCAATGCTTAAAAATACTCACTGGTATTTTTATTGTGCAGCATTTAACCCACTGCTAGTTCTGTACATTGTATTTCTAATCTGAGATACTGTACTTTTCTGCTCTAGAAGTATCAGCTGGGTCTTTTTTCTTTTATATCTCAATTCTGCCTACTTAATATCCTTACTTTCCCCTCTGTTTTCATTACCATATGGGATGTAGTTACAATAACTGCCTCTATCGATCAAGCTGACCTGGCACTCAGAGATCTGCCAGGCTCTGCCTCCCTAATGCTGGGATTAAAGGCATGCACCACCACACCCAGCTTCTCTTCAGAATTTTGATCAGATTTCCCAGATTTCTTGCAAGCCTGACTATTTTTATAGGAGGTCAGATGTTGTGACTTTATCTCACTGGGTGAGTGAAGAGTATTTTTGTTTTCAAGTACTAGTATTCTTCACCATTCATATTTTGTTATAGTATCTGGCAAGAGTTCAGTGTTTTGAAACTTTGTATTGAGTTCTGTGAGCTCTGATTAGAAAAAAGTCATATTAATCTATGGCTTGCATTTTTCCCACTCTGAGGTAATAACTTTCCCTCAGCCTCTTTCCATTCCTTCTCCCCCAGTCCGCTTCAAAAGAACAGGACCAATACAGGAAGATACAGGCCCAGTACAAAAGATACAGGGACAATACAAAAGATACAGGATCAATGTGTTCACTGTATGGCTCAGGCGGGCCCCAGACTCACCCTCCACCCACCTTAGGCCCCCAGCACTGGCGTTATAAGCATACCCATCTCTTAGAAAAAGATGTTGTCTGCTTTTTTTTCTTTTTGCTGGAAGGCAGATGAAATATTTCCACTTCTGCTGCTCATTCCCTGAGTATGACCAATCAGGTGACCAGTTCCCAGCCTCACGCAGTTTTCTCGCATGAAAACACAGATTGTACTGAACTGGAGTTTGTGAAGGTCTTCTAAAGATTTCAAGTTCTTTTCCATTCAGATCCCTTTGCTAGAGAACGCTGTACTGTACAAATGACCAACGCCACCTGATCAACTGTGCGAGATGATTGAACTTGACTTGAGTTTTCTCCTCTGCACTGTGGCTTGGACATTCTCTTCAGACAGTGCTCTGAGGCCCAGGATGGACCTCACTTCTTACTTCTTCCCCATAGTTCACCAACCAGAGCTGTCTGATGAACATCTGAGAAATGTCCCATTTGCCTGCTTTGATAATTTTCCCAGGCAAAATTAAATCTGGTGCAGGTTACTATATTTCGAGTACAGCAAATGTCCTATAGTCTTTTTTAATTTTTGTTTTTTATAGTTTTTGTGTTTTTCAGCAAAACATCTAATAACAACTGACTGCACAAAGTGCACTCAATAAGTGGTTCAGATTGAGTGAAATGAATCTTAAAGAAGGAAAAGAATTTAGCTGCATTTTCTCAGAGGAAATTAATCTGGAGAGAGTGGTGGATGATATAGTTCTGAGATAACCAGTTCTATTCTTAACTTGGTTTGTAGGAACTTCTGTAGCCTTAACTTTTTATGTCTAGATTTTATATAAAATGGCATTTGATATTGACATTCTATCAAAATTATATAGCATTTTCATATTAAATATGAACAAAGGAGGTTTTAACTGGGATTACATTTAAATCTAACTGGTTTGTCTTTAAAATACTTTAACACTTATGAATATTATCTGTTTATAAATTACTCATTATTAGTACAGGGATAATTTCAAACTATAATCTGCAACACAGTGGATAGAGTTACCATGAAGAGTTACACTGAAGTTAAGGAGAGGAACAGATACAAAATATTTCTCTATTCAGATTTGGTAACTGTCTCAGCTTCTTCAATAAACTGATGAACAGCAGATATTTATTAATGAGTATCCCCATTCTCACAAAATATTTTTATAATATTTATTTATAAAACTATACAAATTTATGTTCTTAAAATTTATGTGAGTTCAATTTATATATGAATTCACTATAGTCAATTGTTTTTTCACTCTGCTTTTGGTTTATATACAGCTATCCGGGCAGAAGGCCATAGAATGTGCTTTTATAAGGGGAAAAAAAGGGAATTACGAAAGAGGAAAGGATAAACTGGGAATGGGGAGTGGAGAGTGGAGTAGAAAAGAAAAACTGAGAGAGATAAATCACACTAAATACTTCTCCAAAAAGTCATATGGAAATATACTGTTGTAACCCGTCTTTGTGGGGCTTCAGTCGGATCCAACTGACTTTCCCATTTCGTACCTGAGAGGCAGAGTGTGCACTGGGAAACAGCAGATAAAGATGCTAAGAAAAAGACAGAGACACAGAAAAGAGTCATGAGGGCAATCCACTCAATACTGGATATCCCACATTCATTCTACAACATTCTTAAATACCCCAACCAAAAGGGGAACATGGCAAAATACTTCTTTATCAAGACCCAAGAATCAGACTTTCTTCCTTAATTCTCCAAACATTTGGTAACCACACCTTATGCTCCATTTCTCGTAATCTGGCCTTGAAGGTCAAGAGTAACCATACCTCAAACGAAGTCTGTTGTTGTTGTTATTTAGATAAGACATCCACTACCAAGATCAAACATCCTACAGTAGCCACACCTTAGATCTTTAGGTCTTATGACTTTAACCTTGGAAGAGTAACGATAGTTTTGAGCTCTCTGGCCTGAAGCCAAGATGAAGTGAAGTCATCTCTGTGGACCCTAACAATTTACTGCTGCAGAATATTTCTAAAATAGACATAATATTAAACAGAATCCTAATGAAATTATGATGCTCACAGATGAAGATATCTCTTCATTTTACACTGATGACCAAATAGTGATCCACAGCTAGGCAAGATACAGAGAATGAGAGTTTTTAGACATCCCTAGTGAGAACATCCATACCACATCCCCTTTCTTTAAAGGCTCAGGGATGACTGAAAAAGAGGGGGCAGAAAGTCTTTTAGAGCCAGAGGCAGGTGGATGGCTACAATGAGATACTATCATCCAGACACAGAAAGGCAGCTGCAATTATGTCCATTGTAACAGCATGAAAAAGCCTTGTGAAGCCCCAGCCAGATAAATTTCCAGCACACAGAGGAGAACTGGGCATGAAGTTACACACCTGGCTGTGGAATTATTGGCAATTGTTAGCCTCTGGGAAAGGGCCAGTTTTCTCTAAGTGTAGCCTCTGATAAGTCAACCGTGCTCCAGTGGAAGACAACACATCCAAGAATACTTGAGTAGCACAGATTAGCATTAATTGGAGTGGGTGGTGGGTGCACAGAATTGGGAGGGAAGAGAAGGTTGGGGGTGGATCTGGGAAGAGCTGGGGTGGAGGAGAGTGAATGTAGCCAAAACTCATTGTACCAAATTTCTCAATAATAAAAAGATTTTAAAATATACGATGAGTAAATTGCATAGATACACACTGGCTTAGCACACACAATTTTACAATCAATGCTTTGGTTTATAAAAGATCCATAGAGAAAGTAATCTCCAAGCACTCATGATTTCAAATTAAGAATATTAACCATACCTTTCCCTAAGTGTTAGGGTGGCTCCACAGGCTCTCTGAAACAGTAAAATTGAAACGTCTTAGGAACATAAAACTGTAGACCCATCCTAGAAGTCACAAACCTCAATTGGCCTACAGTGGGATCAACAATTTGTGTCATTTTACATCTGAAAAGGCCTGTTGTATGTGCATCTTAAAGTTAGTAGTGAGTCTTCTGAGGTTTCGCTGTGGATCAACTGTACTTGCCTCACTCTAAAGAAGAAAATTCCTTTCATCACTGAACAGTAATCCTAGTATTCAAGTTAATCCGATTTCTGGCACAGCAAATACAATTCATAAATAATGTCTCAGGAGAGTGAGATGGATTACATGGGAAAACCACTCAAAATACAAGAGTCTTCCTTTCCTGAAAATGACCCCAGATTATTCAACTCTGAATTTTTAGGGTATTTGGCTTTAGAGTATTACAAATATAACTCCTTCATGATTCTATAAATTAGTAGAATTCTGCAGACTTCATTTGAGCCCATACTTTAAAATAAGATCAGTTTTCAATCTTCTGATGTGAGGCCCAATCAAGTTACTTAAAAACTCACTATCTTTAAGTCTTTAAAGTTACAATAATGGAAATGTTGGTCAAAAAGGAATGCTGGAGGTTATCTAGTTAATCATTTAGGTTAACGTTATTTAGTCATTTCATTAAAAGGAAATTATCTGCGAAAATGTTGCAGAAATCAAGAGCTATCCTTGATGCAAATATTGCCCCACAAGCTGTCAAGAGATGGTCATTATTGGACAAGATCAGACACAAAGAAATTATTATTATTAATTTAAATGTGTTGCTTTTAATGCATAGAATAAATGAGGTAAATATATATAAAACATTGGCTCTGTTTGCTGAGGTTGAAAATTAAATTTGGAAAAGCCACAAATTTGATTCTTCTTTAAAATGAAAGAGAAGGAAATTGTTGATGAAACAAAAGGGGGAAACAAAACAGACTACACAGCAAGCCAGCATTTGTAGTGAGCCCTGAGGATAGTAAGAACCAAACGGTTCGTGCTGCCCTTTGAAATCATATAATCAGATGATCAGCTTGAGCTTCATAGTCAACCCAACTTAACTAACCTCTCGAATGTGGTGGTCTAAATGAGAATGGCTTCCATAGACATGTATTTGAATGTTAGATGCCCAGCTGGTGAAACTGTTTGAAAGGATTCGGAGGTTTGCTTTTGTTGGAGGAGGTGTGCCACAGGGGGGGAAGGCCTCTCAGTTACTTCATCAGCACCACATCTGTCTGCATGTCACTATGCTCCCCACCATGATGATAATGAACTGAAGTTCTGAAGTGAAAGTGAGCCACCCCAATTAAATGTTTCCCTTTACAAGAATTGCTGGGGTCATGGTGTTTCTTCACAGCAATAGAATCCCTAACTATGACAACTGCCAATATACTTACAATAGATTTAAAACTTCATTTTCCATTCTTATAAAGCATTAGAAAAGAGTCCATCAATTAAATTAATACTTCAAAGAAATATTGTTCAGTGCTCTTTCATTTATCCAAAGGAAACTCATGTATTCATGTGGTTTTCCTAACCTGGTACAATGTTATGTATGCAATGTGTGTGTGGAGGGCAGGCAGATGGAGTGCTGAAATGCAAAGATCAAATGAAAGAGACCTTGCTAATTATAGAATTATTCAGCACAGAGAGTCTGGGGATTCTGGGATTTCCTTTCTGAGAGACAACTTTAAATAGTAGATAAACCATCACCTTCATAGGAGGATGAAATCGAAGTGGATTGGGGTTTTTATTTGTTATTATTTAATGCTTACAAAATATACTCTCATGACAGGCAGGGTCATTTCTAAAGAAAATGCACATCTGTAGAATAATTTAGCATTGGCAGATGTCTTTCATGCTTTATGTGTCTAACATCTACTTTATCCTCCATCCTTGCCGATAGAAATAAAAGCTCAGAGGACAGACATGTGGAGAATGCACTACACCACAGCCCCACTCTCCCCTTTACCTCTAGTCTCTCCCTGCACATCCTCTGACTTTCATTGGGCAGACTATAACAGGAAAGATTTCTAATTGATCTACCATCTGAAACTTGAAATACTTGCTCTGGAGATTAAACTCTTATCCCTTTGGTGTCTACATTCAACCAGATTAACTATTAATACAAGGTTATCACATTAAATCCTGCCCATACTTTGTAATTCCCCTGGAGATAAAGTATAACTCTTTTTCAGCTTCCTGAACTCCCAGGGAGCCAAGTACTGTTCATCATTGCCTCATTGTGGCTTACAGCATGCTCAAATCAATGTGTGCAATGTACAGTATTATTGCCTTCAAGTCAAGAGTAAAACGGAAGCACAAACAGGTAAATCATTTACCTTCTAACTTAACAACTAAGTTGTAAAATGCTGTTTCCAATCTTCTTTGTCCAGCAGCTTGAGTCCTGTGATCTTCTCTATTCATCATCTAAGTGTCCACAAGGAAGGTTCCAAGCCTCACTCTAACTAATATTTGATATAAAGGAGGCATCCACAAAGCTCTTCTTTCTAAAATAAAGCTTCATTTTAAGATTATGTATCTTGCAGCCATGGGCTCAGAGATCATAAAGATAAATGTTTTAATTGCTATCCTTACCAAAAATCCAGCATTTCTCTATACTTTTCTGCCTTCATCTAAATTATGCTTAGGCATCCCACCTTTCTGATCCTGAATTTCACCCATTTTTTTCTGATTTGAAGTAATAGGGCAACATTCTCTTGTTTAATACATATGTACCAACATACAAAACATTTCATGGTAAAAATATGAATAGCAAACATTTGAGGCACTTACTCAGACTGACAGTGGTTTTTTTTATGTAATCTAAATTGACTTTGTTGGAACACATGGTCACATTTACTGTCTTCTTTTACTCTAACAGTTTCAAGTTAGTAGCATATGATGGGGTTTCAAAGAAACTGCTGCTAGTTTGTGGATAGACAGCCATGGCAGAACCCACTTTCCTACCTACAATAATAGGAACATGCAGAGATAATTTCTTAGAGATTTCCCAGATTCACACAGCACCTTCCACTATTCAGATATTCATCCACTGAGCAAGAATCTATAAGCTACACAGTATGTGAATCTACAATGTAGAGGTAAACATGTCTCAATGACCAAGTATTTATGCCAGGTTCAATCTTCAGTGCTAGGGTGCAGAGAATACACAGAATTTACAACAAAAGGGCTTAAGAAATAATACGTAGAAACAAAGCAATGTGTAAACAAATACCATTTGCAGAAACAGGTGGGCTACAAAATGCATGTTCTTACTGGTGTGATATCACAGGGCTGTAATTGCAGGCAAGCACCTTCCTTAGCTATGAAGCTCATTCTTCATTCCACATCTCTAGGCTCAGGTTCCATTTCCTTGTCTGCTATTCCAAGTTTAGGTTCCCTCATCTGCTGGACTACCAACTGTAGGTAAAACACATGTATATGTCTTTCTATAAAGAATGTGGGACCAACATGGTATTTTGGAGGGACTTTTCTCAAGAAAACTTTTAAATATAATCCTCGCTAAAGGCCAAATATAAAACAAATTGAATATTTTCTTTCATACTAAGATTGCTCTCCTTTATTTAGCACCGAGACATATTTATTTTAATTTCTTTGATCACTCTTTGACGATATAATAGTGCCAGAAGTAATACTAATTTATGAGTACAAAGAATGGACATACAAAATACAAGTGATGTTAAGTTGCTTGAAGCATTGAATTATTAGTCATCTGAAAGACAGCTAGATTCATAGGTTGGTGCTCCTGTCAGTCATGATCAGCCTTACTTGCAGTGGTGATGACTAATGAAGAGACTCCTAACTAGTCTACCTTGGTTTCAGTAGGTGATGGTTAATGCAGAGACCCATAACTGGTCAGCCATGGTTGCAGTAGGTGATGGTTGATGCAGGGACTTATAACTTGTCAAAGTACTGAGAGTAAGTGATTGCTTGAGTGCTCAGATCTGAAACAGCTTATCTGTATAACCCCCCCTACCCAAGACTCGGGGAATACTGTGGAAGAGAGAGTAAAAATAATACATGGGCCAGAGGCTAGAGAATACTGTGAAACACTGTCTTCTAGATATGACAGCTGCTTCACCATGAACTCACACCAGCTCTGCATAAGACCTTCATAAACAGGGGGCATAACTTTCTATCATGGATGAGGAAGGTACTCCCAAAACCCCAACCTTAGCTGAAGAACTAGTTAGTAACTAGGTAGTTAATGATTGCTGGGGGAAAGTAGATCATTTTTCTATAGTGCTGTAGTCACTATTATCCATATCCCGGTAAATAACCCTCTACTTACACTCATGCAAACAACCCTAACTATTGCCATTGTTGTAGTTTAGTTTATGTTGCTGTGAGAAAATCCTTCCTAAAAGCAATTCAGGAAGGAAAGGGTTTATTTTACTTACAGGTTGAAAGCAAGACAGAAACTCAAGCCAGGAACCTAAGAGTAGGAACTGAAGCAGAGACGATGGGGGAGTTCTGCTTGCTTGAAGGCTTTCTTCCCTTGCCTTGCTCAATTTGATCTTTTAAAATACAACCCAGGACCACTTTCCCAGGAGTAGCACTACTCACAGTGGGATAGACCCTCCCACGTTAATCATTAGTTTAAAAAATGCCCCACTGGCAAATCTGATGGAGGCAGTGTCTCAACAGAAGTTCTTTCTTGCCAAGTGGCTCTAGTTTGTGGTGTTTGCAAACCCTAACCAGCACAGCAGCACAGTCCCCAAAACTTAAGAAAAACAGCAACAACAAAGGGAAGAGGGAGACTTGTTGGAAAAAAGAGGTCAGATGTGACTGAGATGAGAGAAGGCCATTGGTGGTGAATATAACCAAAGCACATGTGTATGAAATCATCAAATGACAAAAGGAAATTTAAAATACAGCTACAAATATAGAGTAGAAATAACAGTGATATTAAATGAGAAACCATATGACAGTGCCAAGACTGCATCTAACAATTAGAACACAAATAAAGACAAACTTAACCCACTGAAAACAGAAACTTCTCTGACCAAGGCTGCGAACCTCAGAGTCTGTGTGCACCATGAGTCATAGAACCTATGACTCTAGCTTTCTTTTCAGTTGACTGAGAATTCACTTGGTTTTGTTGGTCATTGCCATTTTTTGGCTCAATAAATCACTGTTTATTCTTAGACAGTCTACCCACACAGAGTAATGACTCATCTGCTGAGTAGATAATTGAAAACATGATTTCACAATCCCGTTATCAAATTGGTTGTTAATTCAGTTCAGAGTACATTTGCCATGCACTAGGCATTCTATTAGCTACTAGGGACATAACCATGATCACTATCAGAAAGATGCTACCTTCTCGTAGTAGTTTATCTACAGTCTCAAATCTCAAAACCAAATCAGTCTTTGCATGTGCCATTTACTTATATGTTTTACAAAGACTCAGCATAATTAACATACCAGAGAAGCCATTAGAGCTCCAAAGCCATTGAAAATGATCATTATGATAGTTCAAGAAAACATATTTCACACTTTCAATTTCAACAGTCAACTAGAACTTAAGAAGCTGAGTTTCAGGTATTGTTTCATTAATTTGCAGTGTTTGCTCGCATCATTTAATTATGTCCCTGGAGTGTTGACTTTTATGGCTGTGAGGAAGACAGGGAGCGCAAATGATCTGTAGACCCATTCTGATTGAACTTGGCAATGGAGTCCACTACTAGAAAAACAGTCGGCACTAGCAGCCAGTCAGTCACTATAAGCTGAGTGAAGGTGAGGGAAACTCAGTAATTCATCGACATCTCCTGCTCTCTGTACCTTGTCCTACTACACAGGGACTCATGCTGCCATTGATCAGAATACATGTTGAATAGGATGTTAAATATAGTTAATATTTAGGGGTAACAGAACTTAAAATAACTTGTTTAGTTGCAACCTCCTACTTTAAAATCTTTTCTTGGTAGATTATGGCCACTCTCCTAGCTATAAAAAATAATAGAATCAGTGAAATGTAATCTCTCTTTGGTTATATTCATTACTAAATTTATTCATTAAAGTCTCTCTGATAGAAAGTGAACAAGACTGATTTTCTTAGCATCTTTCCTGTAAACATGAGATGCAGGGAAAAATTCCTGCCAGTATAAAAACAATTGTTTTCAGCAATTTTTGTCATCTACTAGGTGGCTAGCTCTGTTTCTTTGTCACATAGACTTGCCTGCCAATTCCCTGTTTTCCATCTATCAAAAGCTCAAGAAATAACTCCAGTCTCACAAAAGCCAGGGGATTTTCACATTGCAGAACCTGTGAACTACAGCTTCCAAGGCATGCCTATACAGCTTATATAATTTATTGATGCAAAACAGTACTGGATACAATCTATGGTACCTGAGGAAATCTATCATTTCTTATAACATGAAAACAGCATATCACTTTGTACTTATATAGTTAACCTTTTGCTTATAGATATACATTTCAATTTAACTTTCCCATTTGATGTTCCAATGAAATTAGAACAAATTATACTTTTAGGGGAAATAAGAAAAATTAAGATGGAAAAACACCCTAAAATCTTATGCATGTTTGATCAATCAGCACTCACATTCTTCCATTTCTAAATATACTTTTTTTTCTGATTAGCTTGCTCATGTTTTAATTAAATCTTTTCACACTTACTATCAACACTTAAATAGCTGTTTACCTTGCAGACAATCTGTGTAAATGCTGTGTAATCTCTTCCAGGTAAAATTAGGTTAACTCAGCCACCATGAACATAAACAGCACCTTCCCCAATTCCTTTGTGACTTCCCAAGTTAGAGCCTCCTACATTGCAGACACTAAAGTCTAACTCTATAGCTCCCCATCCAAACGAAATTGCCAAAAGAGGTACAGCCCAGTCTAAATAAAGTTAGAGCAACCTAGTAACTGGCCTTTCTGCTCTATTCCCTTTGCCTTCAGAAGTGCCCAAGAAACAATTTCCTTTTTCTGTTGTCAGGTCAGAAACTAAAGGCTGTGAAAGTAGACAAACTGCTACAGAAGATCTTGTTGATATTGTACATATCCTCATAATTATGAATGATTACTTAGTGTTGATGTTTATATTTTTCCCTAGAGGAAAAGTAAAAGGACACATAGGTGTGTGTGCGTGCGTGTGTGCGTGTGTGTGTGTGTGTGTGTGCGTGTGTGTGTGTGTGTGTGTGTGTGTGTGTGTTGAGTAGTTAATTGCATTTTCTTAAAGTAAATGGTTGGGAAGGAGGCTGACTCTGAGCATTTAAAACATTAGCAACATTAGCCTTCTTCCAACAGCCACTTCGGTCTTCATTGCATATCCTGTCCCACAACTCTGGTACAAGTTCCCTGTTTCACCAGAGGCCATGCCAGCACCCAGAACCCCAGGGGTCACACTGGCTGCCCGAACCCCAGCAGAGGCACCTGCTGACCCAGATGCCACAGCCTGCCATCAGAATTGCAGGCCACTTACGCTAGAAGACCAAAGAAGAAATGAAAACCAAGGGGACAGAGACACCCTTCCAAAAAGACAAACTCAAAAATTGGCATTTAAGCCTAAAATTGTCCCAACCCCAGATGCCTAGATGCCAGCATAAGAAAACAATGAACAACAGCTGATGGGAGATATCATTCTGAAATCTGTCTCTTATTGGTTGTTGAATAAAGCACTGTTGGCCAATAGGGAAGTAAGATAGGTGGAACTAGGAGTCAAGCAGGACTCTGGAAAGGAGAAACACAGGGAGTCATCATGTAGCTGCCATAGGGGTAAGAAGTCCGGACCCTTTTCTCCGGTAAGAGAAATACTTAGATTAACAATTATGGAGTAAATACTTAAGTCAGAGGCTAGCCCGTAAGAAACAAGCAAGGCCAACAGCTTCATAATTAATATAGTGTCCTGTGTGTTCATTTGAGACTGATGCAGCTCTAGGACCAGGCTGGTGGGAAGGCTTCACCTTACACCTAAAATTATTCCAACCCCAGATGCCTAGACACCAGGATAAGAACACAATGAACAACAGCCAGGGCAATGTCACCACCAGTGCCTAGCTATCCTATGACAGCAAGTTCTGAATATTCCAACACAGCTGAAGCACAAGAAAATGACCTCAAAACCAACTTTATGAAGATACTTAAAAGGGAAATGAATAAATCTCTTAAAGAAATCAAAGAAAAAAACAACCAGGAGAAGGAAATGAATAAAACTATGCAGAACCTAAAGTGGAAATAGAAATAATAATAAAAAACACACCAACTGAAGGAATCCTGGAAATGGAAAATCTAGGTTAGCAAACAGGAACTACAGACACAAGCATCACCAATAGAATACAAGAAAAAGAATCGGAGCTATAGAAGATACTATAGAAGAAATAGATGCATCA
Source organism: Mesocricetus auratus (assembly GCF_017639785.1). Taxonomy (NCBI): domain Eukaryota; kingdom Metazoa; phylum Chordata; class Mammalia; order Rodentia; family Cricetidae; genus Mesocricetus; species Mesocricetus auratus. Next base: position 14,271,302 of record NW_024429199.1, on the reverse strand, counting down.
ATCAAAGAAAATGTTAAATCTAAAAAATTCCTGACACAAAGCATCCAGGAAATGTGGGACATAATGAGAAAAAAGAACCTAAGAATAAAGGGAGTAGAAGAAGGAAATGAATCCCAGCTCAAAGGCCCAGATAATATTTCTGACAAAACCATAGAAGAAAATTTTCCTAACCTGAAAAAGGGCATTCCTATAATGGTACAAGCATACACAGCACCAAATAGATTAGACCAAAAAGGAATGACTCCTCACCACATAATAATCAAAACACTAAACATACAGAACCAAGAAAGAATATTAAAAGTTTCAAAGGAAAAAGGCCAAGTAACAGAAAAAGGCAGACCTATCAGAATTATACCCACTGTCTCAACAGAGACTCTACAAGCCAGAAGGGCCTGGACAGATGTCCATCAGACTCTGAGAGACCCAGACTACTATATCCAGCAAAACTTTCAATCACTTTAAATGGAGAAAGCAAGATAGTCCTTGATAGAATCAAATTTTAAAAGTATCTATTCACAAATCCAGCCCTAAAGAAGATGCTAGAAGGAAAACTCCAACCCAAGGAGGTTAACTATACCTATGAAAACACAGGAATAATAAATAATTGCACATCAGCAAAAACCAAAAGAAGGGAAATACACACACACACACCTAACAGAAATTAACATTCATCAGTCCTTCATATCTCCCCTAATAAAAAGACACAGTGTGGATGCAAAAACAGAATCCATCCTTCTCCTGCATACAAGAAACACACCTCAATATCAAAGATAGGCATTATCTGAGTGTAAAGGATTGGAAAAAGATTTTTCCAAGCAAATGAATCTAAGAAACAAGCTAGTGTAGCCATTATAATATCTAACAAAATAGAGTTCAAACCAAAATTAATCAAAAGAGGCAGGGAAGGATACTTCATCAAAGGAAATCTCTCAAAGGAAATCACCAAGATGATCTCTCAATTCTTAACATCTATGCCCCAAATGAAAGGGCATGCATGTTTCTAAAGAAAACACTACTAAAGCTTAATTCACACATTGGCCCTCATGCAGTAATAGTGGCAGGCTTCAATACCCCACACTCATCAATGGACAGGTCATCCAGAGCAGACAAAAACTAAACAGAAATACTAGATCTAACAGACATTATGAACTAAATGGATGTAACAGATATCTACAGAACATTTCACCCAAATACAAAAGGATATACTTTCTCAGCACCTCATGGAACCTTCTCCAAAACTGACCATACACTTGGTCACAAAGCAAATCACTGCAGATACAAGAAAACTGAAATAACTCCCTGTATTCTATCAGACCACTATGGATTAAAACTGCATTTCAACAACAGAAACAACAGAAAGTCTACAAACTGAACAACTTTCTATTGAATGGTAAATAATGGGTCAAGGAAGAAATAGAAAGAAATTAAAGGCTTTCTAGAAATCAAGGAAAATGAGTATACACTGTGCCCAAACTTATGGAACACAATGAAAGCGGTGATAAGAGATAAGTTCATAGCACTAAGTCCCTACATAAAGAGATAGAGAGATCTCATACTGACAACTTAACAGCATACTAAAAGCTCTAGAACAAAAAAAATCTAGCATACTCAAGAGGAATAGAAGACAGGAAATAATTAAACTGAGGGATGAAATCAACAAAATAGAAACAAAGAGAAAAATACAAAGAATCAATGAAACAAAGAGGGTTTTTTGTATAAAATCAACAAAATAGACAAATACTTATCCAAATTAATTAAGAGACAGAGAGAAAATATCCAAATTAACAAAATCAGAAGTGAAAAGGGGGACATAACAACAGAAATGAGAATATTCAAAGAATCATTAGGTCATACTTTAAAAACTTGTATTCTACAAAATTGGGGAAAAATCTTAAAAAATTGATTATTTTCATGATAGATATCACTTACCAAAGTTAAATCAAGATCAGATAAACTAATGAAATAGATATGTAACCTCTAAAGAAATAGAAGCAGGCATTAAAAGTCTGAAAAAAGCTTCTGTAAGGCAAAGGACACTACCAACAGGACAGAATGATAGCCTACAGAATGGAAACAGATTTTCACCAACACCACATCTTATAGAGGGCTAATATCCAAAATATATAAAGATCTCAAGAAACTAGACATCAAAAATCAAATAATCCAATCTAAACTAGGGTATAGATCTAAAGAAAGAATTCTCAACCTAGGAATCTCAAATGGCTGAGAAACAAAGGTGCAATATCCTTAGCCATCAGAGAAATGCAAACCAGAACTACTTTGAGATTCGATCTCACACCTGTCAGAATGACTAAGATCAATAACACAACTGATAGGTCATGCTGAGGAGGATGTGGAGCAAGGTAAACACTCCTCCATTGCTGCCCTACTCTCTTGGTGTATCAGTTCAGATCTGAGACACAAAGGAGAACAAAACTGCCAAAAGAAGCCAAAACAAAATGAAACTCCCTGATCTAGTGGAGATTCTATTTTAGTCTCCACCTAAAATATTTATATACAGCAATATGTCAATAGGGCCATTGAGTCCTTTAAATTTTCTTTATATATACCATCCATAGATACAAAGAAGGACAAGATGGTCTGTCACATAGCCTTCCTTTTATTACTCTTAGCAAGTAACACTGCTTAGCTTCAGCTTTTTTGGAAGGTGCACTTACCAACATTTGTACAAACAGCCTTTAAGGAAGTTAGACTATACAGTGATGATCTAAGAGCAACATATTCTACTGCTAAAATACCCTTTGCCTTTTGCAGGTGTTCCCAAGTCTCAAACAAGGGTGAAGGCCACAAGGTGACTAACTACTGGTCATATTGTTAAATAACAGCAATGCCTCACTCCTTGTTTATATTTTCTTCTCTCCGCCCCTCTCCCCTCCTCTCTCAGTAGCCACTAGATGAAAACAATGTATATCTCTATGATATAACCAGGTTCTACTGCAGAGGAAATACTAATTTATGAGTACACACACTAGGACTGCTCAAGGATGATCTGGATGATTCTCATTTTAATTGTTTTTAAATTGAAAGTCTTAGGTCCATACAGACTGCAGAAAAGAAGCAACTATAAAGTTCTCTTACATAACTTCAAGAAGCATAAATACTTTTTGCTCAACTGTTACATACACTACATACTATAAAATGTCTATTATATGATAACATATATTATAGATTTCATAGAGCTAAAAGCCAATGTCTACACTCAGATAACGAGTGGAGTATATATGCATGTGCCCCTGCATGGGAAAGGAAGGAATAAAGTCAATGAATGATGTCATACCCCACACCTGTTTATACTACCCATTCCCCATTCTCACTATACTGCCCATAGACATAGAAAGCTGGAACAAAAACATCTTATTTGTAGCATACAAATACAAAATAGAACTTCATAATTCAATTAACTAATATTTACTCAGTTGTCAGAGACACCTGGCACAATTACAGTTTGTGGCAGCCCCTGTACACAAAGGAGATTAAGATATAATAAGGAAGGAAACCGGGAGTGGCAGGGGGAAGCTATGATCAAGGTAAATACATGTTGGTAACTCATGAAATTAAGAAGCAATCTCAGTAAAAAGATTAGGTGTAAGAGACAAAATGAATTTGTTTTAAATGTTAATATCCAGCCTTGAACTTTTAAAGATTTGGTAATTGTTTTCAAGACACATACATGGGAAGTTGTGTAAATTGAACATAATCTTGAAATCTTCCTTTGCAAATTGATTTAAGTCCTTTGTGGTCATCTTGGACCAACTCTTCTTTTCAAGACCTCATGCATAACAGTGCCTAGATGCAATTATCAGTCCACATGAAAAAGAAACTATTACATTGTTAAAGGGATGCTGTAATTCAAACAAGTCTGGGGTGACAGACACAGGGAGAGGGAATTCTCTAAAACAGTAGTTCTCAACCAGTGGCTCACAACCTCTTTGGGGGTCAAATATCAGATATCTGCATATCAGACATCTGCATTCCCATTCATAACAGAAGCAAAACTATAGTTAGGAAGTACCAACTAAATAATTTTATGGTTGAGAGTCACCACAACATGAGGAACTGTATTAAAGAGTCACAGCATTAGGAAGGATGAGAACCACTGCTGTAAACAAGAATCAGTAAATCGTACATTTCACTACCAAGAACCAGCTTCTGAAGAGCCTATTCTGTCCTCAGCATAAGAAAGTAAGTACTAGAGAAACTCAGAGGTGAAGAGCCCAGGCTGCTTTGCAAAGAAGGACCTAGTTCTATTCCCAGCACCCCCACTGAGTGACTCTAGTTCCAAAGGATCCGGACCCTCTCACCTCTGTGGACATCTGCCCTTATGTGTAAATTCCTCCTACACAATTAAGTAAGAATAATTCCAATGGTTTGATTCTATCAAATTACCTCACAATGCAGTGAGGTATTTTGTTCTTTTTATGTTTAAATTTTTAATTAAAATATAATTGTATCATTCACCCATTCCCTATTCTTCCTCCAACCCCTCATTATTACCACTCTTCAACTCCTCTCATGTGTCCCTGCTCACTCCTTCTCAAATTCATGCTTTTGTTTGTTTGTTTGTTTGTTTGTTTTGAGACAGGGTTTCTCTGTATTGTTTTGGAGGCTGTCCTGGAACTAGCTCTGTAGATCAGGCTGCCTCGAACTCACAGAGATCCACCTGCCTCTGCCTCCCAAGTGCTGGGATTAAAGGTGTGTGCCTCCAAAGCCCGGATCATGGCTTTTTTTTATTGTTGCACATAAGTGCATAAATATACAAACACAACTGATGAATCTGTTTAGTGTTAATTGCGTAGATATGATTTCATGGCAGACCACTTGATATTAGATAACTGTGTTGATTTGTTTCTATGTCAACTTGATAGAAACTAGAGTTATCAGAGAGAAGGGAGCCTCAGTTGAGAAAATTCCTTCATGAGATTGAGTTATAGGCAAGCCTGCAAGGCATTTTCTTATTAGTGATTGATGGGGGAGGGCCCATTGTAGGTGGGGACACTCCTGGTTTGTGGTCCTGAATTCTATATGAAAGCAGTCTGAGCAAGGCACAGGGAGTAGCAATTCTCCATGGCCTCTGCATCAGCTCCTGCCTCCAGGTTCCTGCCCTGTTTAAGTTCCTTCCCTGACTTCGTTTTATGTTAAACAGTGATCATACACCAAATAACCCATTCCTCCCCGAGTTGATTTTGGCCATGGTGTTTCATCATAGCAATAGGAACCCAGACTAAGACAATGTAATAGGGGCATCAACCCTGAGAAGGAGGAACTGTTCGCCTTTCACCAGACATGAGTTTCCTGCAGTTGTCTAGGGATGGGGTCCCGTAACATTTTATTTTTACAAAAATCATGAGGACTACTTGAAGAGTGAATAGATAGCCTGGCTGTGCAGTATCAAAGTTCCTGGCTTTGGTGGCACTGGGGGTACATCTTGAATCCATGGCAGATGGAATATTGGGGTTCAGCAGGTATGAGCCTGTGACATAGAAATAGAACCAGCCACCTAGTAGTCCAGACAATAAGAATTGCAGATCATCATTGTTTTGCCATCAGTTTCTTCCCACAGGCTTTCTAGATGGTGTAGAAAAACAAATGTATCACAGCATAACCCAGTAGGAAAAAAACAAAGCTCGTTCCAGCTGAAGGAGGCCTGACAGCAGGGGGCTGGGCACTCCTTGCCCACAAAAGAGTCATTTAAGAACATGCTAAGAGAGAAGGAAGCCGGGTTCAAAGAAGTGCTTGAGGGAAAATATAACAGCAGAAATTTCTAATTTACTTAATGAGTAACATGCTAATGGCAGTAGCTTGGTAATTACCTCCATTTCATAGACTAGATGAAAACAACACAATTATGTGATCAGGTCATTTGCTGGAGCTCCACTTACCCACCCAAATCACCCAACTTCTAGAGCTTTGTTTTTTTTTTCTGTAACTCGTAACTGAATCTAGCAGAACACTGTTCTACGATTAGACTCTATTTGAGCCACTTTTAATTGAAAGGCAAGACTTCATACAAATCATTTCAGTGCATGAATTGGCTTGGAACCTTCTTCTTATTTTCAAAGAAAAGAAAAACAAATTGTAAAAGCTTTGGAATAGTGAACTGTATTATTACAGGTAAAATATGAAACAGTAGCTAGCCCAACCTGTAATCTCAGGTACTCAGAAGGCTGAAGCAGGACAGCTGTAATTCTAGACTGTGGCTGTGGGATGGATCAGCTGGGAAAGTATCAGCTGTGCAAGCATTAAAACCTGAGTTTGGGTCTCTCAACACTCACATAGCAAGCAGGACATGGTGGCACGTACCTATATTCATGTTGGGGAGGCAGAGACAGGAGAATGTGGAGTTTGCTGGTCAGCTCATCTTACCAAATTGGTGAGCTTCATGTTAAGAGATACTTTCTCAAAAAAAAAAATAGAGATCAGTAAGGACAGTAATAGAGAAAGACAGCTGATATTGCTATCTGGTTTCCACACACAGTACACAAACCCGCATGTATATGTGCACACATGTACATACACATACAGCATACACACACATACACACACACACACACACACTCAAAACACAAGTGTCATCTTGTGTCTATTGTCCATGTAAATCCTGAATGTGGCATCATAATTTGTATACAGCTTTATATTCTGGACAGTTTTTCCACTTAACATTATTTAATATTTTTTGTTAAAAAAATTTTAGAAAATATCTAAAGATACTGTTCCCAATAAAAACAGTGAGGCAACTTTTTTTTTTTTGGTTTTTCGAGACAGGGTTTCTCTGTATTGTTTTGGAGGCTGTCCTGGAACTCGCTCTGTAGACCAGGCTGGCCTTGAACTCACAGAGATCCTCCTGCCTCTGCCTCCTGAATGCTGGGATTAAAGGCATGCACCACCAACGTCCGGTGTGAGGTAACTTTTTTACCTGTAACTCTTGTGCATCAAGCCTCTGGCTAGCTCTAAATTTGTGGATTAAGTATAGTTATAAGAAACATCACTGTGATGAAATGGTTATTAGGTAGGTGACTGAACACCTCAACCTATAGAAGTTGTTAATTACATGCTTGGGATTCAGTCTTCACGATGCTATTACCCAAGTTTTACAGAGGAAATAGGCTCAGTGAAAATAAAACATAAGTCACCTTGGCTGATGTAATGAGAAAGGGGAGTAAGTATTTATGCCCTAGTTTTTCTTTTATGACTTATTTATTTTTATTTCTTGTACATGGGTGTTTTCTCTGCATGTATGTCTGTGTACTACGTGTGTGCCCGGTGTACTGAGTGGTCAGAAAGAGATGGATGTCTTAGAACTGGAGTTACATACAGTTGGCCATGAGTTGTCATGTGGGTGCTGAGAACCGAACTCAGGTCCTCCGGAAGAGCAGACGATCCTCTTATCCACTCCTTCAGATCCAGATTGTTTGTGAATGCAAGCACCAGATTCTAACTGGACCCATATGGAAGAGTGCAAGAGAGCAAATTGTGGAGTCAGAGTGGACTGGCTTTCTTAACTGCTACGAGCACATTTGACAGTCATGTCTCACTGCAGCCTCACTAGCATTTAGTGATTAAAGTTTAAATCCTTGTCATTCTTGGAGGTGTTTTTGACTACAGTAAAGTTCACTAAAAGTTCTTTGATGAATTCTTATGCCTTATAAACATTTTTATTTCCTCTTTAAGAACTGTGTGTTTATGCACGTTTGGTTTTTTTCTCTACTATGGCTTTTTGTAATGATTTATGTGATCTTTATATTCTAAGAATATCATATTCTTGATATTCATGATAATTTTCTAATTTAAAAATTTTTGCTGAATTTTTAACTTTCAGAACTCCGTATTTTGTGGTAATTCTGCCATGACTTTTAATTTGTGACTTTTGCATTTGTAAAACTATTTTTATTTAGCTATTACATGTTTTGTACAAACATTCAGTTAAATTTTTTATTACTTGTTATCGTTTTCATAACATATTTCAAGCATACAGGAGGCACATGAGAAGAATATGAATTTCCTGTCATAATGACAAAGGTAAATGTCTATTGTGTTAGTTTGCCCACCACCCCTTTTACCATAACAGATTTCTTTGCTTTTTTTTTATGGTTCTAAATTTCAGTAACAGACGATAGGCCCAAGCTTCTCTAGTAAGGAAACAACACAGAGTGATGTGTAGACTTTAGGCAATCCAAGTCAGCCCAAGTTGGAGCGAGATGATGATATCTATATTTGTTATCTGTTGTTATAATGAAATGCCTGAAGCTGGGCACTTTAAAATAAATGTATGCTTATTTAGTTTGCAGTTCTGGAGACTAAAGAGCATGGTGCTGGTGTGTGCTGGGCTCTGGTGAGGCCTTGTGGATGTATCACAGCATAGCAGATGACATAGTGATGGAGTATGTGGAAAGGAGGAGATTACATGGTGAGTGTGAATGCCAAGGGGGTTCAGAAGTATTTTGTAATATTCTGACTTTCACAAGGATTAACCCTAGCCCAACAAGAATGACATCAATCTCATCTGAGCATGATGAGGCCAATGGCTTAATCACCTCCTACACCAACCATTTTGGTGATCTTATCCATTCTTAACATCACCCTGGGGACCTATAACTTTGGGTGACAAAGCATATCCAATCCGTAGCAAATGGCTTCTCAAAGTGGACTTATTAAACTAATGAGTGATGGAAAGTGCTGTGGGCTGGAGATACAGCCAGTTGGTAGAGTGCTTGTCTATCCTTGATGAGCCCCTGAACTTCATAAAGCCAGGTGGCATGTAACTGTAATCTCAGCTCTTGGCAAATGAAATCATCTCCCAAGGATTAAAAGTTCAAGGTCATCACTCAGCCACTCAGTGAGTTCCATATCAGCCTGGGATACATAATAATCTGAAAAACAATGAAAGCCAAAGTTGCCTGCAAGTTCTTTCTTTCTTTTTCTTTTTTTTCTTTTCTTTTCTTTCTTTCTTTCTTTTTTTTTTTTTTTGAGGTTTCTCTGTGTAGCTCTGTATGTAGATCAGGTTGTCCTCAAACTCACAGAGATCTGCCTGCCTTTGCCTCTCAAGTGCTGGGATTAAAGGCATGTGTGCCACTGCCCAGTTGCTTGTAAGTATTCTTGAAAGTCCATAAAAAAATCCTACTGAAAAGCATCAGAGAAAACCAATACAGAATGACATGTTTCTGGCTTCACAGTTAGAGTGGTAAGTGGATAGGGACTAGGTAAATGGTTCAGTGGATAAAAGCACTTGCTGTTCAAGCCTAATGACCTAACTTGATCCTCAGGATCCTATGGAAGAAAGAAGAACCCACACCAGAAAGTCACACTCAGACTCACATACACATGCCATATCACACAGATACCCATACTTGTACAAACAATAATAACAAATAAAATCATAATAGAGTACTCAGATATTCAAATCTAGTCAGAATACCCCTAGCCTAATTTACCTCTGATCTTTCAGTCTTGTTTAACCAACTAATAGCTTCTTATTTTCATTTTCTACCTATGAACAATTTAGCTAACATGGAAGACAGTTTTTACTAACAAATCATAAAGTGTTAGGTTGGCAAGTAGAAGCAGGCTATGGGTAGGGAGCATTCCCCTCATATTAGCTACAAAGCTCTCCATCTGGCTGTCCGGTAGGAAAGCAGATGGTCACACTGCTGTCTGTCATACTTCAGACTTGGCTGTGTTGTCCCCTGAAGCTAGCACTTCAGCATACGTGATAGGAAAAGGTCAGAGTGCTTTAGTATCTTTACCCAGTCTTAAGTTTGCTTGTCTAAATGCAAATGAAAACACACACAACCTTGTAAATCTATACTCAGCAATCTGACATAGCTGAGAATCACGTAGCCATGGGTTTTGACAACTGTAAAAGGAAGATTCTCCACCCAAGGCAAAGGTGTGAAAAGACAGCCCATGAGGCCTGACATAGGTAAGAGCTGGGTCTACCAGAATCTGTGGGATTCCCCAGCCCCTTCCTTCTCAGGCAGCTTGAGTGCTGTTCCTGGCTGAGGAAATTAGGATGCTTAAGGTGAAGATGACAAAAGCTTGATCTAATTGTCTTGATTAAAAAACAGTGGAAAGAACACTCTGTCATAGTCACCTGGAGATATGGGGAAGATTAATTATCACTCCCAATTCCAACCGGCTGCTCTATATCACCACAAACCTGTAAGCTAAGGGCTGAAATACAGCTTGAAGTTTCAAGGCCTAAATATAAGGAACAGAAAACACAGAGTTTCTTGCAAGGATGATTCAGCAAGAATCAGTTACTAGTTTAAGACATTAACCAAGTGCAAATTAACTGGCTGCCACCTAAGCTGTAGGAAGGTTTTTCAGTCCGGAAGAACTTCAATCCTGGCAAAGCAAATGTTTGACAGTGCTACCCCACCAAAGTTCACCGACAGAATGTAGTTTGCTAGCATATAACAAATAGCAGACTTTCCCAGTATCAGTATCAAATGGGGCTACAAGACTAATTATCAAAGAAAATCACTCATGATTCAGATTGGCTGACTGGAGGTAGTGAAAAATGCAGGCCCTTAGCAGTAAAATCATTGGCTAGTTTCCCTTTCCTTTCTAATTAAAGAGAGAATTTTGTTGAAATCTTATTTGGTTTTGTTGACTCCATGTAAATCTACTATGTTCATTGTACATGCTTAAATAAAAATATCCTCTTAGTTATACAATGCTGGGCCATATGTAGCTATATCCTAAGCAGATAGAAAGGCAGACACAAAACAAAAACTGTGGTCTCCAGATATGTAACCATACAATACATTATTTATGTGTTTTAGAGAGGAAATGATGGCGTGTTCTTATTGTTTTCATTGTGTATTAAATAATTATAGTGTTACACAAGAACATTGTATGAATAAAGACAGTGATTTATTAACTTAAAATTTTATGTTTTATGGAAAACTAATGTTGTGTTGGAGATTTGCTGTTTTTTTTTAACTAAGACTACTAACAACAGAACTCCTCTTTAGTCATGGGTTTTTCTGAGGGTTAGATGGGCTGCCTTGGTTCTTGTGTCACAGTCTTACTTTGCCTGCTAGATATAGAATCCAATTACTGCTTATTATGTAAACACCTGACACAAGATTCACCAACCAAACCAGACTGTACTAAAAGTGAGCCTCTGATATGACTGGTTAGGTAGACTATAAGTCTGGAACTGTCTGTACTCATCTTTACTATGACTTACAAAGCTCCTGAGAATTAGAACCAGTGAAGACGGCAGAGTGGAGAAGCTTGGAGAGACAAAAATTTGATAACATTCTGTGGACTCCTAAATCCATTCCTGCTTGAAGCTTATAAAGGCAACCTATGGCCCTCAGCCGTCTGAACCAGGAAATTCACTTCGCTGCTTCCCAAGCTCCAAATACATTTCTAAAACTTAGTCTTCAGAATATGGATGCACTTCTAGTCTTACTCTCCATGTTAATAACGTACATCCCCTTTCCTTTCTTTCTTTCTTTGTTGCTATTTGATTTTGTTACTGCTCCTGTGGTGTCGGTGGTTTTGAGACCATAGAGCCCAAGCTGTCCTCAGTCTCAGTGTGGCTGTGATGACAGAAAGGACATCAACACACAGCTAAAAACTTTCATTTTCGCATCTCCATGTTGTATAGCATTAAGTGTCTCAGAAGAAGAAAACTTTCACTGAAGAACTTTCTACTTCCTCAAAATTTCCTTAATCATGTACCTCATCATAGTATTATGGAAATGTCTGGGGAAATCAAGAGCTCATTTGCTCTAGGTCATGGAAGGAAAGCTATTGTAGTTGTAGAACTTAACTAGCAATGGAAAGAGCGTGGCAATGGACAATCCTAAGGAGAGAGGAGAGTCCAGAAATGCTACAATGAAGTAACAGCCCAGAGTCAACAGGTTTGCAGATGGTCACTGACTCTTGCCTGTAACCCCAGCACTGGGAAGACAGACAGGAGGAAGCCCTTTCAAAGCTACGTTTCAGCATAAGAGTGTCTCAAAAAGCCAAGGTGAGTGATTAATGCTTGCAGGGAAATCAGATAACACAGCTCAAGCCACTGAAGGGAAGATGAGTCCTGAGGGGAGCTGTGAGAAGTCTGTAGACACTACCATGGCTTCTGTGACTCACACTATGCTAGAACTCACACTGCTTTTAATTGGCCAGGTCAAGAGTTGAAGGAAAGGTTCCACTTCTCTGCTTCTTTAGCTGGCTGCAAAGGCTTCCAGAGAGTTAAGGCTACTATTTTAATCCTTGTGTTCTCAAATCTTAAGATTCTCTTGTGATCAACTCTAATTTACAATCTTGTAATGGAAAAGATTTGGGGACCTGTGGTTCTTAGCTTAACCAAGCTGATACAGAATCAGCTGAAACAGTCCTTTAAGTAGGTTACATGTAAAAACAGAGGAAGTCCAAACTTCCTGTCTAGCATCATGCAGCACTCTTTTGCACAACTAAAAACGCACTGTCCCTCTCCTGAGAAGGGGACCCATACAGGATCACATCTTAGGATAAGTCCTTCTCCAGCAGGGGCACACTCCCTTTTCATTAGCCTGGAAATGGAAGCGAACCTCTTAGTTTCAGCACTGAGAGCACAGCTCCTTTTGGAAATAATAAGACAAAATGAAAAGAAAACTGATTATTTCCTATAGACACAAGAAAAGTTATGTCAAATGAAGGAAGAAAATACTCATGACATGACAACTGGAGCGAATTCTAGTTTCCTTTTACCATATGACTGTAGATAGCATTTGTACCCACCCTGTTCTATAAGTCATTCTGCATTCCCATTGCTCTCAGAAAGCACTTAAGAGCGTTAGAAAGCAGATGACACCCTGAGCGTGAGTTCCTGAGTGTGAGTCTCCTTGTTTATCTGTATATAATAATTCTGCCTCTCCAGTCAACTGAATATAATAAACATGCTGAGTTTCCAGTGTGCTGTGTGGCTTCTCTGTTAGAGATCCCAGTCCAACCAACCCCAGATTCTCTCTCTCTTTCTCTCTCTCTCTCTCTCTCTCTCTCTCTCTCTCTCTCTCTCTCTCTCTCTCTCTCTCTCTCTCTCTCTCTCTCTCTCTGTGTGTGTGTGTGTGTGTGTTTCTGTGCATGTGCCTGTGTGCGTGTGTGTGTCTGGCTGGCTGTCCTTTCTTCATTCCCTCAGCAATGTCAGTCATTTCTGTCCCTGGAAACTGACTAAGGACTCGGCAAGAAATGGTCCCCTGAGGATATGTACATTTCCAAGTGCCACAGGCTTTCTTTCACTCATCTGCAGTTTCTTATTAAACTCTGTCACAGAGTGTGGATAATAATGGCACCCCACATTGATTCCAGTCAGTTAGGCAGCATAAGGAGTCCATGCCCACCAGGTGCCAGTCTTGACAACCTACTTGGTTATTACTGTATCCCTTCGGGAAAATGATCAGTTTAGAGTTGGGGGCAATCTGAGACCTCCATGTCAGCAGTCAAAAGGTGTATACATGAGAAGCAAAAGTGCTAATGTCCACTCAAACCTTTGAATTACAGCTCTAGGCAAAACAGTATCACCTACTAGTCTCAAATTGGCATACATTTCCTGATCCAAGAGGAGAGGATGTCACTCCAGTCTCCAACAATACAGCTTTATAGTTGACACCATAGTTGAGTTTTCCAAATGTCATTCCAGAGTGAGGCCAGCTGCTTCATGGTGATAGGTAGCATGCTGAAACCAATGTGTTCTATGGACATGAGCCCACAGCCGCATTGCATTTGTTGTGATAAGTCCCATGGCCACAGGCCCACAGGCAATTCTGGGTTTTAGGCTATGATGTTGAAAAAGGCATTCTGTATGATGACTTGGCTTCAAAACAACCATGGATAATGGTTTTGGCAGAAGCACCGTAGGTAGGGAAGTCATACCCACACCAGAGACAGATCTACTCCAGAGGAAACAGAGCTCCAATACATCCATGATGCAAATAAGCCAAAGATTTTCCTTGCCTGCATCTAACTGTTGGAGACTTGCCAGGGAATGGCACCATACACATTCTCAGATTCTGTCTGGTGGCAGGGTTAGACATTCAACCTTCCAGTTAACTTTGTTCTGTCCATCCCATGCATATCTTCCCTTCCTTCTCCCATGACTATCATCTGTGTTCACTTGACTAGGAGAGCAAAGGCTGGGAAAGATCAAAACCACATGATTATTAAAACCCTGTTTGGTTGATGTCACTCTTGAAGAAGAATTCACAAAATATTGTTATACTTTGTAGGCAGAGGCATCTGTTCATTTTCTTCTTCAGACTGTCTTGACAAATTTTCTAGATGTGTTTCCAATAGTCTCTGAGTATTCATCAAACATCAAACACCTGTGTGTGGATCACAATAGATCTATGCCTCCAAGCATATTTCCTTATAGCAGAAATATACAACCTGATGCCCTGCTCTAGGAAGTTTCCTCACCACTGTCCTTTGGGGCTATTCCTGGAGAATATTCTTGAGTGACCTGCAAACGTGCCAACGTATTTTGCTGAAACTCCTATAAACCAGACCCAAAATTCTGTTCTTTCAAATCTGTCCATCACAGTGAGGTCCGCATGATAATGTAGGTAAAGGCTAAAACAGAACAAGCGGAGGCAGAAGTATGGACCATGAGCATCTGTGGCACTGGCTGATGGTCTCACTTGTGTCACTAGGCACCTGCTTAATCCTGATCTTGTGTATACTGCTTTCAGCTGATGCTGAAGTGCTTGTGCAACATTTTGGATAAGTACCAAGTATAGTACCAAATAAGTCTTATTAGAGAACAGTTGCAAATATATCTTGTCTGGTAGCAAAACCGAAGCTGTTTCGGAAAGAGAAAAATAGTTTTGTTTGTTTTTATTTGTTTGTTTTGCATAGGCATATATTTGCTCCTGGATCATCTAATCTCTGTGGCAGGCCCTCCCTTGGAAAGCTAACAAAGTCTCATCCACGACTCTTACAAGATCCCCACACTTCAGGCACCCACAGATCTGCTCTTTCCCAAGAAGAAGGTCCTGGAACAGCTTTCCCTGGAGGCTTTTATTTTTCCTGATTCACCTCAAAATTGGCAGTCAAAGTTTGATGGGTGTGCTGGAACAGTACACCAAAATGACATGGACATTGTCTCCAAAAACTCAAGGAAGGTCTCTGTTAGTGGTCGAACAGGATAGATAGATGCATGTGGCATCTATCTTTAGAGTGATATATTGACGCGCTACAGACCGCTATATCCTGAATAGCATTATGAAGGCAGCAAGCCCTCAGTTAACATGTGGCACCTCTGTATTATATACACCTCTACATTTCCAAAGTTGTGCGTTTTCCTCTTAAATGCTCTGAGTCTAGTCTCTTCAGAACTATCAACAGTAATAAAGAAGAACTGAGAGAGAATGAACAGCATCTTTAAACCAGTCGTCCTAACATTCTCTGTGAAAGAAAACAGAACTCCATGCTACAAAAGGAGCCAAAGGCCATGGTTCCTTCTAATGGCCACTTAAAAGGAGAAGAAAAGGAAAAGGAAGGCCTGCCGAGCATGCACCACAGAATTATGATATGAAATTACCCTCTCACATCAAAGGCAGAATGCAAAGCAGGTTCTTGCTCTTTATCTTTCTTCATTTTTTTTGCACTCTGAATTTCTTGTACTCTCAGCCTAAATTCTGCATCTCACCAACTACTCCTCTGACAATATATAATTTTCAATGGCCTTTCCTTGCCTCCAAGATAAATAGTAAATGCCACTCAACTAAAAGGTTCCTTCAAATAAGGTTCCCAATTGGGTTTACAGCCCTGACTCTGAGAACTCACTTCATGCAACCTTTTCTCCCCTCACACCAAATCTGTCATATACCACAGAAGGTAATGTGTTTTTCAACTTCTAGTCTTCTCACATCCTGGTTCCTTAGCAGGGAGTGTCCTTTCTCCTCCAGGATTACTCAAGTCACCTTCAAGACTTACTTGAGATATCACCTTTCAGACTTCTTTGACTGCTCTAATATGTGGTTGAGTCCCATCTCTGGGTTCCCCCAGTCTGTACAGCAGAGGTCATGATACATAAATGAATAGGTAGGTTTATCACTTTCCAGTTTGGCCAAATTCTTAGCAGTAGCTCCCTATCTATTCACTTGTTATTTATTATCAATTTTGTATGAGATCTTCAGGAGAAAATTTAGCATGACAGAACAAATGAGCAATTATTAAAGTCAAAAAGTCAATAAGGATTTGCTTAGGGGTTCACTTAGAAAAGCCTGCTATGGTGTTTAATGCATAGGTTTTCTTTTGTTGGTCAAGTCATGCATGAATCTGTCTGTAATAAAAAGAAATGATTGATCACTTAATTTGAATGTTAATCTTCTTTTTAAAGTTTACTCTGTTAAAATTATGTACTTGTCCCAGTACAATACGCATAGCCTTTTCATAAAATTCCACCTTCTGACGTATTACCTTCAAGACTTTTGATGCATAACCCCAAGTGGCTCGTTCCTGCCTACTATAAAAGGAAGAGAATTGTTCCTACCCATCTTCCAGATGTTACAGATGTTTGGCCTCTTTTTTTTTTTTACCATGAGTACAAGCACTATTCAGATGCAAGCATTCTGAACTGTGTGCTTAAAAAATACATCACTACATCTTGTAATGTGTTCCATGAGTAATCTCTGTGCTCTGAAATTTATTTGACATTTTGTGTGCACAATGTCCAAACAAAAAAGGAACATAATTAACAATTTTAAATGTCAACACTTCAAAGCTTATGAATGAGATGAAACTGGGGAAAATTCAGGTCTCTTTGATTCTTAGTTGGGATTAACTATTTTTTTCTATCAATGATGTAGGTTAATGGCTAACATATTGCTTTCATTTAAAAAAACAATAAGTTTTTAGCCATAGTAATTAATAGCAGTCCTATTAAGTTGGCCAAAATTTCACTCAAGTCAAGTCCAACTCTATAACACAGAGTTTTTAATTGGAAATTTTTAGGATCCTATGAAATAATTTCTATTTTTTTAAATTCACAAATTCTCAGTTATGCCTGCAGATCTAAAATGCAAATGATTACTAGATGAATGGGAATATTGTGAGAACTGATTTTCCCTAAGTTCAAATCACCTGTGTCATTCCATTCTATTTGAATACATTATGAAGAGCTTATATGTAAGTTCAAGTTGGCCTGGCAGCTGCTTGAAATACCACGGTGGTGCAGTTGGCACTATGATGACAGCAATGAAAATAAGGTCTTACACCAAATGGGAATCATTGTATCCAAATATCTTACCCCATAGTCACCACTCATTGCTCCTCTATCATGGGATAGAGGCCTGACTGTGCCTCAACCTATTGTGCCAGATTATGCTGACTACTCATGGGAGCCCTTACCCATGAGAAGGAGTGGACTGGGGTGGCCTGGGGGAGATGAAGAGAGTTGGAGGAGATGTAGGAGGGTGTAATGAGCTCTTCATATGTGGGCAAAAGAACAATGAGCTAGGCCTGGTAATAAAAAGAGAATAAAACATTCATCATAGACTCAGAGACACAGACCTGTGAGCTGCCCAGACCCTAAAGACAGAAAAGTAACTGCTTCTAGATAAAAGGTCAGAGACAGCGTCAGAGAGATGACACTTGAGAAATCTTGATGAACTCAAGTATTTCTAGAGGGAGCAATCCATGGAGTTTTAAAGCTCAGGTATCAATCTACTTTGTGAATTCTGAAAACAAGTATGGTAGACTCTTAGACAAAATGGACATAGGAGATAGGTAGGATATAGCAGGGCAATTAGAATGTCATGGGTTGAATTGGATAGATGACCAACGTGGGAGAATAAGAGCAATACAAGGCATGCGGTTCTCCCATGGGACACACCCAGCATCTTGTGGTCTTCCCATGACTGTATTGGTTAGTAGAGAAACATGAAAATTTGAATATGAAAGGGTTAATATGAAGAATTACTTACTATCCGTGTGTGGTGATAGAGATTTATCATCCCAGCATTCTGGAGGTTGCTGCAGAATGAGTGCAAGTTTGAGTTAGGGAGGTCCTCTCCTTAGTAGACAAAAATCCAAACAAAAAAAGCAGTGAGATTATTAACTGTAAAAAGGGATGAAACCAGGATTAGCTATTGAAAAGCCATAAGGACTTTAGAGAATATAGAAACAGCATATTAAATGAGTGGCCACTGTGCCTTAGGATGAGCTAAAATGGAGTTTGAAGAGGAATCCATTTCTACCTAACCTCTAGCCGTTTACCCTATAGACTGAAATCTAAGCCACCTTAGAGAAGGACACAAGTATCATACTTAATGCACGGAAGATGCTGAGATGCTATACTGATGGAATTTGCAGAAAACACAACCTCTATGTTTTGGGAGACCACTTATTGGGAGGTAGCTCATGGGAGATACTGAAATAAACTGAATGACTGGTGAGATATAGAGGGAGATACAGAGACTGAGTGGCTTGCTTTTGGGTTCTGTTGTCTGATGTGAGCTTCAGGGTCAAGTGCTGAAGAAGCTGCCTGTATCAAGAGAGCCCAGTGCTCCAGAAGCTATTCACTTCAGCTGTAGGACCTCACAGAAGGAGTGGTCTTTATTCCAGACACATGACCAGCACCTCTAGTGAGGAAACTTAACCTTGGTTCACCTCTGTTCTCACAAAGCAGGGAAAAGGGTAGCTTCACAGCATCGAGGTAAATGCAACAGATCCTGGTTCCAATACAACATCAAAGATGAACAAAAGCCTCAGGAACTGGAAAGAACTTAAGCAGTAGAGTTAGAGGCTAAAGTGGAAGATGGTCAGAAAGGCCCATGGATCCCTCCCATGACTCTCTGCACCATAACTGTCTTCCTTCAACCTAGAAGATATACTAGAGTTTTAGACTTTGAAGATAAAACTGAGGTCTTTGGACTGGAAAATGCCATGGTCAGTACTAAAAACAATAGTGTGAATTAGTAAACAAAGCTCATTAAATGCTAAATTCATAGATCCCTGAATCATAACCAGAAAATTCAGACTAACAGATAAACTGAGAAAATAATAGATTATGCCAAAATGAGGAATGAAATTAGTTTCAGGTATCCAACAATACTGCACGTATCAAGCAGAGAAAAAACTAACACAAAATTCTAAAGAAAAAAAAGTCCTTTTCAGCATAGAAATTGACGCCCAATTGACCAATGTTGTAGAAAAATAAAAATGTTTACTTGTTCTCAAGGATTGCATTTCACATCCACCCATTCCCCCAAAGTAGAGGATATTCTCCAATAAAATAAGAAATAGGAAATAAGACAATGAGTAAAGAAGCAGAATGTCCGTATCAGAAGAAAATTCCCAGCATAGTAAATGAAATGCGGAGGCTGCTTTTGCTGAAAACCATTGACTCCTTATTTGGGCACACAAGCTGGCAAAAGCATGTTGGAACCCTGACTCACTGTCTTCATTTTGTGTCTCTATGCTGAGTGGTGGCTTTGCTCTGAACATTAGCGTGTCAATCTCTAAGGAATGCCAGCTTACCTCTGTGCTTCCCCTTCAAGGATGAAGGCACAAAAATAAGTCATGGTCCCAGATCTTCAAGTCAACTTGGATTCCAGGACAGCAGACCTCCAGGGACATTATCTATGGTGTGGAGGAGGCCCAGAACCAGACTGATCTGCTCTGGGGAATGATAGCAATAAAAAACTTAGAGAATTGTCGACCTAATAAGGCCATGACCAGAACTGCTTAATCATGCATGACACTTGTCCCTTGCCTTAAATCTTCCTCCGCTTAAACCTGAAGCTCCTGTCAGCATCCTCAAAATGGTCTTGGGCCCTGAACCCATATATTAGTTCCTCTCTTAATGTGATCGTATTGAATAAATATTCTCTCCTTGCTTCTCGGCATTGGTAATCTTTTAAAGTGGTGTACTGGGGATGGGTAACAGTCTAGCTTCGGAGAGCTGCGGGAACCCCTGATTTTTCTCTAAACCTCTGGCTTCCTAAAGAATGTAAGTTGCTAGACAAATGTTCTGCAGTGGCTCTAAAAAGCAGTTAATGCAGATGAACAAAACTGACATCTCCACATGGATGAGCCATTACCACAAAGCTAAGAAGGATGACTCTGGGAGGGGTATCAAAGGCTGTTGGAAAGCACATGAAAAATTAGCAGAAGGATTAAGCAGCAACAATATAATAAAAAGTCTGTTCCTAATGTCAATAAAGATGAGAAACACAAGTTTAAGTAAATTTTTAAAATGGTCATCTATTTTTTATTTTCATAATAGCAAATTTAGATGGAAAAAAACTTTCTAAATTTTTCTAAGTAATAAGAAAAAAGCAAAAGAGAGGGACATTTTGGAGAGCTAAATCCTCAGCCATAATGTTAAAGACTCAGTGTATACTACCTAAAGTGAAATAGCAAAATATAAAATTACTATAGATCCCATTATTTCTGAATACGTGGTTTATAAGGCAGAAATCTTCAAATCTGTCAAATGGGATGTCCTCTGAGAGAGAAGTCTGGAAAAGACTATGCCAGAAAATTCTGTGCTTTGTTACATATTATCTTACTCTGTTTGATATATAGATTATGCACATGAATTGCTTTTTACAATAATGGAAAGCATATTCATTTAGAAAGTTGATTTCCTATTAATCCTTACTGATCGAGTGTGTGGCAAGTATTACTATGTATTTGGCTCAGTGCTGTGCTGTACACTGGGCTAAAACTGGAACAAGACTCAGTTCCTAACCCCGCAATGTTCATGCTATGGGTCAAAGAAAGAAAAATATGAACACATTAGGAGACATTCTTTGTAAATTCAACATGTATGGCATGAATGTGTAAGACATCTATGCATGTGTTATCAACATCATTAAATTTAGTTTTCAAAATTCAAATGAAGTGCACTTTAGTAGCCTTACTACAGAGAAGCACTTGCTCACAGATGTGTCCCATCAATGCTATTGCCTGGTATGACTGAGACTCAGAGACATAAACTAAACTATCTTCTCGGCCACGAGACACAGCAAAGTTTGCAGGTTGTGGACTCCAGTCAAGAAAAGCTGGGAAGTCCCTGGTGCACATGACCAGAAGCTGGCACTGCTACCAAGGAAGACCTGTGTGCCACAAGATGCTTTTGTCACGTGAAACACTCCTTTAAAAACTGAATTGCAATTATCTATCTAAATGTCATTTCCTTTTCCTTTAATGAAACTTCTTATAATCTCTGTGTGAATACAATCAAAAGGAGTGTCAGTGTCTGATGCTCTTGTAATTCTCCAAATGCTGCTAAACTTAATCGTGATGTTAGCATATTCCTAGTAGTTGACATCTTAGGTATTTTATTTTCATAAACATGCCCTCATTTGAGCCTGCCATAGATGACATCCCACAACTTAAAATAAAGGATGAGAGCTGATAATGAAGTCAAATGTTTAATTCGATTTTGTACTCATTCTTCCTTCCTTCTACTGAAACAGCGTCTACAGTATGCCCCATATATCTCAACACTGTATTGTAAAGCGGAATGTAAAGATAGACACCATAAATATTTGATATTCTCTTCACTCCTGTTCACTGTGTGTTTTCCACTCTGGCATCAGATGACCATTTTGAAAGCAGTAGGATGAGATTTCATATTTGCTAAGAGACTTAGAATGTTTTAATGTTCTCTGGAGTCCAGAGTTCAGCCATTGTAAGTCAGTAAAACACTACTTAAATCATAGAAGTTTCCTAAATCCTCACCATCAAGGTCTCATGTTATTTTCCGACTTAAATTTCCCTTAAAGTTATTTTGAGTGAGAAAATGAATTGAGGGCTTTCATTAAACTAGTATGATTCCCAGGGAAGTTTCAAATTAATTACAGTCATGTCAGAACAGGTCTGTTGGAATTAAATTATCCTGTGTTTCTTCCAATGTATTTCCAAATCCAGGAGGAAAGACATCCAGGAAAATTCACATAGCAGGGTTCCTATTCTTAGAAACAAGCAGATCTTTTTGATGGGTTTAACTGTGTTGGTCACTGGTCTGAAGCTGATTTGCGTGTATTCATTGTAAACAACACACATAAAGCCATAATCAGGGGACTCCCCAGTTCTCTGAAGCTCAGATGAGCTAAGTCTCCAGTAGCAATGCACTATGCAAGGAGTGAGAGTCACAGATCTTCTGCTCTTCCAGAAAGAGTCCCTTCTTACTGCTTTTTACCCATGGGATACCTGGTTCCAGTTTAAGACAATAATGTTGAATACACTGAATTTATCGCATTTTTATACTTGTTCACTAAAATAAGTTTTAAAGGTTAGAGACTCACATTCCCCACACTTTAGTATGCCAGAGTTAATGTCAAATATTCTCCCCCTTTAGCCTGATTTGCACAGCTTGTACGTGCAGCTATTGTAGCATGAAAGGAAAAGCAGCTATGCAATTCTCATGTTTATAATCTTCCACATGATATTCTTTTATTTTGAGGGATAAAATTAGTTGCAAAACCAGACTGAAATCTTAACATTATGTTTTTGAAATTCTGACAGTACTGAAGCTGGCGATACGATGGTGAGACCACGCCTCCAAGTGCTGGTTTTAGGCTGTATTATGTCTAGCTAAAAGAGTGTTATGCTACTCCCAGTTCTGGAGTGTGAGAGCACAAGGTTTATTTGATATTGATAAATTGTTCTGATTTTCTCCTCTGACCACCACTGAGTGACTCCTTCAAGGAAAAGTAGGTTAGGAGAGATGGTGCAGTGATTAAAGACACTTGGTATTCAAGCCCAACAATCTCAATTTGATGCACAGATCCCATGTAAAGACAGGAGAGAACTGACTCTACAGAGTTGCCATGTGACACTACACAGATTCTAACACACACATACCCATGCACGCACACACATGCACACACACACACATGCATGCACGCGCGCACACACACACACAAACTAAGTCAATAAATAAATTGCTTTAAGAAGAGGAAGGAATTGGTAGCTTTCAATAGTAATTTGCCTAATTACAATCCCTAATTTGCCTCAATTTGTTCTAATTGACACTATTGTGCCATCCCATATTTACTACTAATTGGATGATTTCTCTGTAGAGAAATACTCCTGTTCCTGGAATGTTTTCACTCATAGACAAGACTCCTCAGTTCTGCTCAGAGGACCCTGGGTGTGGGTGATCTCTGTTGACTTTACCTCTTCCCTGCACTGAATCCCATTCGTGTCCTGGATGCCAGCTTCATTGCTCTTCAGTACAAAGTTCACCTTCCATCTGACTCCTCCACTGAAGCTGTGGTTTGTTCAGTAAGATTTCTCTTGGGGGGAGGAATGGGAAGTAGTTGTGCAAGTTCTATCTTGCATGGTATATTTTTTCAGATTGCCCCCAGATCTCAAAACTTTCTTCTGGTCATTTTCTTGTGCAGGGAACAAGTTCAGACACTGACTGATTCTTTGGCATATAATTTATACCTCACAAAACAGCTGTCAGCTTTATTTAATGTGTTGTGCTTAGACAATTTGAGTTAAATACTTGTTCTTATTTATTAATATTTTGTGGCCAAGTATATGATTCTACACTAATTTCGATATTTCAACAGAAAATAAAATATGTATTCATAGGCTACAAAAACGTGTGAAGTTTACTACTGTGAATGTTTTAGCATATAGTTTACATTTCAGTACTTATTATCATCTGGCCTTATCCTGTTAAAAGTTGCCCTGTAGCCATGTGCTATTAAATTTTCCTTATATTTACAATTTTACTTTTGTGCATTTCAGCTAGATTACAGTGTATGTTGTAATGTGTTCAATATTGACTTGATTTATAAAATATCTACTCATTGTGCAATTTTGTCATAGAGTAAGTACTCAACGTTATTGTAATTTTTTTAAGGGGAAAGAGAGACTTCAGAAAAAAGATGATGTTTGAAATACAGATATTTAGCTTATACAGGAAAATATTACAGGTCTGTTTGACATTGCTTTCAGAAGCAGGTAATGTCAAGAAATATGACAGATCAACTATACATGAGTTGATTTTTACCACATAATCTATGTATTCATGGCCCAGATCTGATGTAGCAGTTCCCTAGTACCTTGTCTTTTCTCATCTGTCATGCTGCCTGCTGTTCCCACGTCCGAAGCTGCGGTCATCTTTTCCTCTGAAGTGTTTGTGGCAGAAAGAAGAAACAGAAGGACAATGAAGAAAAGGCAGGCAGTGCCTTGACAGGAAGAAACAGAGGAGTTTATCAGTCCTGCCTAATGGTTGTCCACAGCCAATTTCTGACTGTCAATGGGGATGGTGTTATAAATGGCTGGTAAAGGTAGGAAAGATTAGAAATACAGATTTATTCTAAGCATGCAAATTAGCAACCCCCACCCACCAACAAATCAGGGCTGTAATAGTAAGTAGGAGTATCAATCCGATATTGTATAAGCAACAAATCCTAACTTGAGGTGTGCTTCAGTCCTTCATATGCTTCATTTGATCCTTATTACTGTTTTTCTATTGTCTGACACTACCTGTCAATGTTGTATATCATTTTACAGTATCAGTAGCATCATTATTATGTCACATAGTCCTTATTCTGGCAAATCTTCATTCAAGTCAAAGCATTTATTCATAAAGGCAGTCCATACTGTCTGAAGTATTTTCAGAATGGATGGATATCTTCCAGAACTAGTGACTCAAAAGAATGTGATCTAAAACCAGGCGTTGGTGGCGCACGCCTTTAATCCCAGCACTCGGGAGGCAGAGGCAGGCAGATCTCTGTGAGTTCGAGGCCAGCCTGGTCTATAGAGTGAGTTCCAGGACAGCCTCCAAAACAATACAGAGAAACCCTGTCTGGAAAAACCAAAAAAAAAAAAAAAAAAGAATGTGATCTAAGGCTCAGATCACCCCAACTCTTCCCAGATCCATCCCCCCCCTGCACCCTTTCACAACTTCGTGTTCTCTTTGGTATTTTGATTGATTTATTGTTTTCCCCACTGAATCCAGTTTGTTCTGCCCATAAAGTCATGGCATGGAGCCATCCAATGGAACATTGCTTACCTAACAGAAGCCACATTCTTAAAGAAAGATGAGTCTCCGTCCCCAGTGCATTCTGGAATGCTAATTGGCTTGATTTAGTGCAGCTCTTATGAAGGCATTGACAGTTGCTGCGAGTTCCTGAGTAAAATGATCCCCGTTATGTTCAGAAGACACTCTGTCTCTACAGTCCTCCACAACCCCTAGCTTCCTACAGTCTTCCCATCTCCTCTTCCTTGATAGTTCCTGAGTCTTGAGGGGGAGATGCGATATACATGTCCCATTTGTGGCTGACCCCTGTCCAGACACTTATCTGCATTTTGAACATGCCTTAATTCTGAAGCATTTTTCTGAACTTCCCACTCAGCTTGTGTCTCTTATAAACAGACAGTCCCCAAAGAAAAACCAAGGACACAAAGGACTGAGAAAAAAGTCTTACAAATAAGATGAGAACATCATATTAGTATATTTATGAACTGTGTTTTTATTCTAATCAATTCAGGTTCTGCCGACTTTCAATACATGAAATGGAAGTAAGCAATGTAAGAGCATAAGTGTTAAATTTTAATAGTTGCCATTTTAAAAACCATATAATCAAACAGTCATGTAATGTTTTACTAGTAAAGAGCACTGAAGAACAAAAGGTTATATTTTAAGTCATTTTATTTTAATATAATTAATCATATAATTATAACAGAAAAATGGGAACAGCCAATGATTGATAAAGAATGTCTAAAAACAGACTCTGGATATCCCCTAGGTGGAAGGAAGTGGGGATAGGATGGGAAGCTGGGAGGGATCTTGGGGGGGTGTGGGAGGATGGGAGGGAGAGGGAGCTGGAATTGACATGTGAAGCAAGCAAGCTCTTTTCTAAAAGAAAATGTAATTAAAACATGAAAAAAAAGAATGCCTAAAGATCTAAATTCTATATTGCAAACCCATAGTAAAGACTTAGTGTTCTGACAAGTGAATACCTTTCTGACATTATAAACTCCCTGCAGAGTAAGAGAAATTAGTCCATTAATTAAATTCATTAATGAAAATTATTTTGGTGGACTTGGGAGATGGCTTAGTGATTAATAGTGCCTGATGTTCTTGCAGAGGACCAGAGTTTTGTTCCCAGCATCTGTATCAGCAGCTTACAACTACTTATAAAGTCAGCTGCAGGGAATTTAATACCTATGGCCTCTGCAGACACACACACACACACACACACACACACACACACACACACACATCAATACTACTAATATAATAATATAAAATGCATTTTAAACATCGTATTTTATGAGCTGAATAGATGACACAATGAAATGTTTGTGAAAAACCCATGTGAAAACTCTGAGCACAGTGGTGTGCACTTGTAATTGCAGTACTGGGAAGGCAGAGCATCTGAGACTACTCAACCCATAAAGTACAACTCAGACATAACTGTCCTGAGAAAGAGTTTTTACTGGGATGCTAGTGGCATTCTGGTGACTGCTTTTACACTAAGGTGGTGCTTAGTAGCTGAGATGGAGGCCATGAGTCCTCAGTCTAAAATAATTCCTTTTACAAAAAAGAAAAAAGTACCAATGCTGTCTTAGAGTGCAACAATAATATTTTCTTAAAATTTAAAAATCTCTATTATTTACCTCATGTAATAACTAGTGAATATTTGATTATTATTTTAACATTTTTCCAAAAAGTTACATTGGAAAGAAAATATCTTCTCAAAGCCTCTTTAGTAGAATTGGGAGAAGAGTTACTTGTTAGCTTTAATTTTGGACAGCAAACAGGAATGGAGCTTTTGGAGTAAGGGGTGTTTCCTATACTTTGAGGTAGATGTCGGCTAAGATGCTTGTACTGTAAAAGTTTACTTGAGTATTTGTGTGTATGTGTGTGTGTAACTTGATGTTTCTTGGCCCGGCTAGGTCCCACCAGCCTTCTCTGCCCCAAAGAGACACACATCACTATATGGTTATAAAACTGTTGGCCTGTGACTATGGTTTCTTATTGGCTAGCTCTGTCTAAATTACTAACCCATTTCTAATAATCTAAGTATTTCCACATGGCCTTCTCTTGCTGGAGAAAAGGTACAGGCCTCTTACTCTGTTGGGGTCTATATCATGTCTATTCAGCGTCTCCACAGAGAAAAGAAGAGAAGAGAAGAGAGTGATTTCCTGTTTGTCCCTGCTTATATTCTGCCCAGCTACATCACTTCCTGCCTGACCGCTCAGCCAATCAGTGTTTTATTTATTAACCAATAAGGAAAACATACACACAAAAGGACTTCCCTCATCATATGTGTTCTTCAGAGCATGTATGTTATGTTGCAATAAAAGCCCACAAAAAAAATATGAGATGCTTGAATAAATTTAATTTATCTCAAGGTATTTTGATCTCTAAATATTCTGAGGGTCTAAGACAGAACTGACTATACAAATGTTCAGATGATCCGTTCATGAGCTGGACACACGCATCAATTCCACACCATGGTGAGAAGTTATCTATCAGTAGTTGCAGTCAGATGCCTTCCCACCCCAGCTTGTTATCTGTACCCCCTTTAGATGTCCTGGGAAGAGTATAAGGAGGAGACCATGCAAGAACCTCCTCCCCTACTTCTTCTCTGTTCCTGTTCCTTCTCTTTGCTTCCTTCCTTGGCAGCTCCCATTCTCAATGGGGGACTTGTTTAACTGTTGTCTTATACACACAGCTACTTGATCCTAATTTCTTTGTATTTTCTCAGTTTCAGATGACTCAGTTCCCACTAGGTAAAAACTGGATCTAAAGAGCAATGATATGGCTACAAGCTGGATCACTAGGCAGCTGGACAAGCCTCTGGTGTCCTGGCCAGAATGGGTTCAGAATGAGAAAAACAGATGCAATGCAAACAGAAAGAAGGCCAGATTTGAGCAGTTAACATAGGCATCAGAATGGGAATGTATGATTTAGCAGCTCACTCATTAAGTTTTTAAAAAGACAAATAGGCCATATGCACAGTCCAAGAGGTATGTTGTAACACGCCCCACAAAGTCTTGGAAAGTAAAGAACTCCAACAAGTGAGTGGGATTAGTTAGCAGAGTCATTGCAGGTGTGTACACAGAAAACTGAACCTGGGTCTTGATTCCACTTGGAACAGTCCATATTATGTTAAATGTGAAGTCACTTCCCTAGAGAGGCTGGTCTGAAGGTAGAAGGTGAGCATAATTGGAACCACCTGAAGGATGAAGAGACAACTAAAAGACGAAAATACACTGTGCCTCCCAGCAAGCCAGACATATGTTTGTGCCCACCAAAATAGTGGTATTTGTACCCTACCATGGAATGTTATAACCTTTAGGGAACTCACATGTTATCTAGTCTTTTACTTAATATTGATTTCTACTATGAGCCAGGAATTATAGACATTCATGAATGAATAATTTGAAAAACCCCTACTTCATGCACAGTACCTCCCATGGAATCTTTCACTTACTTAAATGGACTACACAGGCACTCATTCAAATGCAACACCTGCTACTCTACTTTATCTGTCCTTAAATCAGGCTCCCAAGAGCATCTATTAAAAAACGCTCTGTTCTTCAGTTTCTGTTCACAC
This sequence comes from Mesocricetus auratus, assembly GCF_017639785.1. Taxonomy (NCBI): domain Eukaryota; kingdom Metazoa; phylum Chordata; class Mammalia; order Rodentia; family Cricetidae; genus Mesocricetus; species Mesocricetus auratus. The sequence continues at coordinate 14,242,749 of NW_024429199.1, read as the reverse complement.
TTGAAAGCGTGAAAAGACCTTGCTTTATTCTCAAGCACTTCCTCTCAGCTCTCTCTTAGATGACCTTGAGCTTCTATGAATCTGAATTAACCTAGTCTTTTAAATCTGTATTCTTTTCCAATGACAACTGTCAATGTTTATCGAACTTGAAGAAGTCAGAAATCGCAAGTTGAAAGACTTCACTTATTATAGTGTGGCTTCCAGAATATTCTTCTACACTGGAACCAAATGGTTTGAGTGAAGAATTTCATCATGGAGTTACAGGAATGAAAAACTATTTGGTCCTGGGTTGGTTTTTTTATTGGATTTTTGATGAATTAGTTATCTTCCACTTAGGTGTTATAAATTCCTTTTCCATCAGGGAGAATGTAAAATTTTAAATAATATCCTACTATGAGTTGTGAATTTGAAGCAGTGGTTATGGATATAAGAGTGGGGTTGTGGGTACAATCATACTGGAAAAAAGGGAAGTGTGCCCAGACTGTGCCACTCATTCTTGCAAAGACTTCAGTCTCTGAAGCACAGAATGAAGTCGATGCAAAGCCCAAAGAAAACTTCTTCCTAAAGCAGCATTTCATATCGCAAATACCCATGGAAAGGATGTAAGTCAGTCTTAAGCCCTCCCTCCATTCAATAAATTAAGCACTCAGATACTTGTTATGCTTATAAATGTGATTTTTTTGTTCTGATAAATTTCACTAAAGGTGTTTTTTAAAGCATTTAAAACAATACTGTCTGTTGTTTCAGTGCCATCTCGAGACCTCCAGTGCCCAGGTTGGCCTCAGACTCTCCAGCTCAATCTACCCTTTGTTTCAGCCTTCTGTGTACCTGTGACTACAGGTACTTACTTGCTCACACCCAGCTAGACCACGATAAATAAAAGACCCAGAGACTGATATTGGGGCTCAAGCTTCAAGCTGAAGATCAGAGAAACAAAGCAGCCGACCACTACTTCTTACCTCTACCTCAGCTCAGACCAAAGGGGCGATCCTCAGGCTGTTCCTGACTTCACTGCTCTTCAGATTCACTCAGACTGCTGTGCTCTCCTCAGCGTGGCAAGAGACTAACTCTCAGACTGAATGCCAGCTCTGAGACCCTGCTCCTGTCCTATATACCTTTCTAAGGCTGCAATTAAAGGTATGTGATCCCAGGTGCTGAGATCACCTTTGTGTTTCTTTTAGGATTGGATCAATTTTGTCTAGTCACTGTGGCCTTGAACTAACAAAGGTCTGTCTGCCTCTTAATCCTGAGTCCTGGGATTAAAAGTATGTACCACTACTGCTCAGCTTCTGTAGCTTGTGGCTGACTTTGCTTTCTGAATCCTCAGGCAAGCATTAATAAATCATAAATATTGTGTCACCATGCCCAGCTATCTTTGTTCTTTGGCAGCCAAGTTCCTTTGGCGAGACTTCCATGAGGTCTCAGGTGGTGGTGATTGTGGATGCTAGAGACAGGGTCCCACTAAGCATCTGTGGCTAGCCCGGAACTCAGAGATCTGCTTGCCTCTGCCTCTTCAGTGACTAAAGGTACCACTACACCCAGCCCAGGTCTAGGTTTAAAGAATTACCTTCCAAGATGTGAGTGTGCCAAAATACTACACTGTGTTCAGGATCAAGCATAAATTTATGATATGACAGGTCAAAGTTTACTTCATCTTGTCTCCGCTGGAGCCATCTTTGATTTAACCTGAGACTACCCTCCCCCTTTTCTACCCTTGCTGTGAGAAGTCCCATGGGAAAGTACCCAACCCTTCTCTAGAAAATTGAAGTCGAGATTCCCAGCTAACTACCGCTTTTGCTTCTGCTAAATGGCTTGCTCATTCTACTTCTGCATGCAAATGCCAACCAGGACATGGTTTTTGCTTTCTAAAGCTCCTCATGGAAAGCAGTCGGGGCTGCTCTGTGAGAATTGTTTCTCTCCAGTCTTTAGCTGGCCGGCTAAATAAAGATTCTCAAATTCAGACTTCTGCCCTACTGGGTGGTCTTAGGGTCTCTGTAATAATAGCGTGAGGATCTCCTCCCACCTCCTACCCTCCCATCCCCTCATCCCCCCTGCAAGCATACTAAGCAAGTAAATTTTACACCAAAGCAGAGAAGGGTTTGTTAAACAATTTTCAAGGAGCAACTTCCTCCATCACCTCTAATTTCTGGGGTTTATGCAAGCATTTGGAAGTTCAGGGAACAGGTGAACCTTTTTGGGTAGGTCTTCTCACAGCAACTAGTAAAGGTATTTTCTCACAGGCATGCCCGGGGGCTAACCAAATCTAAAACTTTCCTGGAAGATGTACTTGGGCCTGGAGTTTTATCTCATGGATGATTCTAGATTCTATCAGACTAGTCATCATAAATAAATACCCTGTGCTTTCTCTGAATTTGGAGCACATGCGTGCGTGCTCCAAAAAGCAAAGGAGCTGAGGCTGCTCTATTAGCTTACTCCTGACCTTCCTTTTTCATTCAATACAGGACTACAGCTGATTGGATTGGACCCACCCACATTCAATGTGGATTTTCTCCCTCTCCGTTAATCCTGCCTTAAAATGCCCTCAAAGACCTTCTCTTTGTGTGTTTCCTAGCTGATTCTAAATGCAATCAAGGTGGCCAGAGAGTAAAGTACAATTTGTATTGCATCATTACTCAAGCTATCAGAAATAACTATCTCTGAGCACCCAGACACTTCTAAAAGATGCTAAAATTAGACACAAAATGCATTCAGTGAGATTGACACAAACTCTCAAGGAATCTGAAAAGGCAGGTAGCATGTTTTCAGCAACCACACTTAGCTGCTGAGCACTAAGCACACAATGACACAGACACTGTTTAAACCACTCCAAATAAAGCAAGCCTCGCTGAGTTCCTAGCTCTTGCTCCTTAAAAATATTTTTATTCTTATGGTTTAGAGACATATTGAAAAGGAAGAGAGAAGAATTGTCTCAAAGAAAATCTCATTTCTATTTTGGTCTAAGGAAAATATCTACCACAGAAGATATGAGTATTTGATGTTGCTTTTAAATGTCCTAAAATACTTAGCTCATTGATTAATAATTCTGTCAAAACATTTTGCAAATATTTTCAATGAAAGCTTATTTTCCAACATTCACTTTTCTTTTAAATAAATATCAAGACTTTTACGATAGTTTTGTTTTTCCGATATCTGCCATGCTCTCAACAGGACTGTGAAAGTATGTCTTAGATCGTCCTCTTGTTTTATCACACTGTAGCATGGATTCGAGAATAATTAACATTCTAGCCCCATATTTTTTATTATGATAACAAAAATAGGCCCATGTGTTTCCAAATGCTCAGTGAAAGGAGACACCATCTGGTACCATGGTCTGGCCCAATCCCAGTTTCTACAAATGTAACAAAAGTCCAGAGAGTTTAAATGGCCTGAGTGAAATCACAAAGCCAATAGAATTCAAATCAGCATGTTGGGAGGCACTCCCCAGGGAAGAGTGCTTGGACATGGGTGTAAACCCATGCCCAGCAACTACACTGAGTGTTCAGATCCCAGTACAGCACTAAGCCTTTCGCAGGGTGAGCTTTCAAGTACAAATACCATGTTCTGGGTTGACATGCTTCAGTTAACAAGAGCAGTTAGCCAGAAGTGGAACTATAGAAGCTAAAAACCAAGGCTAGTGCATTTAGAGACTTTCCTAGAACTATATGGACTTTGATGGGTTAGGGCTTTATTTTAGTTTCAGCAAATGGTGCTGTCTATGTGCTGAGTTTTACAGTCTTCACAGGACCTTCCATCATTGAGTCAGTTGTGCTAACGTCTGGGGGTCTACTAAGGTCTGGGGCCCTGTTACAAGCAGCCGGGCTTTCCTACTTCAATATCATAAAGATTCATGATTGCTTTTTAATTCTGTAGAACTCGGTTTTCAGAAAATTTTGTGTTTAGACTAAATATGAATCAATAAAATACTTTTCAACCCAAGAAGTACAAAGCCAGTGTGGAATTAGCAACATATAAACTTGAATAAATTTCCTTCTCTATGAATATGCACATATGTCTCACTGCTTTGTGTACTGAAATGGTACAGAAGCAATCAGTGGAGATGGGAGATCCCATTGCCAGCAGGGACACTGGAGGAACTCTGCAAGAACAACCTGCTCTGTTGCTCTCAACTCTGAAAGAGAACTAACTCTATTGTCTACAGAGAGGAGGGAAGTCGAGATCAAGGTGGGAGCTGTTAGAATGGCCAGCCGTTCATTATGGAAAGAAGATTCAGAAAATGTAGGATCCAAGGAAGATCTAGAAAGACACGAGAAAGGAAACACAAGCTTGAAGACTCTGAAAAGGGGCATCCATAGGGATTGTGCCTCACACGGAGGCTTGGAAAAGCCTTTTAGAAAATGTGTCAATCTCACTCTCATGACAAGAACACAGCATCAAGATAAGTGAAGTCTACCAGTAAGAAATGAAAAACTGAGAAGAGCCTGCCTGCTGTGTTTTATGGAGATGTTCACACTTCTTACATGTCTTGGTCTACTCAGGCCGAGGTAGCAAATGAGCATCAACCTGATAACTCTTTATAACAGAAAGGGATTTCTCATATTTCTGAAATCTTGGAAGCCCAACACCAAAGGGCCAGCAGCTTCCATCTGAGTAGCATCCATCTTCTGTCCCTTAAATGCTGCCTTCTCATTCTGTTTTCACGGCGGTAGAACACAAAGGGGCTCTCTGGGGACTGTGAGAGTCCAGATTCCAACCAATCACATTCTCCTCTTGTTCCCACCCACTTCCCGGTGTCTTCACCTCCAGGTACCACGTACTAGAGACTAGGTTTAAACATAGGAAGTTTATTCTTTTTTTTTTTTTTTTTTTTTTTGGTTTTTTACGAGACAAGGTTTCTCTGTTTTGGAGGCTGTCGGTCTAGCCTGGCCTCGAACTCACAGAGATCCGCCTGCCTCTGCCTCCCGAGTTCTGGGATTAAAGGCGTGCGCCACCAACGCCCAGCGGAAGTTTATTCTTACATTGTAGTATCACACCTGCTCAACTCAAAATAATTTCTTTAAAAACATCTAAAACCTTAGAAAACTCAAAATAAGCCCAATTAGTGGTGGATGGGTAATGGGCAATTTATAATAGGATATATAATTTCCAAGAACTCATGAAGCAAAAATTAATCACATACTAAGACATAAATCTTCAGTTATGTTAAGGTAGGGATAATAAATGTAATATTCTCTGACAAAAGTAGAAAAAAACATAATGATAACTGTTTAAATAGAAAGGCTACCTTTATATACTTGATATAGAAAATAAATAAAAATAACAAACAATTTAAAAAGTAAAACAAAATGTTAGAACAACAAAATAAAAATAAAACTATAAATTGAGAAGAAATACAGCTTTATTAACAAATACAGTTTTAAATTTTTCCTTTCAAAGGATATCAGCTCTTCTTTTGTGGTGGTTTAGGAATTAGTAGGAAGAAATATAGACTTATTCAAGTTTTGCTAAAGCTGAGGGGTCCTGAAATAACTGTGACTCTTAGAGGCTCATCCTCCCTAGCACGCTCACGATGTACCTGTAGCCTGGACTATACTTGTTTTCATCCTACTTAGTTTTTGTCTCATGAACACTGCCCATAAGCAATTGATGATTCATCCAGTGCTTATTAAATTTGAAATCCAAGAGTGTGCTTCTTAGTTAGCACAAACAAGTAAATCTATTTATTGATCTGGCTATCCAAGACCCAGTTAGAATCCAAATCCAGCAGTGATCACACACTATGGCTCTCTGCTGCCCCCTCTTGGTTCTAATCAGGATTTTTTTCAGACACTAAGGCTCTGTCTTAGCTTTTAGTAAGGTTAATAAAATTGCTAAGTATTTGAGTTCTCCTAATCCTCACACACAGGTAAATGAAATTTTCCTGTTGTAAAAGCAGCGTGTATCTTTTTACTATGTTGTTTTAGAAATCCACTTCATTCAGTTCAGTATTTTCTAGATGAACTTTGGTTTTCTAAATAAAAACTGTTTGATTTACTGAGCTCTCCCAGTTCAGTGATTTGTGGAATTTCTGATTCAGAAACAATTCTGAAGTACTATAAAACTAAAGTGCACATGCTCAGAGGACATCTACCAGGACTCTGTGCTGTGCTTCTGGGTCCATCTTCAAGAAAGGACTGGATACTTCCAATAATGTGAGTGCTGTCTACAGACAGATTTCAGATAGCCATTTGCCAGCAAGCACGAACTTTCTAGAAGCCGACATCTGTAATGATTCAATGCCTGTGTGTGAGGGCCTGGCCATTTTGGTCCACAGAGGCAACTCTAAAGGATACTTATAGTTCTTTAGCATTTCAGGTGGTCAGGTGAGGCTGCAGCCCTGCTGCTCCCCCTCCACACACCATTCCAAGGTTCTCTTTTGCCAACATCTTCATGCTAATTTTTATCTCACAGTCTTTTGGGAGCCCAACATGTGGCAGATGTGAATGTAACCATATAAAACTGCTCACAAGGTCACAGGGACAGAGGCAGAAAACAGTCCCTAAAAATACTTCACTTGGGTTGAAGAGATAGATAAGAGGTTAAGAACATTTGCCTGCCTGCCAGAGGACCTGAGGTTGGATTCCAAGCACCCAAAGCAAGTGGCTCATAATCCTCTGTAATTCCAGCTCAGACACTCACAAAAATCTGGTGTGCCTTTACACAAAACACAAACGTATAGATAAAAAGCTCTTGTTATTGTATTCAATTGTTCCATTTATCACCTACATGTTATATGGGCTTATGAATGACCATCCTATCCTGATGACAAGAGACTCACACCAAAAGCTGCTCCTGGAGAAAGGAATTTGGAAGACAAAAGTTGAAAAGAGACAACGTTTGGTGACCAAATAATACCAATAATGACCAATAATGGTGACAATTATACAAAAAGACTTCAAAAGACAAGATGTATGCAAGTGATCCAAATCTCATAGACTCTAAACCAGTGCTTCTCACCCTTCCTAATGCTGCTACTTCAGAACATTACAGTTCTGCTAAGGTTCTGAATCAAATATCTGTGTTTTCCAAAGGTCTTAGGCGACAGTCTTTTGACTATCCCTAAAGGGATCTCAACTCCTTAGCTGAGAATCACTGCTCTAAATCTATGCTGCTCCAATGCTCCTGACACAGGATACAGCAGCAGCAACAATGTTCAACCCTCAGGCACTCTTCAGCTGCTACTGATCCCTATCTATCACTGTTGCAGATTATTTAACTATGTAAAGATTTTTTGCATTTGTTTAACTATGCAAAGATGTGTTCCTATCTCATCTTACTTGCCTAAGGCACCTGATTGGTCTAATAAAAAGCTAAATGGCCAATAGGTAGGCAGAAGATGGGTAGGTGGGATTGGCAACACGGGGAGAGAAGGAGGAGAGAAGGAGGGAGACACTAGGAGCCAGCAGTCAGGCAGCCATCAGTCATCTAGACTGATAGGATATGCACAAAGAAAAGATAAAAAGCCCTGAGGCAAAAATAGATGAAGACAGACAGGTTAAGTTATAAGAGCTAGTAGACAAGCATAAAGCATGCATAACTAATAAGACATCTCTAAGTCATTAGACAACTAGTAAGTCATGATTTGGGAGGGTTGGTAGCTCAAAAGGAAAAGCCTGGTTGGTACATATCACCATGCTTCAGGTCATGAACCTGAACATCTTCTCTAGCACTACTGATGTCTCTGCTGTTAAACTGTCCTTACCAGACTCCACTATCCTCTGGTTTCAACAGGGAGACATCCTAACCACTCTCCTGGGTTACTTGTTCTTTTTGTTTGTTTGCTATGTGTGCCTCCTGTGCATGCTAATTTCTATGTTCCGGTTCCAAAATACTGATATTTTTCATGATGCTTTATTATTCCACCGGATGTATTGTTTTTGTTGCTGATCCATTCCTTATTAACCCAAACTATTGTACTGTATCATATGTGGTAGCATCTTCCTGTAATCCCAGCACCCAAGAGAATGAGGCAGGAGGATCACTAATTTCAGATCAACTAAGGATCCATGGAGAAGTCTGTTCAAAACATACATGTAATTTTTCTGTTCTGCTTTAAATGAGATGCTAGTTCTCTTTTCTTTCCTATTTACCATCATCATTGTCATCATCAACATCATCATTTTGGCAATGCGGAGGATCAAACTTAAGTCCTCAAGCAAGCAGTCAAAAGCTCTATCACTGAGCTGTAACCTAATCTTTCTAATTTTACTTTAGTTAGCACTTGTAGTGTGCAAACTATCATTTAGACGTCTCACAATCTATTGAATGAGTTAATTCATTTTCCCTAATTCTCACGTTAGTCTCAATAGAAATACAGATGACCTAGATACCATATTTTGGGAAATCATATATTTTAAGAGTGTTTTCCAAAATCATGACTCATAGAATGGAGCATGTGTTTGTTTTATTTCAGGGAACAGAAAGTGTTGAATTCATATAAATTTTGGGAACATTAGATTAAACAGTGCTAAGTAGGCTTATTCCTGGTAGAATTTCTCAAAGTCTTTACTCTGTATTATGAATAACTAATAGGAAATTGCTAATCCTAAAGAGAAAGATCGACTTGAGACTGTCCTTTATTTTATTTTTAAATAAAATATATTTTCAATAAGCATACAAAGATACATGTTTATTGAGTCCCATATGATGTTTCAATACAGGTGTAAATTGTGTGATGTTCAAATCAAAGTAAATATATACATCTTCTCAAATATTTATCATTTTATGACAAAAACACTGAAAGTACTCTCTTTTGTCTTTGAAAACATATATAACACCAGCTGAGAAGATGTTCTATTCAGTAAACTGCTTGCTACACAAGCAGGAGAATTTAATTTCAGATCCCTGCCCCCATGAAAATGCCAGTGTGGCACAGATGGGGGGATCCATGAAGCTCACTAGAATGTCAACCAGTCAAATGAATGAGCTCCAAGTTTGGGGGACTTCCTGTCCGGAAGAACAAGGTGAAGAGGAATTGAGTAACACCACTGCACCCTCCACATGGACATGTGCATATACACATCCACACTTATGTGTACCACACTCATAAATACAGTCCCTTATGGTTAATGTGTCTTCACTCTGCCATGCAACAGCATATTAGAAATCATTGTTCCTACCTCAACTCTAAGTCAGTGATCAGGTTTTCCCAGTTCTCATGCAGTCCTATTCCCCCAGTCCCTGGAGACCACTATTACACTCTCAACTTCTGCAAGTTCAGTTTTCTCATATTCCAAATATCATTGCAATCTGGAGGTATTGTCTTCCTCTTTCTGTATTATTTCACTGAACAGTATCACTCGTTTCCATCCTTCTATGACATGGGTTTAATCCTTTTTCTCTGAGAACTGTTCTTTTATGTCAGGGTTCTCCTTTGAACAAAGATAAACAATAAATACTATTTCACTTACTGAAATAGTTCCTTGGAGAACATGTCATCCCCAAATTAAATGAATTATTCTTTATACCTGTCCACATTTCAGGAATTGATGAGCCTGATTGTCAGTTAAGATGTAAAATAGGCTCTGCTTTCCAGAGAAGACACCACTTAAAAAAAATTAGGGCTGGAGACCCAGCCCAGATATTCACACAAAAGCTAGGCATCACTCTTCCATGCAGCCATACTCCCAGACTCCAATTCACATCATTAACAAATATAGAATCCAAGTATGTGCATTCATTTCATATGATTTACTTTGTGTTTATAGGGATTTCTTCACATTAAACTTTAGATATTGATAAGGTATTTTGACCTTTGTATTTAATGTTTATGTTTTTTGGAAAATTATGTTTCCTTCAGAAACATCCCATATGAAATATGAGTGATGTAATTAAATGCATTAATTCCATCAATAGTTGTTAACTGAAACTCCAAGATCATTAGTTAGATGATGAAAATATTAAAGCTCTGTGTGTATGTATCTGTATGTATGTGTGGGTGTTCCTGTGTGTGTGTGTGTGTGTGTGAGAGAGAGAGAGAGAGAGAGAGAGAGAGAGAGAGAGAGAGAGAGAGAGCGCAGAATACACAGTCCTAAAATGGCACAAAGTACATGGATTCTTTTGACCTGAAAACAACTGATAAGAAGGGGATACAAGAAAGCTTTCTACCCTACTGGGTTGTTTAACAGAACAGAGATCTACAAAGATACCCTATCTTATCCCCACCAGAAAGGACAAAATGCAATTGTCAAAGGCACTCTAGATTCTAGCAGCCTACATACTATACTGGGTGATTTCGCACAGTAAGATTTGTTATGAGCCCATGGCTAGCATTAGTTTATCATAGCTGAGCCTTCTTCTTCTCTTGCTGTCCCCAGAAATTGCACACTCTCTCCTTCACCATGTTATTTTTTTCCTAAAAGTGTACTGTGACTTACTAAATGTTATGAATCTAATCAAATCTTTGAATTGTCCACATCTGGATATTCTTATGCGCAGTGTGTATGCTAATGAACTTCTTTGTTTTTCTCTTGCTGGTCTGCCTCTTGCTTTTTATTTTATGAGGCCATCAGACAGAGCATCCACAGCATGAAGAAGGAATTTCCCCACCTCTTCACTGAACATCTCAGAATTTTCTTAAGCATTGGGGTATCTGGTAGATGTCCCAAATTATTTTTCTGTTTCCATCTGCATTAATTTGAACATGACCAGGAGAAGTTCAATTTATAACTAAGGACATTTTTCTCATAGTTCTAATTAAGAAATTTGATATAAAGTAGTAGTTGTCTAGTTACTTTCAATTAATGTTCATCAAATATTCTTTAAAATTCTTTGTGGGGTCTGGAGAAATGGCTCACTGGTTAAGAACACTGACTGCTCTTCTACTGGACCTGGGTTCAGTTCCCAGCACCGACATGACAGCTCACATGTCAGTAACTCCAGATACATGCAGGCAAAATACCAATGCACATAAAATAAAAATAAATAAATCATGAAAATATTTAAAATTGTTTTTTATTTTGGAACTGAGCGTAATCATAAGATGAATTAGAGAATCACAAATGCTTTATATTCATGTACTTTATGCCTAGTTTCTTTTTAAACAGGAGGAAGCTATGAATTAAAAAGCAATAACTTACTACAAATACAATTAATGAATGTTGTTTTTAATATTCAAGTTTGATTTGTTGAGATTCTCCACAAATTCATTTAATTGTGGAGGGTTTTTTTTGTTTATTTGTTTGTTTGTTTGGTTTTGGTTTTTGGTTTTTTGGTTTTTCGAGACAAGGTTTCTCTGTGTAGCATTGGAGCCTCTCCCAGAACTCACTCTGTAGATTAGGCTGGCCTCGAACTCATGGAGATCTGTCTGCCTCTGCCTACCAAGTGCTGGGATTAAAGGTGTTAATTGTGGAGTCTTGAAACTACATAATCACAGCTACAATAAAGTCAATGCAATTTCTATTTTTTTCTTTTGAATTAATTACAGAATTCAGGGAAGTTTTAGGTATCAAATAAATGTTTCTGTACAGTGTTCTACATTTTCCAAACATCAATATTTCATTTTGTTTGCATTATATATTATTTACATTTGCATACATATGTGAATATTTTCATAAGATTTTAAAGAACAAATTCTCAGCATAAATGACTCATTGTATATTTTCAAAAGCATAGAGACACTTCCCCTTACAACAACCCAAGTCAGGAGGTCAGTGGTTCACTAATTCATAGACCTATTCAAGTTTTGTGACATCTCAATAATGCTCAGTAAGGCAACAGCAGTATTGTTATTTACCATTATTTTTACTGCATGATCATGTGTCATACATAAGTATTTTGTCTCTTTTAATCTGGACACTTTTTCTTTTCTTGCCTAGTTTTTAAGATTTTGAGTTAGAGCTTAATTTCTTTATTTTCACAAATTCATGTGCATTAATTATACAAAATAACAGGCCTAATTATGATACTTTCACACATGTATATAACACACTTTGATCATATTCACTCTTCTTGTTCTTCCTATGGGCAGTTTCTTGATCCTCTGTGGACTACATCTTTTAAAAGCACACAGGCCTTTATAAATCATTCCTCATATTGAGTTTCTCTGATGTTTGGCAATTCAATTCTTATTGAATGCTTTTTGCAAGAAAGCAAAAAACAGAACAAGACAAAAGAACAACAACAAAAAAAACCCACAGGGTGTCTTCAGTGTAATCACATTTGGAGGCAAGGGATGTCTTCTGGCCCCAGCAATGGTAATGGTGATCCTTTGCCCTCTTGTGTAAAGGGGTTTTGTTTACATTTTCCACTGTGAAGCATTTCTGTGCATTAAAGTAACTATGGGCTTAATTAATTCCAGAACTAAACTAACTGATATTTTGAGACTTGTTAAATTTTATTTTATAATATATGCATATTAAGTTTTTAAAAAGTTGCAGCTATATATGAAGTTCTATAATATGTACAATAACACTTTTTAATAATTTCATGTTTATCTATAATTGGTACTGACAGATTTTAGAAAGTATGAAAATGTTAAATGTACCTAACACCCATTACACAGTGCAACCTCCACATTTAACACAAAAGTACTTTCCAGAAGAAAAATTTAGGTGGATATCACAACCTGTTAACAAGTTATTTGAAAAGAATTTTAGAAATATACTATATAGTCATTAAAAAATCAAAAGGATAAAATAGAAACAGAATCTACATAGAATCTAAATAGAAAAATAAGTTTCTCAGGATCACTATTACTATATATATATTCTCCCCTTTTCATAAAATCAGTCCTGAAATCAGAACCTTGCCTTCATTGTTGACTGTAATGACTGTAGGTTAGCATTTAATTCAGAATAACTTTAATTAATACTGTGATTACTGATACACAGCAACAGAGGTCAAAGTTTGTTTATTTTCATGAATAGCTTGCTTTTCACACTCTGGGTTAGTTCTTCACCACTAAGCGTTAAAAGCAAGGAACAGATTCCTGTTAGTACACACAGCCTCTAAGAGAACATATGGAGTCAGCCTGCACACCAAACAGCTTTACACCCAGTTGCTGTTGTGGTTTTGTTTGTTTGTTTGTTTTATTTTGTTTTTGTTTTTTTGCTTTAGAACTTCATATAGCTAAGGATAGTCTTAAACTCACCTTCCTACCAGTACCTCCCAGGGGCAAAGATTTTAAGTGTGCACAACTATGTCCAGCAATAACCTAAGACTTGAAATTGCTTGAATATTCGAGACAGTTTTGAGTGTCCATCATATTTACTATGGGAAGTACCTGTCCTATAACTCACAGGAGAAGGAACTGTGTGTGTGTGTGTGTGTGTGTGTGTGTGTGTGTGTGTGTGTGTGTGCTTATATTATGTGTTTGTATGGATGTGTTTGTCTGTGTGTGAACACTTATGTGTAGAGACAAAAGATTAATGTAGGATGCCTTCCTCTAACTCTCCACTTGTCCCCCAGACTGGGTTTCTCACTGAACCCAGGACTCACTGGTTGGTTGGCTCATTCCCCAGCCATGGAGCTCTGAGCCAGGCCTCTGTTGTCCTCCACCATTCCCCAAACACCATAGTTACAGACACAGACTAACCTGCTTCACTTTTATGAGGAATCTAACTCTGATCTCTATCAATCAAGCCGTCTCCCCAAGCAGAGAAGGAAATTTTTAAGTAAATCAAGGACAGAGAGAAATCAATTTAGTCAACATGTGAAATTGATTTTAGCATTATATAAAATCCCTGGTGAGAGGGAAAGGAAATGAAATATTTGTAATGCCTATGTGCCCTGAACAGTATGCGCTATTCTCAGCTCTGTTTGTGGTGACTGTACTAAGGGTCTAGAGCTGATTCTTGGTCCCAATTGATATGAATTAAGTCACACAGTTATAGCCTACCTGTTTTTTCCCAGTCAATTCAAGTATGAGTTAGAAAACATTCCTACCCTTGTAGTTTCCTAATCCATCAAAAGTCCCAAGCGAGCAGTGTCTTCCCTCAGACATAAGTCTCTCTAGACTTCAGTGAAGCTCGGTTTTCTGAATGGGAGTTAAGAATAAATAAGCTGAACAATCATTTAAACTACATTTTTCTTTATTTTTTGAGACAGGGTTTCATGTATAGCCCAGGTTGTATCAAACTTGCTATGTAACTGAAGATAACCTTGAACTTCTGATCCTGCCTCCACCTACCAAATACTGGAATTGCTGGAACTGGTACGCCCAGTTCAAATGATGCTGGGGATGAAAGTCAGGGCTTCATATGTGCTAGACATAGGACTCTACCAGCTGAGCTACGTCCTAGGCCCTGCCTAATTCTTTTATCCTAGAATAACCTAAAGGGAACTCAGATTAAGTAAGCATTAATGTCACTCACTAAACAGGACAAGAAACACAAAAGAGAATCTGAAACGTGCACAAACAAGCAGGGGACAACTAGATTGGTACCAGCTTCAAGTCTTTTGCAGCAGCCACCAAGAAGAGTCCCTTCCCCTTCACTGTTTCTAGTTCATTTCCTGATAACGGCGTCCAGGATTCTGCTGAACACTACAGACTACATTGCTACATTTAGAAAGTCCTTCCCATCCAACAATGTGAGATGAACTCTCACCCTGAACTCTTGGGGAAGGGTCTAGGCCCTGCCCTGGATGAAATGACAGTCTATGGACACCCCCATGGAGGGCCTCACCCTCCCTAGGGAAATGAGGGGATAATGGGGGAGTTGGGGGGAGGGCACTGGAGGAGGGGAGGGAAAGGGAGAGGGACCTGGAACTGACTTGTGAACCAACCATGTTTCTAATCTAAATTTAAACTTAAAAATAAAAAAATTTAATAATAAAAAAGAAAGTCCTTTAAATATGATACCATCTATAAGATGGCTAGAATGTGCTCCTAGGATACTTACCATACCTGAGCCAGCCAAAGCAACAGCTGCCCTGTCCTGGTGGAGAATGCAGGTGAAGCAAGCCCTTCCAGATGCTTCCTTCAAGGGCAAATGGCTTCCTTCCTGCAAAGACAGCAAAGGTGAGCTCAGGAACTCCACATTTAGTCGTCATCTGGATGGAGGAAACTTCCAGACCAAATCGGACATCCCACTACATTCGCATTCAGTTTTTATTTCTGCATTGCACAGCAGTTTGGCAAAGCTTTCATTTATGTTTCTCCTTTGCATTATTCTTATTATGTTATGCACCAACGATGTCATGTATACTAGCAGATAGTAGGTCATATAAGCATACTGAATGCAATGGAGAAGAGGTGCTAAGTGGATCCCTTCCTTGCTCTGGGAAAAAAAAATGTCTACAGCTACAAATTAAGTGGAAGATAGAGGGACTGCCTTGGAAAATAATTTAAATATTTTTGTTGGAGTTGGGGACATAGTTCAGTGAGCAGTAAAACTGCTTATCTATAATATTCATGAGGCACAGAAAACCACCAACAACAAAAACTTGACTTTTCCAGTTGATATGGAACAGCCTCTAGTAATGTATGCTCTCTTAATTTGACACACAGATTAAGCACTAAATTTTATGAACAATTATTGTTTTTAAAGAGATCAGCCATTGATTAACAACAAAAACACCTTGCCTCAGCCCTACAAAATCCTAAACAGGTGGATAACAGCAAATTCGATGCCAGCCTAAGCTACTGAATGCAACCCTGTCTCAAAATGCTAAAGATTAATGTAAACAAGTAAATGCCTCTTTGGACTTTTTAGGTTCGAAGATTTCCCACATCAAGTTCTCACAGTATACTACACATATCTTTTAATTTAAAGGCTACAAATAGAATGCCATACATCAAACACAAGTTTTATCAAACAAATCAACTTTCTTAAACTTGGATAATCTACTTCTAAGATCTAGCTGTTAGAATATGTAGTTTCCAGGCAGAAATTTGAGCATCTATGTAGACTAACATCCTTATTTGAAGCCCAACTACTAATGCAGATATAAATACACACATATTCAACAGTCTATTTTTAAAAGAGCTGTTCCACTGCTCTGTTCTGCTGGTCTACTTTCTCAAACAAAACATTGGCTTTATTTGTACAAAACTGCTCACAGTCATTGGTTGGCAGGAATAATACCTACACAAGTCTCTCAAGTCTTAGAATGCTTGCATTTTATGAAGCCTAAATTCTGCTTTGAAATGCAACAAAAAGATCAAGCTGTGAAAATGACAACAATTATATTGTCACATGACAGCAACCTGCAGAATACAGTAATATTGAAGAATCACTGCAGAGCTGTTAAAGAATCAAAATCAATCTGTCTGTGTGCAGCTAAGCTGCTTGTGAGCATAACTGGCTGTGGACATTTTTGGAAGACACAGATGTACCAAATTAATCTTATTTTTTACTTCAAACTAAATTCTAAATTAAAGGTCCCCTCAGAATTTGAAACACAAATGATAGTTTGCCTTCTGTGGTGGTACTATTTGCAATCACGTGACTGGTATCATGGTTTGGGTAAGAATGGCCCCCACAGACTCATGTGTTTGAGATCTTGGCCCAAAGGGAGAGGCGCCATTAGGAGGTGTGGTGTTGTTGGAGGAAGTGTGTCACTGTGGAGGCAGGCTTTGGGGTCTCACATGCTAAAGCCATGCCTAGTGTGGCACAGTCTCCTGCCGCTTGTGGATCAAGATGTAGAACTCTCAGCTCCTTCAGAACCATGTCTGCCTGCGTGCTGTCATATTTATTGCCATGATGACAACGGACTAAATCTCTGAAAACTGTAAGCAAGCCCTGATTAAATGTTTCCTTTATAAGACTTACTGTGGTCATGGAGTCTCTTCACGGCAATAGAAACCTTAACAAAGACAACCGGTGAGATGTTTCAATTAACTTATCACTTTCTCCAGGTTAAATGAAAGTATCTCATGTTAAAAATAGGCATTTTCCCCCATCAAACCTACCTTCTCCCTCTCTTTAGTTCCAACTTGTTAAATGATAGTAGTTATAATCCCAACGTTGAGGACACTAACGCGGTAAGTAATGTTGATGTCAGGTCAAGGCTAGCCGAAGCTGTCTAATGAGTTCCAGGTCAGTCAGCCAAGGCTTCAGTAAAGATTCCCTGTCAAAACAAACAATTAATATAAGCCTACATGTGTAACTTATTTGCTTCTTAAAAGGCACTGCTGCAGGGAGTTCTTCCACCCCAGACTGATGGCTGGGAGACCAGCATGGGACTGACCCAGACTCCCTGAATGTGGGTGTCAGTGAGGAGGCCTCAGCAATCTATGGGACCTTTGGTACCAGATCAGTATCTATCCCCAACATACAAACAGACTTTGGGTGCCCATCCTACAATGAGGGATGCTCTCTCAGCCTGGACTCTTGGGGGGAGGGCCTAGGCCCTGCCCTGAACGAAATGACAGACTCTGGAGATCTCCCATGGAGGGTCTCACCCTCCCTGGGGAATGGAGTGAGGATTGGGTGAGGAGCTGGGGGGGGTTGGGGGGAGTGGAGGGGAGGGAGAGGGAGCTGGGATTGACATGTACAGCAAGCTTGTTTCTAATTTAATAAAAAAAAAAAAGGCACTGCTGCACAGTTTTTCAAAAGCAGATTGCCTACTTTTAGACTAGGTTTTATGCAAATGTAAGTCACAAGATTACAACTGTTGTAAGTTATAATACTTTAATTACAGTAAGGCAAAAATAAAAAAACAAACAATTAAAAAGTGCATACATTTTGGATTATTTAATTCTATAATTTAATGATATGAACCTTAAAAATGTTTTACAGATATTTCTAATATAAAGAAAAATTTTTAATTAGCAACAATTTGTGGCAACCCATATTTCTACTTTTTAAAAATTAAATTCTAAAAAAATGACATAGGTTCAAGTTTTGTTCCCAGAACATCACTTGCTCTGCATATTTATGGATAGTACATGTTGCCAGGTACTCTCCAATTGATGAGCAAGGGTTATTGTTTTCAGTTTATTATTGTTTACCCTTGCTGAGGGAGAAGAATGTTTTAGAATATAAAACTTTGACTTGTGCTTCACAATTCAGCTGACTATTGTTTTATATTAGGCTTTCTATTTGCTGGAAATCTGCAGGGTGGAGGAGGAGGCAGAAAGGAAATCCTGAGTTTTCTCAACAATGCCAGAGACAGCGTTTCTCTAACGTTACTAAGTGTTATAAAGCTTAGCAAAGGGGATTCATTCAGCAACACCAACATACCTGGTTAGGATTTTTTCATAGAAATAGTAACTAATCTAAGAAAAGAAAATATGATTTTCCGACTTCTATACTTTGTAAGCTTTCCAAAAAACCAAAACCCAGCTTGAAAGACATCAGAAATTGTGGGTTTCAAACTTACGTTTTCATTGTAAGATCAAAAAGGCAAAAGAGGGAAACGAGGTAACCATTCAACATCACTCGAGTCCTCCTTCATTGTTTCTCCATGCCATCACATTCATTTTCACAGTCATCTAATTAAAAACTATGTGTAGTTTCTTATATATCGGATGCAAGGTCTAGCGCGAGTGTGATCAGAGTGCACACCCTACTCCAAAGTCCTTAGAGTAATTCATCAGAAACTTCATCAACACAGCTCAGGTAACTTACAGACACATTTGGATCCCAGAATCCAGTAAAATGGGCATCTTGATTTGCAGTGACACTAAAGCCTGTTTGATGGGAACCAAGAAGTTGAGACTGCCCCTGAAATAAAGGTCAGTTTTTAAGAGAGCTTTCTCTGGTCACCAGCACACCTGGAATGGCTTCAGCATATGTGACTAAAGAGGCCAAATGCTTGTGCAATAGATGGTCAGTCATTCCTTCTACACTTCCACTGTGCTTCCTTTATAGACCCCTCGTAGTAATTAATCCAACCCCACCCCCACGTTTACATCTTTAGTTATGAATGGCATGTTTTTTCTACAGTTTACAAGAGTAATATAAATTTTAATGTGAATACTATAGTTTTTCTTTCTTTCCTTCTTTTTTTTTTTTTTTTTTTTTTTTTTGGTTTTTCAAGACAGGGTTTTCCTGTGTAGCTTTGTAGCCTGTCCTGGAACTAGCTCTTGTAGACCAGGATGGTCTCGAACTCACAGAGATCCGCCTGCCTCTGCCTCCCAAGTGCTGGGATTAAAGGCGTGCACCACCACCGCCCTGCTTGCATAGTTTTATTCTCTTACTCCTATTATGAAAGTTAGTGTGAGGGTTGTAGAGACCTGTAGACATTCCCCTTGCCACCTCTGCATACCTCCCTTTCTGGAATGAGGAAATGCTTTCGCTTTCCACCCTCATGTTTGTCTTTTGAGAAAATCCACAGACTAGTTACTATTGCTGCAAGAGTTCACAGTAGAAACTGTGGCAAACAGCTGTGGTGCAGTGAGCTGCCTGTACTAGCCTGCTAAGCCAGTGCTCCAGAGTACATCCCTGG
This sequence comes from Mesocricetus auratus, assembly GCF_017639785.1. Taxonomy (NCBI): domain Eukaryota; kingdom Metazoa; phylum Chordata; class Mammalia; order Rodentia; family Cricetidae; genus Mesocricetus; species Mesocricetus auratus. The sequence goes on along the minus strand of NW_024429199.1, from coordinate 14,223,420 downwards.
AACTCACGTTCCAGCTGAAACTTTGGATTCAGCGCAACGTTTCCAGTAGTGGAAAGCCAGAAAAGCTTCCTGGTTTAGGATTTGATCTTTGTTTTTAGTAGATTGTATTTTTGTTTTATGCTGTTCACGTGGATTAATTTATGTTTTCATGTGGAGACAGGGTGGCCAGTTAGTTCAGCCTGTTGACACCTGGTGCTGATTCATGGCTCCAGGTTCTGGTCTTGTCATTGTTTTATCTGACCTAAATACTTTCCCAAACAGCCCCTAGCGTTTCTTGCTTCCAATGGCTTCCTCTGATTCATAACAACATGCTGACAAGAGGCCCTTTCCTTCTCCCTTCACAGCCATGGCAATTGACTGTCAAGCTGTGTAAGTTTTAAACAGGAAGCTGTTTTTAAAAGGAAACAATTTCTGTATTTAAGGAACTCACTTTGGCTACAGCCATATGTGGTGAGTTCATTGGATGACTAAGATAGTCACCTTAAATAGCCCTGTTAGTTCCCAAAAGGGATCAATGAGATGGAGGGTGGAGGGGTGCAGCCCAGGCTGCAAGGCCTTGTGCTTGATTTGAGCTCTCATTACAACTGTAGAATTATTGCAAAGGCTTTTCTAATTAATACAATCTCTGAATTTTGTCATCCACATCACGGTCAAGAGATTTTTTCAGAGTGAATAACACACCAGAATCTAGGTAATTCCTTTTTTTTCTTGTGTTCTATGATGCAAAGTAGAAGTCTTTTCAGAATGTTCCAGTAGTTGACCCTGCAACTCTCAGAACTGCAAAGGGCTATAACTAATAACCCAAAGCAGCCTAGCACAGGGAAAGCCCATGTGCTGATCCTACAGTTCCCGAATGATGTGCTTTTCTATGGTATTGCTTTATTATCACATGCATTCAGAAAGCAGGTCTTGTACTTTGAAGGAACCACACCCATATCTTTCAAGGATCCAGGAATTGACCAGAAGTCTACCTTGTGACCACTCTGATCGCTGAGAAGATGCCTTCTCCCCACCTCCATGCCAGCATCCATTAGGGCTGGTTATGAGCCCCATGCTAGAATTATTCCTGCAGGAAGCTAGGTTTCAAATACCTGAGGCTGTGAGGGACATCATCATTCAAAAAGACACATATAAAATGTATATAAATATTTTGGCAAGCTCTATATTTATACATATATTAGGATACTTAGTAAAACAGCATATAAAACACCTGCATATTTATCTTCTGTTTGCCCAAACACAAGAGAAAATAACAAAGCACCTGTAAGAGACAGCTTTCTTCAGGGAAGAAATCTCCCGCCCCGGTTGTTTACCCAATAGCAAATAATAGTCAGCCCTGAAAAGAGATGTACACAGGTAACATTATATTATTATATTAACTGAGCAGGTTGTATTTATAGGTTTACACACACACACACACACACACACACACACCAGTTAAAGAAAAGGTGGCCATGAGTTTGAAAAGAAGTACATGAAAGTACATGGAAAGGGTTGAAGGGAGGAAAGAGAAAGGGGAAAATGATGTGATATGTGTGTGTGTGTGTGTGTGTGTGTGTGTGTGTGTATGACATAGGGTAATCTTGAAAACTAAAATATTGTAATAATATTTAAAATATAAACATAATAAAATGCATTTTGGAAATGTTTACTGATTATCATGCATTATGGTCTTTTGTTAGTTCTGTCAATAACTATGTATTTAACTATTTTTATTGTATGTTTCATGTGGCTCAACAATGAGATTGGCTTTTATGTTTACTATTCATAACATGAAATTTACTTAGTACTCCATCCTTCCTAAAGTAGAGCAAGATATATGCATGACACTCTTTATAATTGTGGCTTTTTTCCAAGAGGTTTATAGATTAACTAAATTATGATACTCAGTGCATTTTCATTATGCACAAGGAAACAAGGTATATTTTAGTTTATATTGAGCTATGTCTCCCCAGGTCTAGATGTTAATCACTATACACTTACATTTACCCTTGATATCTGATTCTAGTTAATATAAAAAATAACCCTTGCCTTTTTTTTTAAGCTATCTGTTCTAGCTGTTTACTTCAGGAAGAATAATGGCTTATTTCTCTCGTGCTGCAGAGTGAGAATTGTCAAGTAACATGCAATTGGAATAACTGTTACTGATGAGAGTGCAAAAGACAGAAATAGCTCTGCTAGTTGACAGCTCATAGTGGTGCATGGGCTTCCGGAAGCAGCAAAAATCACATTTCTACTTGAAGGAAAATAAGTGTGCTATGAAAACCTTTGAGAAGTATTAATCTTTTTGATCTTTATCACACCAATCAATATTTTCTGAGCTGAACTGGTATTTAATAGGCATAGCTATATAATTATTTATCAAATTTTCTTTGCAACAAATATATTAGAATTTAGGAATAAAATATTGGTATATTTTTAAATCATCAGAACAAGATTATTTTTTTTTGAATTTTCGAGACAAGTTTTCTCTGTGCAACAGCCCTAGCTGTCCTAGAACTCACTCTATAGACCAGGCTGGACTCACAGAGATCCACCAGCCTCTGCTTCCTAAGTGCTGGGATTAAATGTATGCACCACCACCGCCTAGCCAGAAAAAAAAATTTCAGTGCTGTTTCAAAGTAAAGCATTTTTTTTACTAATTTCAAGATCACATTTGCCACACGCAAACATGTGTGTGTGTGTGTGTTAATGTAAGTACATCCACACATGTGTGCAGATGCCTGTGCATATGTTCACGGAGGCCATAGATTGGCATGGGATATCTTCCATGATGATTCTCCATCTTACTCTTTGAAACAAAAGTCTTTTATGGAACTTGTGGCTCACTTATTTGACTAAGCTGCTGGACACTGATCACCAGGAATCATCCTATCTCTTCACTCCAGCATCGAAGAGGTTATAGATATGTATCCACATGCTTGTCTCTCACAAGGGTGTTGGGGATCAAGCTTAGGTACTTATATGCACTAAGCAGGTACTTTACCAATTCAACAAAACATATGATTTCTGTCTTAGCTTGTTTTCGATTGCTATGATAAACATCATAACCAAAAGGAGCTTAGGGAAGGAACAGGTTTATTTCAACTTATAGTCCACCATAAAGGGAAGTCAGAGCAGGAACTCAAGGCAGGATCTGGAGGCAGAAATTGAAGCAAAAGCGCAGAGGAGCACTGCTTCCTGGCTTGCTTTCTTGTTTTCTTATGCCACCCAGGGCAACTCTCACAAGGATGGCACTGCCCATAGTGGACTGGCCCCTCCCACATTGACCGTTAATTAGGAAGTGTTCTACAGACTTGCCTGCAGGCATTCTGATGGAGGCAATCTCTTAGTTAAATTTCCCTCTTTCAGATGCTAGGTTTGTATCAATTGCTTAGCATAGTCCCAGTTTTCCAAACTTGATACAAAAATAAGAGTGACAGTGTGTCACTATCTCCAACTCCAGTCTAGTTTGTGAGAAATGATTACAAAATAACAATACAGCAATGAAGGTTGAGCTACACATATCCTAAACTCAGTATTAATGCTGGAGAAGGGGCGAGCCTCAAAGTAAGCTGGTAGATCTTGAAGAGGAAATTAAACTTCGTTATGGTGAACGAGTCAATTAGATAAAAACCTTTACTGTCAAAATGAGGGTCTAAGGAAAGACAGGACATTTTTGAAAAGTTCATGGCATGTTCATGCAGCAAGCAGCACTGAAATGAACATAAAATGAAATCCAGGTCACAGAGCTGACTTCCACTTCCAAGACAGAAACGGGAATTGTCACTTCTCCCATTCTATCCTTGGAAATTCCAGATAAAATGAATAATCCCCCTTGACCTCACAACCTCTTTTCCAGTGAAATCAGAGGACAGCTAAAATATTCCAGAACTGAAGAGAAGGATGACAGAAAAGAGTAGGTGCCGTTGTATGGAGGTGTATGAAGGAGGGAGGAGATGTTTTCATCACAGAGCCCAGCAAGGTCCACTTCTCAAGAGGAACAGCACACCTTGAAGAAGAAAGCCAAGTTCCTTCGTTGCCGTAGTAACCCTGATGGAGGCAATGGCCACCCCGTCTCTCTCATCCTGGACTGCGCCTGAAAAACAGAAGTGGGGATAATGGAAGGGTGGTGAAAATAAGTTACATGTGAAGGGAACAAGGAATGACAAATGAGATAAGAAAGCAAGGGGAACTTTGGTGCAGTCGTAGAGAATAGGGATAAGACTGCTCATTAGCTCAGAAGGAATAAAGCACAAATGACAACCAGATTTCCCCCGCGCCCACTTGCAAAAGCAAAGAATAGTTTTCTTTTCTCTTTTATTGAAAATAGATTTTTTTTCTCACATAATGTATCCTGATAATCATTTATTTCCCCTCTATTCCTTCCAGCTCTTCCTACCTCCCTTCTCATCCCTCTCCACTCCCTTTCTGTCTCTCAGAAAACAAACAGGCTCCTAAGGGATTATGCTATTACAATATAATGTGACATAATATAACAAAAACAACACATTGGAATCGGACAAAACAAAGAAAAAGAAAGAAAACAGCCGAAAAGAAGGTACAAGAAACAGAGACTCGTTTTGCACACTCAGGAATCCCACAAAAACACCAAAGTGACAGTCAAAATAGATCTGCAAAGAACCCGCAGGAAAAAGGAGAGAAGAAAAAATATAAATAAAATAAAAATAATAGTAAGATAAAATCTTTTAAAGAATTAAAAATGAAAGGTCCTGAGATGATGCCTTTGAGTTAGTTTATAGTGATGTATTATGACTTATTAAAGCTTGATCTAGGATTCAGAAAGCATAGTCAGCCTCAGCTATAGAGACCGGGCAGTGGTGATACACAAATTTAACCCCAGTAGCCAGAAGCTAGGAGGTGGTGGTATATAGCTTTAATCCTAGGACTCAGGATTAAGGTAGTAGACAGAGCTCTGTGAGTCCAAGGTCACCCAGATCTATACAAGACTGAATCAATCTAAAAGAGGAATTATAGCTCACACCTTTAATCCCAGCACTAGACAGGAGTATTCAGTAGAGGCATTCATTTTCCAGCCACGATGAGGAGAGATTACGGTCTGAGGCTTGGTGAAAGCTCACAGAGACAGGATCTGCACATTCAGCCTGAGGTAGAGGTAAGAAGCTAGTGGTCAGCTGCTTTGCTTTTCTGATATTCAGTTTGAAGTTTGAACTTCAATATTAGTCTCTGAGTCTTATATTTTTCATGTTACATTAGTTCACTTTCTGTTAGCCATCTACTGCTGGGCATAGAGTCTACAATTAAGAGCAGTTTGTCTCCCCAGTGAGACTAGCTTAGAAAAGGGGAAAGGTGGCTATCAGTTGGAGATAGCTTCTGGGTTAGATGCAGCATGTGACCACTTCTCCTTTCAGCTCTAGAACCCCATTTGGTGCAGACTCATGCATGCCCTGTGCATGCTGCGCCAGTCTGTGAGTTTATATGTGCGGTTAGCATGTTCATTTAGAGGGTTTTGTTCCCTCAGTGCTGTCAATCTCCTCTGAATCTTATGCTCTTTCTGCCTTCTCTTCCAAGGGATTTCCTAAACTCTGAACAGAGGGATTTAATGGAGATGTTCCATTTAGGGCTGAATGTACCATGATTCCTCTTAGGTTCTAGATCAGTCAACCAGTGTTTGGTTTGGGTTCCATCTCATGGAATGGGTGTTAAATCAAATCAGATATTGGTTAGTTACTCCCTCAAGTTTTATGCCACCATTGCAATAGCACATCTTGGAGGCAGGACATCATTGTAGATCAAAGGATTTGATGTTTAGGTAGCATGCAGAGTAACTTCCTGTGTCAAAAAATATGTAGAACGCAGGTCTGAAGTATCTATAAAGGCACCAACTCGACTTCTCCACATTCAAAGAGTTGTGTAAGTATTGTGTTCAGCAATAGGGCCTTGCTGACAGTTTGTGGAGAGCCACCTATAGTGTTGACAGTTTCCTGGCTTATTTGGGGATCCTCATGGGACACAACTCAAGTAGATGTAACCCAATCCTTGTACTTGAAGCTTCACTGAGTGACAACAGATAGCCAGTTGAAGGTCTGTCTCCCCATTATTTGGAGATTTCATTCAGATCACCTTCTTACATGTGTTAGGAAGCTGCTTCCGGGTTTGCAGGAGAAGAAGGAAAGGTGAAGCCCCACAGTTAGCATACCTGCCTCTCTGGCTGGACCGAGGATTGTTTTTCAAAGTGAGGAAACATAGTAAGATCATGAGCATTTGTCTACATGGATTGCCTTCCATTCTTCAGGATCTATATAATTCTAAATAGATGAGAAAGATCATACCATAACAGAGTACCCAGAGAACAATATCAAAGAGCAGATAACAGTAGTTAACTATGATCTTTTTTTTTTTTTTTTTTTTTTGGTTTTTACGAGACAGGGTTTCTCTGTATTGTTTAGGAGGCTATCGGTCCAGCCCGGCCTCGAACTCACAGAGATCCGCCTGCCTCTGCCTCCCAAGTGCTGGGATTAAAGGTGTGCGCCACCACCGCCCGGCTTTAACTATGATCTTAAACATACAAATTAGACTACGTAAAATAAGGGACAAAGTGAAGACACACAGAACTTGGTAATGAGATGAGGAAATAATACAATGTGAATTCACAAGTGATCAACACTGTGTAGAAGAAAAGTGTGCGAAGTAAAATTTTTAAAAGAGTTATAAAGAAGATAATCAATATGGAAGATAAACAAAGACACAATTCAAGACACCTTTCCAAAAGGAAATGAATCTTGAATTTACACATGAAAGAGCTCTCTAGGTTCTTGGGTGAGTTTTCTTCAGAATATTCAATATTGAGATACATCCTAGTAAAGTTGCTGAACTGGAAATTGATAAAATAATGCTTTGGAGATGTAAGTCACTAAAGAATATGTTAACAGGCTGGTGAAATAGCTTGTTTTATAAATGCCCCCATCACCAAGCCTGATGAGCCAAGTTCAATCCCTTGGACTGACCTAGTAGAGTGAGACAACCACCTGTTTCAGTTTGTCTTTGGCCTCCACACACTTGCTGTGGCACTCATGCACTTACACACAAACACACACACACACACACACATACACACACACACACACCAGAAGGCTCCTCTGTAGAAACATCTAATTAGAAAAAAAAAGACAGACAATTGGGAAACACATTAAAAGTTATCAAGACAGCCAGGTAATGGAGGCAAAAACCTTTAATTCCAGCACTCAGAAAGCAGAAACAGGTGAATTCGAGGCCAGCCTGATCTACAGAGTGAGTTCCGGGGCAGCAAAGGTTACACAGAGAAACCTTATCAAAAAAAAAAAAAAACCAAAGAAATAAAAATGTTACCAAGAAAGTGATGTGATCAAGCAATGCTATTCTCAGCCCAACCACTGTCCACAATACAAAATAAAATAAAAACTTTAAAACCAGCTAGATGTCAACGAAACTTCTTCTGAGCTTTTTCTTGAAGAACGTAACTAAAGCATGACTCAACAAAAATATAGCAAACTATCAGGGGTAAACAATGACCATATTTTATGACCAAGAATGTTAAAAGAAAGATGAGCATATCTGAAGAGAATATGAATGCTATATGAACTTATACTTTAGAAATGGCAAAATAATAAAAACAGGAGGACGTGGCAAGGAGTGTAAGGATACTGATTCTTTGATTAAAATAGTGGCAGAGCAAATGATACTTAAAGTAAATCAAAATAAATCAAAGTAAATGGTAATGACTATTGAAGAAGGTGGACAAGTACTTAATTATACACTCAACAGAATAAATAAGGAAGCATCATGATAAAAGTCGAGAAATTTGACATAAATATGAATACATCAAGAAAATAATAGTTGTATACAAAGTAAAATTATGAAAATGCAAGAAGAATGTTAGTTATGGAGAGATAATCAACTGACTTTATTTTGGCCTGGAATTTTATCTAGCAAACAAAAATAAGGACAGAGGAATTAAATTGTAGATATTTGCAAAAACAAACACCAAAAATAATAAAAATCTTGATCCAAATTTCTACAATATATTACATGCCTTTTCCTTTTTATATCAGTGTAAAACTTAGGGGAAAAATCTGACAGTTTGCCACAAATTGATAAAATAAGATTTTTACGGTTTTTTTCTAGCCATAGCAATGTAAGTTTAACCTTTTGAAATTGATAAATGTCAGAATAAAGCCAGGGATATAGCTGTGTAGTAGAGCCCTTGTCTAGCATGTGGGAAGCTTGGGTTCAACTCCTCAACATGAAGAGGAGGAAGGGGAACAAGAGGATCTCCAAAAACCATTTTGGTTGACACAGATTTGTACATATTTAGTAAGGTAATACTTTGATTCATACAAATATTGAGTAGCGATAATCAGAGATCATAATTTTTGTAGAAAACAATAAAATGGAGAACTTTTCTGACTGCATCAGCAAGGCTATTCAGAGAAGGATTTATTGTATAAATGTTTTCATTCTGAAATATAATTATAAAAATAAAGGGAGTTTGAATTCATATTAAGAACTTGAGGGCTGAGTGTGTAGCTCAGGGCATATGCTTGCCACACATACACAAAGTGTCCCATTCAATCCCAGCACCAATGTTTTTAAAGATGAAAAACTTAAAATATTTATGGGATGAATGATAGAAAAACAAAGAGATGAGAGGAGACTGGAGATGCAAGTCAATGAGCTACATGATACAGTCAATTACATTATTTTATCCAGAAATGGGTGGGAATTTGTTCAATTTGAAAGACTCCCTCCTTGAGGGAGAAGAGTTGCTCATTGGTTTCTGGTAGTTGGGAAAACTTCCTAGGCTCATAGGCTCTTCCGCAAGGTTAGTTACATGAGCAGTCAACAATTGTTGGTTAAGGCGTTGGCATAGAAGCATGCAAGATGTGCAGAGACTCCAGTGATGTAGCTCTTGGAAGACATCACCCCTGTAGAAGAGGGCTTCTTAGTGATGCAGTCACCTACACTTCCCTAAGTAACTTCACTTAATACTCATTGATTCACAAGGTGGGTAGAAATCTTTCCTTCGTCTATTGAGACCTTCTTGGAGGTGAATGGACATTTGTTCCTTCTCTTGGGAACAAATAAAAAACCAGATGCAGAAAATAGAAAAAGATTCCATGTATCACTGTGGGGAACTGAAGTGAATGCATAAAGAGCAGATGAGTGTTGTTAGACAGGGTATCTTAGTTAGGGTTTCTATTGCTGTGGTGAAACATGACCAAAGGCAAATAGGGGAAGAAAGGCTTTTGTCTCCCTTACACAATACTCATCATTGAAAGCAATCAGAGCAGGAACTGATAAAATTGCAGGCAACAGAATGACATATGGAGAAGGGCATGAGAATCAGAAATATGCCTACTTAATATGTTGCCAAAAATAATTTCACCTGTGCCTTTTAGTCTTTTTAATATGGATAGGAGACATTTCAAGTCACAAAAGTGGTTCACATTTATATGGGAAAGTGGTAACTTTGACACTTTTAATACCATATTTGTTAGGAATTCAGAAATTTGAAGAATAGTAAAAGATTAGTTCCTTCCTGTAAAAAAAATGTTTTTGTTCAATTCATGGTTTATTTCAATATAAGTTTTTCCAGCATGATTCACTTATACTTTACAAAACTCTATGCAAAGCCAATAAAACCTTTACAAATTGTATTACATTTATTCATTTTCTTGAGCGTGTGTCTGGGTACATGCCCCATTAACACATGCAGAACTCAGAAGGTAACTTGCAGTAATTGGTTCTCTCTTTCCATCTTGTAGTTCAGGTTGCCATGGTGGGAAGAGCCTTAACCTGCTGAGCCATCTTACTGGTATGAAACCATCAACACATTACCTAACTGCCATTAAGATATAAACTGCTTTGAGATTTTCCTAAATGTGTTTAAATAGTCACTTTGTTTCTTCTTAATGCTTAGAAAATTCTACATTGGCATATTCCATGTGAGAAACATGCTTGTATCTCTGCCTGTGTCATTATTTGTATTATGAATATCCACTCTATACCTGTATTTGTGTATATTTTTCCTGAAATAAATAAATTCTTGTAACAGTTATTTCACTGGTGTAAAAAAAATCTAGCTGTCATGGAACACACTGGCTTAGTCTCAGCTTAGGAAAACATGTGTGAAAGGAATATTGTCCATTTACTATTTTAACATTAAGACAAAGTGAAGGTTAAAAAGGAGAATATTTGCCTTTGAAACTAGATTATAGTTTGTTTTTTAAAATTGTGTAAACTCACTGAAAAAAGGTACATTCTTAAGCCCAATGTGGTGTCTTTCAATTCTAAGTTAATACTGACCCCTATGGGTTGTTATATTCAAAACTCTGGATTATTCTTACAGAAAATTTGATTAACTGAATATTTGGTTGAATACTGAAATGCTTAAATCTGGAATTGAATCACTTTAGAAAGAATGCCATAAAATGCTCACATGTCCTTTCTCTCCTTCTATTATACAACCCCAAACCATCCTTAGATTAAAAACAACAACAACAAAAAAGATTTTGTTGATTTTCTATTATGTGTATGAGATTTTGACCTGTACCACATGAATGCTCGATGCCTGTGGAGGTCAGACAAGGGCATTAGGTCCCCTGGAACTGGACTTATGACTGTAAAACACCATGTAGGTGCAGGAATTGAAAACTGGGTCCTCTGCAAGAGCAACAAGTGCTCTTAACCACTGAGCAATCTCAACAGAAACTGCCCTTATATTTTACTCAAATATGGATGATTTATTGTTTATAAGGCAAGAATTTTTTTACTTTATTAGCTTCAACACTTATTTTACTGAGAACAGTGGGACTATGCAGTATGAGTTTCATATAAAATAAAACTTGGTTTTTGTTTCTCAAATCCTGTTTCATTTCCATTTTTTTCCCTTAGTGTGGTGGTCTGAATAGGAATGGCTTCCAGAAGCTCATAGATTTGAATGATTGGTCATTTGGAGGTGTGCCCTTGTTGGGGTACGTGTGGCTTTGTTGGAAGATGTGTGCCATTGGGGGTGGGTGTTGGGGTTTCAAATGCTCAAGCCAGACCCAGTGTCTGTCTCTGCCTGCTGCCTGCAGATCTGTATGTAGAACTCTTACTCCCCAGCATCATGGCTGCCTGCATGCCACCATCTAAACTTCTGAACTGTAAGCCAGCCCCAATTAGATGTTTTCTTTTATAAGAGCCAAGATGTCTCTCATAAGGTCATAGTGTCCCTTTGCAGCAATAGAATTTTGACTAAGACAATCCATTCAAAACTTTCCTTTAAAGCTTATGAGGGATTTATATAAAGGCAGGGTGGGTTATGAGACCTAAGAAGAATTGACTTCTGTATTAAGATTAAAAGTTTATTAAGAATTAATGCATGAATTAAGATTTAGAAAAGGTATTATTGTGGGGATGGACAAGGAATTATTTGGGATAAATATTCCTCCAGCACTTAGAGACTGACACACAAGAAGTTCATATTTCAGAGCAAATTATTAGCCACAGAAATTGAATATGGTACCTCACTAATACTGGGAAAGGTGGTTAATATTGTTCTTTACGAAAATACTATTGAAACCATTAGAGAACAGTAATTATGTATATTTCAAGATCTTATTAAACTTTAATAACTATATGCATTTTGTTGTACAGTATGAAATTCCAATGCATGCATATAGTACTGATCAAATCAGATTCCTTCTGTTTTATATTGTACTCATGCTCAAATGATCAGACCCACACACCACCTGGTGGCTAGGCTGTCTATGGTTGAGTGTGAGGGCCGCAGAATATTTCCTGAGGAAGAAAGCTTTATCTGTAGTATCCTATGACTCAGACTATTTCTGTCAATCTCTATTGTGACATTCTTCTTGGGATCACTCCTGAATTCTCTCAGAAAGAAACAATTTATGTTAATGCTAGACAAGAAAATACAAAGGAACCTGGAGAAATCACTTGAGAAACTGACACAACCCTTTGTGTGAAGATTATATCTACCCTATGTTGACAAATCATTGTCAGGGGAGAAAGTACAGAAAATAGCCTGCATTAATTGTCTATGGACTCCTCTATGTTGTGCTAGCATTTGCTTTTCTAAGAACGGGTGTCATATCAGTTAACCCTCACAATTCTATACAGTTAATTTCATAGCTATGTAGTACTAATGAGGATGCTAAAATTTTGTGGTATCAAGTATCTTACTAATAGTTTCTTGGTTCCCTCCCTCTCTCCCTCCTTGCCTTGTGTTTTTGTTGCAGTGATAAAATATTCTGACTAAAATATTCAGGAAGAAAGGGCTTATTTTTAGCGTACAACTCCAGGGTATGGCCTGTCATGGTTCTGTTCAGAATTAAGATCCTTATCAATTAGAATAATCAGAATGATACTTCATAGGCTTGACCAGAGAGGATTCTAGATTCTGTCAGGTTGACAACTGGTGTCACTCACAACAACTGGTGTCTTTACAACTTATACTAAAAACAGAGTTTAAAGCTAGGGTAATTTTCAATCAAAGGATGATGTACAAAGTAATAGCTTCTACCTGATGGCTATTTGTCTTGAAAATTGGGGCTCTATCTTCAAAACTCTACTAACCACAATGCTTCCCATTGATGATCATCTTTCATATGTATCTGCAATTACAAAGGGAATCATTGTACATGTTGTAGACAATTTTTAATTTTCCAACTTGATTTTCCAAGTACTAGCAGGTTCATTGCAGAGACTTAAAAGTTTGACATGCTGAAAACACACTGATTTTCTTTTGTTTGCAATCCCATCCCTTTTGGGGGCCCGTGTTAACAGTTGCAGTTCTGCCAGATTGCTAAAGGTTACTCCACCCCAGCTATGCATTTTTTGTCAATATTATGAGACATTTTCTTTTTTAATATTTATAGTAATGGCTCTTTCAAACTGAATTTATTTCTGTGTGTTAAACTCTTCGAGTATTATTTTCAAGAGACAATTACAAAAAATAAAAAGCAACACTCTCTTAGGACACATTTCAATCATGCATAGGTCATCAAAACGAGGATATTAATCTTACGTCTGTCTTACAGATGTCAAAAAACCACTGTACTATAATAAATGGCTTAACTAGTTAAAATATTTTCCAAGTACAAACCACGTAAAATCTTACTAGAAAAAGAAGTCAAAATGTGCGTCAACAATAAATAGAAGGTCTGATAGAAAGCATCATATTTGGGGTGGAGTGATGTCTAAAATATGGAAATCTACCTAGCAGCAAATCTTGTTCCACATAGTGGCTGCAAGCATAAAATGCATATGGGGATGGAACATAAAAGGGGAACACAAAGCTAGAGGAAATGGGACTAAGTGGAAATGAGATGGCTAAATCCCAAGAGGAATCAGTCTCTCAAAAAGCAGAAAGAGAACGGTTCTGGGCTCTGCTAACGTCCAAATTCAAGCAGATGGTAAGCAAGGGTCTTCCTTGCACAGTGTAATTTACGCGTCACTCCGCCCTAGCCTGAGAGGAAGTGACGCGGGGCCGAGGGGCGGATGCCTTCTGCGCCGGAAGTGGCTGCCAGACAGTAAATAAGCCCAGAAAAGCCGCTGAGAAGCTGTCTCCATCTTGTCGGCAGCCGCTGGGCCCGCGACGCGGAGGCGATGGGGGGCGTGCTGGGACTGTGCTCCGTGGCGAGCTGGGTAAGGAGGCCGGGGGCTGGCGCGGGCTGGGGCGGGCCGGCTCCTCCGCCCTCGTCCGGTCTGTGCGGCTCGGCTTCGGGGCTCGGGAGGGCGAGGCCGGGCGGGCCGGGGAGCCGCCCGAGCAGGGGGCGCCCTTCGGGAGTTCCGCCTGGTGTCGGCCTCGGCCGTCGCTGTTCCAGCTCTGTCCCCGGTGGGCACCTGGTCTCTTTCTGTCACTTCGTGCCCGCCCACCTCGCTCTGCGGCCCCGTCGTTCCCGGAGGCCTCTTTGTTCTGACGCGCAGCCTCCGGGAAATGGGGCCCGTATCGGGGACAGCTCGACAGCCGCGGCGATGTCGCCAGTCTCGTTTGTGAAATAAAATAATCTCGACTCTCCTTAAGTGCCTTCCTTCTTCCCCTTTAGCGGCTTGAATTCTGCGACTTCCAAATTGATCTTTTCGAGGAAAGCTGCTCGGCTCTGTGGTACCAAATATATATATTTTTTGACGTAAAACATTGGCGTGCAACCTGAAAGTCGATGCTTTAGTCTGGGTTGTGTTGCGTTTTCGTTAGACAGTAAAACCGCTTTTAGTATAGTGGCAGGATTTCGTGAACCAGGTGGCACAGACAACCCCATCCCCCAATAGACAGAACATTGACAATGCAGTTTCTAGTAAAGACCTTCATAGCTTTGGACGAGGTATTTGGATTCCAATATTACTCTTCAACCTTTGATTTCTAAGTTTAACCCATAAAATTTTCTGACTAACCTAATGATTCCATTCCATGAACATTAACCAGCCAGTGTACTGACTAATTTGCATGCTCCATGTCTTAATGGTTTAAGCTTGAATTATAAATGCTTAATTTTTATCAAGTACTAGGTGGAAGGTCTTGCTCCAGCAAGCTAGTCTCTTGTATATCTATTTGCAGTTGGCTGTGGAAACTTGACCGTAGAAATTAAGAGCCTAATGGAGTCTCTTGACTCTTATACAGAAGGCAAAATTTAGTGCAATAATAATTAATAAATAAGGGTCTGGAAAGATGATTCAGCTAGTGCTTGTTGCTTCTAGAAATCGGTGCTTCTGGAGTTTTGGTCCTCAGCACCGACATCCAGCAGTTCACAGCTGCCTCTCTCTCCTGTTCTGACCTTGGCACCCCTGGGGACATGCTACCACACATACACACATGCGTACACTAAGAGTTAGAAGTAATTATTGCCAGGTGATGGTGGCACTCGTCTTTAATCCCAGCACTCGGGAGACAGAGGCAGGCAGTTCTCTGTGAGTTCTAGACTAGCTTGGCCTACAAATCGAGTTCCAGGACAGCCAGAGCTGTTACACAAGGAAACCCAGTTTCGAAAAACAAAACAAACAAACAAGAATTACTGCCGGGCGGTGGTGGTGCACACCTTTAATCCCAGCACTCGGAGGCAGAGGCAGGCGGATCTCTGTGAGTTCGAGGCTGGGCTGGACCGACAGCCTCCAAAACAACACAGAGAAACCTTGTCTCGTAAAAACCAAAAAAAAAAAAAAGAATTATAAGTAGTTATTATAAAACTAACTTTTTTGGTACCTTTAATTTGTAACACTAGAATTAGTTTGATTGTATGTGGGCATAAAGCAGTTCTATTGAGATCATAGAGATGGAGGGGTATGAATTCTCCATTTTATTGTTTTCCAATTCGGTTATGAACATCTAGTTTTGGTTTCAAGGTCAGTGTTTATTTATTACCGTCTTTTAAGATTTTTTTTTTGGAGTATGTGTATTTTAAATCAGAATGACTTTGGAGAAGACCATGGGATAAATTACGACTTGTACAACTTAGGTGGCCACTTTTGTTCACTAAAAGAATGCCTTTGATAAAACTGACTGCCTTGCCATCATCATTAGCACATTGGAAAGGTAGCAACAGTATGCAGGGTTAAATCTGACAGAAGCTAGGTGGCCAAGTTGTGCATCGTAATTCTGCTTCCTGGTGACTGGTCTGAGGGGTCACTGTGTGTAATTGGAATCATCAGTTGTGTTCCATGTGCTTTTCTCTAATTACTGAATTCCAGTGCATATCTTAAGTATAAATCCATCTTTTTCACATTCCCAAGTTAATGTGCTCATTTACTTGAAAGCTTTAATAAAGTAAAATTTTCTATCATTGAAATCATTAAATTATGTCAAGTAACCCATAATTTCGACTTGCTTTTAAAGTTTTTTTTTTTTGCAAACTTAGTCGAATTTAATTACTGTTCCCTTCTTGTTTATAAAATAATTACAGAACAATGTTACTAAACAAGAAAGAAAGATTACATGTAAGGATCTCTGGACCTTTTATCCAATCTTAGATTACCAGCCCTTTCTCTAACCTGAGGTCAGCATTGGTGTTTTGAATAGAATTTATTTTTTTTAGAATTAGATAATGTAAAAAAAAACACACACACATACACACACACACACACAATCACTTCTTTACCCAAAGTAGTCAGTGTAGTTAAATAATTGAGGAGAAAGAATTAGGAATTACCAGACACTGATTTCATGCCCACCTCTGATCCATTTTTATTTTGTACTGCAATGATTTTTTTTTTTTTTGTAGTTGCTAAGAGACAGAACAGTTTAATGGGACTTGTCAGCTTTGACTTTTTAATGGACTGGTCTAGTTTTGCCATTTCCAGCAGAAAGCTCATCAAAGGTCATTGGTCACCCAGAGAAAACTTGCAGCTCCCTGTCTGCATAGCACACCTCTGTTTAGGGAACCAAGTATGGTGAGGTACCACATTCTGCATATAAAGTCTGCTTTTGTGTAGTCAGTATGTTGTCCACTCTACTTGGTGTTCATCTGTCTTATTCTCTTCAGTTTTGTCTTTCTGAGTTTTGCACCTTTTATTCCTGTCTCCCGGTGTTGGATGGTGTTGGTCAAGATCCTCACTGTAAATGTGAAAACCCATGCTTACCTTATTTTAGGTCGTAGGAAAAAAAAATGCGTTCAATTAAAATGTAGCTTCTCTGCATTCATTGAGATGACCAAGTTAACATTTTTCATTAGTTTGTTGATACAGTGAATTGAATTGTTTTAAAAGTTGAGTCATACTTTTGCCCAGGCTATAACTTGGTCACTATATTCTAGTCCTTTTATATTTCTGTTTGATGTGCTGAAATTTAGTTAATAATTTTTATGTTTATGTTCAGGATGATATTAACCTGTTGCTTTCTTACAGCATCTTTGGATTTAATACTGTTAATTCTTGTCTATGTTTTAAGTAAGAATATACACTCAGTATCTCTGTGATGGTTTGTATCTTTTAAATTTGGTTTCTTTACCTTTCTTTGCTCCTAAAAATGTTCCTCTTTTACCTTAACTTTTGAACACTATTTGCAATGACTGCAAAATTCTTTCTCTTGTAGTACTGACTTTTGTCTGAAGTATCAATGCTTTTTTTGTCTTTGTTCCTCTATATAATATGCCTTTTTAATTTATTTACTTATTTATATTACTATTATTTTGCCTGCTTTTGAGATTTTTAAGCAATCTGTTGTGGTGTTACTATAATTTTTATTGTGTTTATTTTGCTGAGGCTTTATTCAACTTAGACATGTGAATGTGTAGTTTTTAAATTGAGGGAAATTTGGTAATTATTTCTGCAGGATTACTCCTTTTTCTTATGTCCTTCAGGGATTCTTAATTTCACTCACATTAACTGCTTGAAGTTGTGTCCCAAAGCACTGATCCCCTTTTTAAACATCCTTTTTTTATGTCGATCATTCCTGTTGCTGTGGCTTCAGATTCATTCGTCTTTTCTGTTTTTTTGGTTGACATATCTTTTGAAATCTCCAAATATTTAATAGGATTCTTTTAAATTATCTTCCATAGTGAGCCTTTCCATGCTGGAGTTTCCCCTCTATTACTTGAGTGTGGGAAGTGTACATGACAGTCACATTAAAAGACCTTTATAAATGTGTCCCCTCCCAGTCAGTTTTGAGTACTTGGTCCTCATGGATTTTATTTCCCTGCTTCTCTGCATGACTTCCCATTTTCTGTTAGATGTCATTTACCTTGATGAAGGCTGCACGTACTTTCATGTTAACTCTTTGGGTTTGTTCTTAGACATAGGTGAATTAAAAGATTTTTATGTCTTTGATGCTTGCTTTTTTTTTAATGAGTACAGCCTATTTTATGCTAAGTAACCCCAGTAATATTGTTTCTCTACCCATCACCCACAACCTCCTTGAGTAACTCATTCTGTGAATGTGAATGTGTCCAGAGGATAGAGCTTGCTTGACCCATCGCTTCCACTTCTGTGGAGCCCTGCCCTGGGAGTGCTAGCTGCTTCCGCTTCTCTGAATTCCTATCTGTGTCTCAGCAAGTAGACTGTTGTGCTGAGCCTTTCTCCCAGGTAGAAAGATGGGCAAATTCTATGGCTTACATCATCTAATTTCCAAAATCACTACCTTGTATTTCTTCTGTACAGTTGTATTAATTCCCACTGTGTCTGAAATACTTGGTTTTTTTTTTTTTCACTGTTAAAGCAAAAGTCATATCACTGTTACTTCATCTCGGTCTGTATTTATTTAAGTAATTATGTCAGATACTATTCCCCATTCATAATTTTGTTATCAGCTGTATCTTTTCGTTCCTGGATAGCATGCTTATTAGTCCTTTTGTTTTTTTCCCTCTTTCTTCTCCTTCATTATTCTTGTGATTCCATTCACCCTGATCTGCTATTTTCTCTTTTCATTTCTGAGCTAGTGTTCTGTCTCTGTCTCTCTGTCCCTGTTTCTCTGTCTCTGGCTTTTGTTTCTATAGCTCAAATAAAGTACACTGGCAGAATATTTCCTTTCTTACTGGGTTAGTGGGTTACTTTTATTTAAAATGTCTTACTTTTTTCTCTTATAGTCATAGAACTCTTTATTTTTAATTTTTCAAATGTATGTTTTCATAATCACTATGCCATCTATTTCTGTTCCTGTGACATAATGTAAAACGGCCTTGTGTACATCTTACCAGTTATATTGGCTGTAGCACTTTACTACAACACAATTGCCCTGGAATATCTGTGACTCCTTTCCCCAGAGTGGAATACCCTGGTTCATCAAACCTGAAGTCTGACTTACAGAGTTCAGTCCAGGTTATGGCCAGCCCTTGTGAGATACCTAAACTTTGCCTTTTTGAGACATTCCTTGTTAATGCCTGTATACATTAAGCTCTTCTGGTCAAGAGCCTATTTATTTCCTAGTTTAGTGTAGAGTTCACTAGAAAAAGTTAGCTAGTTATCTAATTGTTAACCAGTTGTTCACTTAGCCTTCAAAAAAAAAAAACCTGTTCTTAGTGTTTTATTCCTATAAACAGAAAGTGGAAGAGGAAAAAATAAGAACACCAATTTCTTTGGTGTTGTGGTAGATAATGTATGTGAACCAGATGCTTTTAATCTTTTTAATTAATGTCTCTCTCCTTTTCAGCAAGTAGCATGTATGTTTTTATTGAACCGCTTTGAACTATGCTGATCATTCATATTTTTTCCCAGATCCCATGTTTGTGTGGCAGCGCCCCATGCTTGCTGTGCCGATGCTGCCCTAGTGGAAACAACTCCACTGTGACCAGATTGATCTATGCACTTTTCTTGCTTGTTGGAGTTTGTGTTTCTTGTGTAATGTTAATACCAGGGATGGAAGAACAACTGAATAAGGTCAGTCTTTTGTTTACTCCTGATGAACTGACATTGTAGAATATACATAGGTTACTTTTGGGCATTAAAAGAAAGTAATATGAAAATACAGTACTATGTAACCCTAGTTTTAGTAGATCATATTCTCTTAGGAAAAACATTGAGGTAGCTTGTTCAATTCTATAATGGTAGCACAGAAAATGCTCTTTGGCAATTTCTACAGTTTTTGGTTTCCCACCAGAACTAGATGGTAGATTCCATTACTGAAGAAACCACATGCTATATAGTCTTAGGACATAAAGAAATCAGGCTGGCAGTGGTCTGCATGCCTCCTTCCTGCTGACAAGCCCTCATCATATCAGAAGGTGCTATGCAGGCTGTTGGGAAAGAATTGTCATTAGCAGTCTTACTTAGTCCAGTGGCAAGGCTGTTAGAGATGACCAGTTGCCTTGTGATTAGATTTGAGGCCCAGTGTACTGGAAGGAATTTACATCTGGTATTGTAAATTCTTTTACTGTCAACCTTATTGAAAATATGTAACTAGAGTGTTGGGCCTAGTGGGCATTCTACTGCTGGTGTTTTACTAAATAGACTATCCATCAGATTTCCTTCTAAGTAACTGTTCTTCAAATCTATAGATGAGTGATATTGCCAGTTTTGGTCAGGGAAGCTTGTTTTTTACAGTGGATGCTTACGGAGTGTCTGCAGTACCTGCAGGGGCCCATAAACTGGTTAGAGTGTTGAGAATACCTGAAGGTTGAGTGCTCAGCCATAAAGAGGTTATGTATGTCACTGTTTCCAAGGCTCAGTGAACATTGTTTAAGTAGGACAGAAAGAAGGTAAGAACCAGAGGTAAATGAAGAGTGGCATTTAATCCCAACTTTCAGGTATAACATAACCATTGTAATTGCAAACTCACAGTGTCTGGGTGTGCACAGAATGTGCGCAAGATTGAATCCACTAACATCCAATGATGGAGAAGGGAGGAGCTCACAAGATTCTGCCTTTTCTTGGAATTCACATGCAGTTAGTAGTTTCTGGGGCAAGGGAATTTTTTCAGTGGTGTAGCCAGTGTTAAGATGCTCATGGTCCTGTAAAGAACCCTTCAATGCTTCTGGATGAAGCCCAGTGAGTCCAAGGAAAAACAAAAGACTGGAAGGAAAGTAGATAGGAAGATGACAGGGATCAGCAGAAAATGGAGGGAAACAAGAGTGTGATGGGGTGAATATGATCAAATATATGTATGTATGAAAATATGTTGAAATCTATTGTGTATAACATATACATGTATATGTGTGTGTGTATATATATATATAGACATACATACACATATATAGGGATAAAAAAGTAAAGAAACTGTACTTTGGTAATAGCACTGTAATTGTATTTTTGGTTGTGAGCCTAGCCTTTAACGGCTGAGCCATCTCTCCAGCCAATAGCACTGTAATTGTAAAGTGGACTGTTTGTGGGTTTTGTTCCTGAAAAGCAACATTTAAAAATAAGTAAAACTTAAGTGCAGTGCCTGAAAATGAGGAAGCAGTAACAGCGGGGAAAGATCTTGAGTAAATTATGTCTGGAGATTAACTTTATAAAGACAGAAGTCAAATGCTTGAATATAGAGGATATTGGAATGATAGGATAAGTGAGGGAACAGGCCTCAAATAGATTTTATGGATTTTGTAATGACTGAGTCTGACTGGCATTCTTGGAAACTAGGGGGAAAATACTGATCTTAACCCAGAAACAAGGGCTGGAGAGAGGCGGTTCAGTGCTTGCTGCTCTTCCAGAGGACCAGAATTGGTTTCCTAACATCCATTGTTGGGTGGCTCATGGCTTCCTGAACTTGAGCTCCCAGAAATCTGAAGACCTTCTTCTGGCCTCTGTAGGTTCCTGTAGTCATGTGCATATATACGCACACAAATACATAGTCAAAAATCAATCTTTGAAAAAATTACAATAAAGACATTAACGGAAGTGTCGGTCTTACATGTTTGGTTGTGGGGTATTGAAATAAGTGTGCCAAGAAGGTTGGAGTCCAGTGAGGGTCTGTTGTTTGCATTCGGCTGTCTTGCATTTTCATGTTGTAAGGAGAGAAGTAGCAGGCTGTGTCATACCCTTTCATGTAAAGGCACAAGTCTTTTAATGAAGGATGAACTTGATGATCTAATTCTTTCCCCCTTCCTAATCTTGTTCTATTAAGGATCAGAGTTACAAGGTAGCCAGTTAGGTGACTTGGTGGTTTTGGCTAAATGTACTTGCTACGAAGCTCAGTGAACTGAGTTCCTTCCTAGGAACTTGCACGATGGAAAGAGAAAACCAACTAACTTGCTTGAGTTCCATCTGGTCTCCAGAAGTGTATTGTGGCATATGTCCATACATAATAAATAAATTTTAAATATGAATTTTGGGCAGATGTTATGGAGGCCAAACCCTGTACATCTGTGAGGAAAGAGAACACATTAGTTGAGACCAGGTTGAGCACGTTTCGAGAGCTGGAAATGGAAATCCTGGCAGCATATGCTGTGGAAACCCATTCAGAGTTAGTGGTGTCATAGCTTCCTTAACAGCTCTTTAGTGAGCTGACAGAGGGGAGTCACAGCACTGGGAGAAACTAAACATACAGGATTTAGACAGAATTGTTGGAACTTGTCAGTGTACCAAGGATTAAAGAAGGTAAGGATTTCAGCAGCTGTTGGATATGACTGGTATAAAACTAATACCTAAAATTCAGTAGGTTTGTGATACTGGGACTAGGTGTGGGAGGAATGGTTTATTCTTACACATATAACATATGTAGTTTTAAATAATACTGACACTTAACTCACAAAAGTTCCTATTTTGCATTCTAATTTAACTGTGACTTTGTGAGTGTCGGTGGAGACCAAGCCCAGAGCCTCACCTGTGTATTATGGGAAGGACTCTATTATTATACCTCTCCACCCCTACCCAGTTACCTTTCTGAAAAGGTCACTGCTATTTCTCAAGATTCTCAATAAAAGTATGACTATATTGCCAGCTCAAGTTAAGTCAATAATCTAACCTTGCCCAGCCTAGACACAGGGGTGTTGAGGGGTAGAGAGATGTCTTGGTTCTGCCTCAACTAGAATGATGGTACTGCCTCAACTAGACTTAGTAGGCTTCCTAGGGGAGGCCCTACCCTCTCTGTGGAGCAAGTGGGAGGAGAGTAGAGAGGGGAAACTGGGATTGGAATGTAAAAGTTAATTAATGAAAATGTGTAAAAAATAGAAAACATCAAAAAAGTTAATAATCTACTTATGATCCTAAATGGATTTAAATAGCATTGATTTTTAAAAAGCCATTTTTATTCTCTGCAGTCTTAAAAATGACTTTTATGTAATTTAAGCTTTTGTTCATTTCTTCCCATGTACCTTACATATGTAATATGTACCTTACAGTAGAATGCAAGTCTTATAAAATTTAGAATTATGGTATGCTATAAATATGTACATTTTGTTTTTTATGTAACATTCAGATACACATTTAAAGAATTACAATACATTGTCAGCTCAAAATAATCATCCAACATAGATGTGGCCATTGTTAGGTCATTATTATTGGCTCATTTGGAAGTTTTTTGTTTTTTGTTTTTTTGTGAAAAAAGTCTTACTATGTAGCCCCAGGTGGCTTAGACCTATGTGTAAACCAGGCTGACCTGGAAATCATGGAGCTCTGCCTACTTCTGCCTCCCCTAGTGCATGACTTGTAACGCAAATTACAGTTGCCATGGAATTTTGAGTTCATGAAAATGCTGATCATAAACCCATTTTGTTTTCCTAGATTCCTGGGTTCTGTGAGAATGAGAAGGGTGTTGTTCCTTGTAATATTCTGGTTGGCTACAAAGCTGTGTATCGCTTGTGCTTTGGCTTGGCCATGTTCTACCTTCTCCTCTCTTTACTAATGATCAAAGTGAAAAGCAGCAGCGATCCTAGAGCCGCTGTCCACAACGGGTAAGCCTTGAATTACATGACAGAAAAGTCTAGAGAGCCTTTTTCCCTCCTGGTAATTTTGAATTTATCCAAAGAAATTTCAGAGCAGAATCATCATGACCATGAAAAAGTTTTAAGAACTCCAGTTGATTTTACTAGAGAGTCTTGTTTAAATATTAAATAATGGTGGTAAGTCATTGATTAGCATCACCTCTGATGATGTATTTTAATTTCAAAGGAGGATGTATATACATGATTGAAGGAAGAGGTACTATTGCCCCTTCTTTTAGCTTTTGGTGATCTGGTCCTATTTCATAGAACTGTCAATTTCCTAGATCTACAAGGCAACCAAATGAAAAGAACTTTATTCCCAAACAGGCACTGATTTTCTAGGTAATTGTTTTCATAACCCAGAAAGAAAAAAGTGCTAATCAGTCTTCTTTATTTAAATGTTTATTTAAATGTTTTAATTTTGTCTGTTTCTTCCTACAAATTTTTTCTTGATATGTTTTATTGCTGATTTGTTAACATGCTATACCAAAGATGGGATAAAAATATAATATTACATTAATAAAAATATTCTATAATAAATTTTTGCCATTGTAGCTTAAATTATTATTTGGGATATAGACATCTGTCATAATTTATTAAACCTATTCATTTTGTGAAATTAATTTTTACTTTAAATATTCACATATTATCCAGTTCAATCCTTTGGAATGAAGCCAGTATTCTCAAGTGAATTATTGGCACATTTTTCTTAAGACCATCTTTACAATAGCCTATGTAGGAGTCTTTTTTTTCTTAAGTATATGCTTAAAACTATTATGTAAAGTATAGCCGTTCTTTAAGTGGTTCTGAAAAGATGTACTGTTAGAGTTATTTGTTGGGTGCTTATTATTAAAAATTACATTTCTTTCTGTCTTAGATTCTGGTTCTTTAAATTTGCTACAGCAGTCGCAATTATTGTTGGAGCTTTCTTCATTCCTGAAGGCACTTTTACAACTGGTGAGGATTTTTTTTTTTAATTC
Organism: Mesocricetus auratus; assembly: GCF_017639785.1. Taxonomy (NCBI): domain Eukaryota; kingdom Metazoa; phylum Chordata; class Mammalia; order Rodentia; family Cricetidae; genus Mesocricetus; species Mesocricetus auratus. Next base: position 14,199,158 of record NW_024429199.1, on the reverse strand, counting down.
TGTGATGATTTTTTTGTTTGTTTGCTTGTTTTATAGGATGCCACAGTAACTGCTACCTGGAATTGTTATTCTTTTACTGTTTAGGTTTTCTTTTTTTCCCAGTTGCAAAATCAATTTCCATATACTTTTGTTTTCCCTTTTTGTAACATGATTATTAAGAAAAACAATAAAAAACGAAAGCAGTTGTCCCTTTGCTTAATAGATATTATTTTTCCTTTCAGTGTGGTTTTATGTAGGCATGGCAGGTGCCTTTTGTTTCATCCTCATACAACTAGTCTTGCTTATTGACTTTGCCCATTCTTGGAATGAAACGTGGGTTGAAAAAATGGAAGAAGGAAACTCAAGGTGTTGGTATGCAGGTAAGCTTTTATTTCATAGAGTGTCCTCATTATAATGAACATTGATGACAACAGATGGGTTGCAAGGAAATCTTAGGAGTTTTGTGTTCTAATTTCCTATAAAGAGATTTTCAATTTAAGTTTATGAGTGCTGTATCAGCAACTTGTTGAAAATTTGTAACTTATTAACTAGCTCTATATCTGAGGACTAGTAAGGAAACCAGAAGACCCTTGAATAGCCAGGATGATGTTCAGGGTCCATAGCTTAAAGCATATATTTTTACTCTCAAATTTCCCAGTACATTAAACGTAAAAATTTAAAAGGTAAGACTTCTAAAAATAATGCATAATTGTGTTAATTCATCAGCAGCAATAAACAAAAAAACCAAAAGTTTTGGAATGCTTTATAGAAGTATAAAGGATGCCTAGCACTTAAGGGGATTTCTGTTGTAGTATAATTATAATAGCAAGCTTGAGTTAATTGATTAGTTATGTAAAATAAAAGATTTATTTAAAAGCAAGCGCCATGCTGAATTTCTAATATTTTTATTAAGAAATCTAATAATACAATTGTGCTTCTTTCCCAGCCCTGTTATCAGCTACAGCTATGAATTATTTGCTGTCATTAGTTGCCATCATCTTATTCTTTGTCTACTACACTCACCCAGCCGGTTGTTCGGAAAATAAGGCATTTATCAGTGTCAACATGCTTCTCTGCATTGGTGCTTCTGTAATGTCTATACTGCCCAAGATCCAAGTACGTACTAACCCACACTCAGTTTTTGAAGCTTTCAACTTCCAAATTTCATCAATCAGAATGTCAGATATTTATTTACATTACTTAATATTCTGTTTGTAGGAATCACAACCAAGATCTGGTTTGTTACAGTCTTCAGTAATTACAGTCTACACAATGTATTTGACATGGTCTGCTATGACCAATGAACCAGGTATGTTTTATTTATCAGTCTTGTAGTATTGACTTTCTTTATTCAAAGCTGTTCATTTTAAGGGAGGAAATTACTTAATTAGACTGGTAGAGGAGTAGAGCATGTAAGTAGTAAGTACTACTTCATCTTTAAGCTATTGCTGTTTTTCTTTTCATTTAGTTTCTTCCTTCATTAACAAAATGATCTGGTTCTAAGAAATCATGAAGACATGTATACTTAACATTTATAGTGTTTAAGATAGTTGTATATAGGAAGAAATAAAGTATTCAATGTTTTGTGTGTGACAAAGTTTCACTTTGTAGGACAGGCTGATCATTACCTCTTGGCATTCCTTCTGCCACAGCCTCCACCATGCTGGGTATGAACCACTTTAAGTGCTTTTTCAGTTGTAAATTTAATTGTAATGTTTTCACATTCTTTTTTGTAACTATCTTGCAATAAATAACTGGCTTTGTAATGAATCTTTGTACTTGAGTCATACTGAGTCCCTTAGGAAATAAAAAGCCTGTATGTCTTGAAAGGACAAAGAAATAACAATTTTTAGAAAATAATTTTTTCCTGTAAAATCATATTTGTATAAAATACGTGCTCTGACTCATCACACTGTTTACAAACTCATTAGATACTTTTTCAGTTGTTGTAGAGACAGGGATCTTAGTGTATAGAAATCCTCGTCCCTCATGCCAAAATAAGTAGTTTTAAAATATCACTAATGATTTGCTTGAGAATTTAGCCTTACGTAGTTTTCATCAATAAAGTTGAGATTGAAGATTTGGAATTGTGTTAGGTTTTACACACCCCCGAAGCATCCTCCCAATTCCAGCCATCTCTCCCTCCACCACATCTATCTTTCTACCTGATTCCCCTCTGTTCCTATCCTCACCTGCACCCAGTTTGCCCTAAAATTAGAGAGACCATGTGTTCCCCCAGGCCCATCCTCTGTACCTAACCTCTCTGGGTCTATAGATTGTAGCTTGGTTATCATTTATTTAATGACTTATATGCGCTTATGTGTGAATATATACCATATTTATCTTTCTGCGTCTGAGATAATGCACTCAGGTTGAATTTTTTCTAGTTACATCTATTTACCTGCAAATTTTGTGTTGTCATGTTTTTTTTTTGATGATTTACATTATTTTTTTTATTTTAATTTTAAATAGCTTGTTTTACATGTCAATCCCAGTTCCCTCTCCCTCCCCTCCTCCCGCACTCCCCTTCCACCCTCCCTCCCACCCTATTGCCAAATCCTTCCACATAGGGGATGTCTAGAGTCTATCATTTTACTCTTGGTAGGGTCAAGGCACTCCCCTAAGAGTCCAGGCTGAGAGAGCATCTCTCTTTGTGCTATAGGCACATGAAGACAGATTGTATACCAGGGATAGACACTGATCCACAGCTCAGAGCCCCATAGGTTGTCCAGGCCTTCTCACTGACACTCACATTTGGGGGGTCCAGATCAGTCCCATTCTGGCCTCCCCACTGTCGGTCTGGGGTCCAAGAGCACTCCCCTGTTCAGATCAGCTGTCTCTGCTGGTTTTGCCAGCCCATTCTTTGCCAATTTGCTCATCATTCCTCTCTCTCTGTCACTGGGTTCCTTGGGTTCAGTTCAGTGCTTAGTTGTGTGTTTGCCTCTGCTTCCATCAGTCCCAGGATGTAGGCTCCCGGATAGTTATAGACATCAAGTTCATTATCAGGAATGGGCATTCGAGGTGGTCCTTCCACTATTGCTTAGCTTGCCAATTGATGTTATACCTTTAGATCACTCGAGGTCACTCTGGTGCCTGATCTGTCTTCGATCCTATGATTCCCTCTTCCCCCTATTCTACCCCCACCCCCTCAACTTCCTGTTCCCCCATGACCAACTCCCTTCCTCTTTACCCCCTCTATTCTTCCCAGGTCCCACTACCCCCTCGCCCTGTTCCCCATCCATTCAGAGGATCTTGTCTCCATCCTCTTCTCTTGGGTACTATGCATATATGCATATCTTTTAGGTTCTTTCCTGTTTCCCAGACTCTCTATCTGTGGAAGTGCAGACTGGCACTATCCTGATCCATATCTAAAATCCATATATGAGTGAGTACATACCATGTTTGTCTTTTTGCGACTGGGTTACCTCACTCAGGATGGTTTCTTCCAGTGCTATCCATTTCCCTGCGAATTTCAAGATTCCATTGTTTTTTTCTGCTGAGTAATACTCCATTGTGTAAATGTACCACATTTTCTCTATCCACTCTTCAGTTGAGGGGTATCTAGGTTGCTTCCAGGTTCTGGCTATTACAAACAATGCTGCTATGAACATAGTGGAGCAGATGCCCTTGTTGTATGAACCTGCCTCATTTGGATAAATGCCTAAGAGTGGAATTGCTGGGTCTAGTGGTAGATTAATTCCCATTTTCCTGAGGAATCTCCATACTGATTTCCAAAGAGGCTGTATGAGTCGGCATTCCCACCAGCAGTGGAGGAGTGTTCCTCTCTCTCCACATCCCCTCCAGCATAAATTGTCTTCGGTGTTTTTGATTCTAGCCATTCTGACATGAGTAAGATGGTATCTCAGAGTTGTTTTGATTTGCATTTCCCTGATGGCTAAGGATGTTGAGCACTTTCTTAAGTGTCTCTTGGCCATTTTAGCCTCCTCTACTGAGAATTCTCTATTTAGCTCTGTACCCCACCTTTCAAGTGGATCCTTTGGTGTTTTGGAGACTTGTTTCTTGAGTTCTTTGTAAATTTTGGAGATTAGCCCTCTGTCAGATGTAGGGTTAGTGAATATCTTTTCCCATTCTGTGGCCTGCCTTTTTGTCTTTTTGACTGTGTCCTTTGCCTTACAGAAGCTTTTTAGTTTCAGAAGGTCCCATTTGTTAATTGTCGATCTCAGTGCCTGTGCCACTGGTGTTATGTTTAGGAAGTGGTCTCCTGTACCAACTCGTTGAAGAGTATCTCCCACTTTCTCTTCTAAAAGTTTCAGTGTGGCTGGATATATGTTGAGATCTTTGATCCATTTGGACTTAAGTTTTGTACAAGGCGATAAACATCGATCTATCTGCAGTCTTCTGCATACCACTACCCAGTTATGCCAGCACCATTTGTTGAAGATGCTTTCTTTTTTCCACTGTACAGTTTTAGCTTCTTTGTCAAAAATCAGGTTTTCATAGGTGTGTGGGTTAAAATTAGGGCTTTCGATTCGGTTCCATTGGTCTACCTGCCTATTTTTGTGCCAATACCAAGCTGTTTTCAGGACTATAGCTCTATAATAGAGCTTGAAGTCAGGTATGGTGATGCCTCGCTTCTCGGCCTTTTGGCTAAGATCAAGTGTTGTCATGTTTTTTAACAGCTGAGTAATACTCTGTTGTGTACATGCACCGCCTCTTCTTTATCCATTCTTCTATTGAGTGACAGTAGGTTGTTTGCAGTTTCTTTGCCTTTTATGAATAAAGCTTCAGTGAATATTGTTGAGCAAGTGTCCTTGTAAGGATAGAGCATCCTTTGGGTTTATGCCTAGGAGTGATGTAGCTCGATCATGAGGTAGATCGATTCCCAACTTTCTGAGGAACCACTATACTGAATTCCATAGAGACTGTACAGGTTTGTACTCCCACCAGCAGTGGAAGAGTGTTCCTCTTGCTCCATATTCTCACCAGCATGAGCTGTCAATTGTGTTACTGAATTTAGCCATTTTGACAGGTATAAGATTGAATCTCAAGGTAGTTTTGATTCGTATTTCTGCGTTGGATAAGGATGTTGAATGTTTCTTTAAGTGTTTCTCAGCTATTCCTCTATTGGGAATTCTCTGTTTAATTTTGTGCTGTTTTTTTTTTCCCCCAAATTGGATTATTTGGTTTTGTGCTATTTAGTTTAAGTTCTTTGTATATTTTGGATGTTAGTCCTCTCTATTAGATGTGAATGGAGTTGGTAAAACCTCTTTTCTCATTCTGTAGCCTGCCACTTTGTCAACTCGACTAGTTTTATATTGAGGCCTTTGATCCACTTGGACGTGGGTTTTGTGAAGAGTGATGAGTATGAATCTATTTACATTCTTTGACATGCAAGCATCTAGCTTGATCAGCACCATTTGTTGAAGATGCTGTCTTTTTCCAATGTGTATTTCTGGCCTTTTTTTTTAATTATTAAATGAAAAACCAGGTCTATTATTGTTCAGGATTTTTTTTTAACTATCCCGTTTTTTGGTTTTTAGTTTGTTTGATGGTTTTTGTTTTTCATATTAGGTTGAGAATTGTCCTGTCAAGGTCTGATAAGAATTGTGTTGGAATTTTGAAGATGATTGCATTGAATCTGTAGATTGCTTTTGGTAAGATGAGTGTTTTTACTGTGGGAGCTTTCTATCTTCTAACATCTTCCGTTTCTGTCTTCAAAGACTTGAATTTTCAGTCATATATCTTCCTCTTGCTTATTTCTTGATTAGAGGTACCCCAAAATATTTTATATTATTTGAGGCAGCCACTTTGCTGAAAGTGTTTATCAGTTTCTAGATCACTGATAGAATTTTTAGGGTCACTTGTGTATACTGTCATATCATCTGCAACTAGTGATACTTTTGACTACTTCCTTTCCAATTGGTATCCTCTTGATCTCCTTCAGTTGTCTTATTGCTCTAGCAATAAGTACTATATTGAAGAGATGTGGAAAGAGTGGATAGCGTTGTGTTGTTCCTGATTTTAGTGGAATTGTTTTGCGTTTCTCTTCACTTAATATGTGTTGGATATTAGCTTGGTGTAAATAGCCCTTTCTATGTTTAGTTATGACCCTGCATCCCTAATCTCTCCGGTTTTATCATGGTGTTGGATTTTTTCAAAAGCCTTTTCTGCTTTTAATGAGATGACCATGTAATTCTTTTCTTTCAGTTTGTTTATATTGTGGATTACATTGACAGATTTTTATGTATTGAACCATCCCTGCATCTCTGGGATAAAGCCCACTTATGATCTTCTTGATGTGTTCTTGCATTCGGTTTCCAAGTGTTTTATTGAATATTTTTGTACCTTTGTTCATAAAAGAAAATGGTCTGTAGTTGTGAAAGTTCTTTGTTGAGTCTTTGTGTAGTTTAGATATCAGAGTAAAATGAACTGGACAATGTTCCTTCTGTTTCTATTGTCTGGAATAATTTGAAGAGTATTGGCATTAACTCTATTTTGACAGTTCTGCACTAAAAACATCTGGTCCTGGGCTTTCTTAGAATTTTAGAATTAGAATTTTAATGACTGCTTTTATTTCCTTAAAGGTTTAATATTTGTTTATTTTACCTGATCTTGGATTTAGTTTTGGTAAGTGATACCTATAGAGAAAATTATCCATTTCTTTTAGATTATCCAATTTGGTGGATACAGGTTTTTAGTATGTCCTTATAATTCTCTGGGTTTTATTGGAGTCTTCTTATGTCCCCCTTTACTAATTTTGTTAATTTGGATATTCCCTGTCTTTTTAGACTAGTTTGGATAAGGGTTGTCTATCTTGATTTTTCTCAAAACAACTTTTGGTTTTATTCTTTGTATTGTTCTCTTTGCTTTTTTAAAAATTTTATTTCAGCCCTCAGTTTACTGTCTGGTCTTGGGTGTGCTTATTTTTCTTCTAGAGCTTTCAGGTGTGCTGTTAAATTGCTATGCTAGTATGAGATATCTCTGATTCCTTTTATATGGACACCTAGTGCTATGAACTTTCCTCTTAGCACCCCTTTCACTGTATCCCATAAGCTTGAGTATGATGTGTGCTTTCATTTGATTGTAGACTCTCTAACTTATTTCTGTCTATGCCCATTTTCATTCAGTTTCCTTGAGTTTGTAAGCTTTCTGCTGTTTCTTTTGTGGCTAGCCATCTTTAATCCATGGTGGTCTGACAAGATTCAGGGAGTTATTACATTTTTCTTCTATCTGTTGAGACTTGCTTTGTGTCCAAGTATGTGGTCACTTTTGGAAAAAGTTTAATGAGGTGAAGAGAAGGTATATTCTTTTGTATTCTGTAAAAATCTGTTAGATTCATTTGGTTTGTAATGTTCATTAGTTCCAGCTTTCGCTGTTTACTTTTTGTCTGGATGACTTACCCATCAGTGAGAGTGGGGTATTGAAATCTTCCCACTATTAGTGTGTGAGGGTCAATATGTGATTAAGCTATAGTAGTGTTTGTTTTACAAACTTGGGTGTCCTTGAGTTTGGGACACAGATGTTCAGAATTGAAATGCCATTTGGTGAATTTTTCCTTTGATGAGAATGTAGTGTCCTTACCTGTTAGTTTTGGCTTGTAGTCTATTTTGTTAGATATTGAAATGGCTACACCAGTTTGCATTGTATTTCTAAATGTACTTACTTTAGGTGGGTTGTGTAAATTGTATCCATTTGTTGATCAAGATATCTTGGCTCTCATAAAGTTGGAAATGAAGTGATTTAAGTTTTCTAAACAGTTCTCTAAAATAAAGCTAGGCAAGAAAACCCCATAAGTCTTTATATATATACATACATATATATATATATATATATATATATATATATATATATATATATATATATATATAATGTTCAATTATGTCATTAGCTTGTGCCTCTGTTAATCAACCCTTTTTGAGGTTCCAAGGGTTAAATATGTCCTAATTTTTTATATTACTCTAACATTTAATTTAACATTAATGTTCCTTATAGAAACAAATTGCAATCCAAGTCTACTAAGTATCATTGGCTTCAATACTACAAGGCCTCTCCCAAAGGACGGGCAGTCTGTCCAGTGGTGGCATCCCCAAGGAATTATAGGACTGGTTCTCTTCCTACTGTGTGTGTTTTACTCAAGGTAAGAAAGGGTATAAAATCTACTTTTACAGGAAGTGTATTTATATAAATTAGAATTATTTATTTTTAAAAGTTGTTTCTTTCCTTGACTTTTTCATGCAGCATCCGTACTTCCAACAATAGTCAGGTTAATAAACTGACTCTAACAAGTGATGAGTCAACACTGATAGAAGATGGGAATGCCAGAAGTGATGGATCCCTAGAAGACGGGGATGATGTTCACCGAGCTGTAGATAATGAGAGGGATGGCGTCACTTACAGTTACTCCTTCTTTCACTTCATGCTTTTCCTGGCTTCGCTTTATATCATGATGACCCTCACCAACTGGTACAGGTACTTAACATTTCACATTAACTTCATGTAATTTTGGTGGATTTTTCATGACTTGTAAAAATACATGCCAGTGACTAGTACTTTGTACCTGGTGTGTGAAGGCCAGAGATGGAACTCACATGTGTTCCTCAGGTTCTGCAGAACACTGGTATAGAGTAGCTAGCTAACCAGAAAACTCCAATGCTTACCCTATTTCCACCTTTACCCTCTGGAATGAGAAGTGAGTGAGTGCCTCCATATCTGGCTTATTACAAATGTGGGTGCTGGGGGTCAGAATCCAGTCCTTATGTTTGCAAGGCAAGCCATTTCTCAAGCTCCAGAATATTTTTTAATACTCTGATGTATTTCAGTATTTAGTTAAAGTGCATTCTGAGAGAGTGAGAAGTGCAGGCTTTACTTGCTTAACAATTACACAAATATGGTTGTCCAAATCTTGAAGAAGTTTAAATGGAAAACTTTATATAACCATGTTTTAACAGAAATGCATATTAATAGTTGATTTAACATGCTGTTAGTTTTAATTTTTAATACTGTAAATTTATTCTTAACACACATTAGCAATAATATAGTTTTATAAACAATGGTTCTTTTAAAATTATATCATTAAGCTGGGCTAATGAGATAGATGACTCTGGTTGAGAACACTGGCTGCTTCTCTAGAGGACCCAGATTCAATTTCCAGCACCCATATGATACAATTTTTGTATCTGACCTGATAACCGTGTATAGACATGGGCACCATATGCAGACATATTCATAGAGGTAAAACAATCATACACATAAAGTATCAGATACAAGTTTCAGATATAAGATAATCTGAAAATCTTTTAATGCAAATATATTATGTGGTTTGATTTTTAGTATTCTCTTTACTATGTTTATTATGTCTTCAAAATTAATTCATAAATACTTTTCTGATAAAAAGTAACTATAATTTTCCTCTGCTAGCCACCTGGGCCCTGCCGAGCTGTCTGAACCCCCAAGTAACACATAGGACACTATATTAATTATGATGCTGTTGGCCGTTTGCTTGGTTTCTTACTGGCTATCTCTGACTTAAGTATTTAACTCATAATTGTTAATATAAGTATTTCTCTTACCAGAGAAAGGGTCCAGACCTTTTACTCTGGCGGTCTACATGGTGTCTCCCTCTGCCTCTATTTTTCAGAATCCTCCTTGATTCCTAGTCCCACCTATCTTGCTTCTCTATTGGCCAACAGTGCTTTATTTAACAACCAATAAGAGACAGATTTACAGAATGACATCTTCCATCAGTAACAATTTATAGTTTATTTTTAAACTGACTATCTCAAATGATTACCAAAAATTCTATGCAAAACTGACATTTACTGATGTGACTGAACAAGTGTGTTTTCAATAATGTTTAATTCATCTCTAAATAGTATATAAGATTATTTATTGTATCAGCAAAAGATGGAGAAAAATATTATCCTTACCTGATGTTTTTTAGGCTAATATTTACTCATTATTATGAAAAAGTATATTTTACCATATTCTTAAACTACATCTTATTAAGTAAGCTTAAAAGTATTTCTCAGTAATTGATAGTTTTAAAAAAGATGTATATTTCTGTTGGTATACAAAAATCAGCCAACTTAAGGATATATTTCCTTCCCCATCTGTCAAATTTGAAGAGAGGAAGTGGCATTAACTGAGAAGGGAGGCCCATAAACCTTTCAGCCTTGTACATAATAGGTACATATTATTTACTTGTTTCATCTGCTCTTATTTAATAACATAGAATTACATACAATGCCTCAGAACTATGTGAAAGATTTGCCCCAGAGTTCTGTGCTGTATTCAAAGAAGTTTTCCTGATGCATCAGTATGGAAGGCATGGCAACAGGATGAGCTATTGCACATTGGTATCACAAACTGCATACAAAGGACGCTGGAGTGAAGGGGCTTGATGGCTTAGTAACACAGTCCACTTACCAAAGTAGTCACTTCTGTTTCCTCAAATTTTAGGTATGAACCTTCGCATGAGATGAAGAGCCAGTGGACAGCAGTGTGGGTGAAAATCTCTTCCAGCTGGATTGGCATCGTGCTGTACGTTTGGACACTGGTAGCACCACTGGTTCTTACAAATCGTGATTTTGACTGAATCGGACTTCTGGCATGAAAGTCCCATTTTGGTCATTGTTTATTTGACATTAACAGTATTCGCAGTTTTTGTAAAGTTGTATGCGTTGTTGTATAACTATTTTTCTCTTGCATGAATTAGATTTACTGTGCCATTTTTTTCACATTCTTGCTAAGTGTATTGATGATATGAACTGCAAAGGGAGAATTTTGAATAAGGTAGTAAATTAGGAAAGATGGATGCTGATAGACATATCATCTACTTTGTACATATGAAATTAAAAGTGACAAGAATTCTTAACAATTGGTTTCAAAATTGTGTTAGACCTTATGCTATTTTAGAAACATAACTATGGCTGCCTTTTCAAATACTTGGTGTGTTGCCTTACAGAGGACTGCAAAGCAAATAGCTGTTCTAATATTATGTAGATAAGTCACAAACTAGTTGTCTGAAAAATGCAAGTCACTTTTAGGTTTGCCAGGATTTTCTCTTACTTGGTACAGAATGTTCATGTTCAATGGAAAAGTTAGGATGTGGAGGGAAGCTAAGGAACATACAAAAGCCTTCATAGAAAAGTCTCCAGTAGTAGGTTTTAAAGTGAATACTCATAGATTATGAGATCTAAGACCTTAGATCATGACTTTCTGTAAAAACGGGTGGCCTTCACCAACAAAATGAACTTTGGTCTTTACAAACATACAATTATGGATTTCAGAGAGATGTTAGCAGCTCTGAAACATTTATACAAGGTTTTAAAAAGGAAAATCATGTGTTAGAAAAATTTGACGCTAAACATTTGCAAATCAAACTGGGAAACCTCGGATGGAACATGAAGTGTTGTTACACTCTGGGCTGGGTACTTAAGATCTAGTCCAGCTCAAGTAGCTAGTTAGTGGCAACGTTGAGAAACTGTGTTTACCAAAACTAGCCAATATTCTGACATAAAACTTTTGTATCCAAAATGCACTATTCACTTAATAAATCATTAACAGTAGATAATTTGTGTGATATGTATTGCTGCTATTCAGCATGCTTTTTATCCAAACATGAAGTCCAGGAGTATAAATGAACTTGTTAGAATAGACTACTTACATTATATAACACTATACATTTAAACATTGCTTAAAATGTTTGTATTTACTGCCATGTAGTTGATAGTCAACTTGATTTAGATAAAAATGCTTATTTATGTGTAAATTAGTATTTAGTAAAGCTTAAATTTGCTTCTTTAAAAATATTTATTCTGCACATGGAATATAACAATTACTCTTAATTTCCCAAACTTACTCTGTGTTACTATTGTGTTTCACAATTTTGAATGGCTGTTATGTGTCTTAAATAAATGAATTCAGAGAAAATGTGTGGTGGTAGTTCTTAGCATTAATGTGAATTTAACTCAATTTCTTTTTTCCTGTGTGAAAAGAACTTGGCTCTCCAGAGGAAATACCCACTTTCTGCCCTGAAAAATGAATTTTGAAAGTAATTTTACCCCTTTTGTGACTGTAAATGAATCCTGGGCTTGGTTCTCAAAAGTAAGGTGGTGTTCTTACCTCTAAAGATCCTTCAGTAGGTGAGCCAGTTCAGTTTGGAGAATGCATTTTAGTTCTGAAAACTGAAAGTGCACACCTCGTGTCCTTCGCCAGGCCAGCCATGTTTTTAAAAGTTGTGGTCAGTGTGGTGAACAATGTAATTGGTCTCAGGGTTTCTTTCTGCTGCTGTGATAAAACCCCATAACCAACTCAGGGAAGAATGGATGCAGAGGCCATGGGAGAGTACAGCTTCCTCACTGGCAGTAATTACTCCCTATGATTTCATCTTCCTGCTTCTATACTATTGCAGGTTGGCCTGGGCCCTCCTACATCAATGATGTCTTAAGAAAATAACTAGCAGGCTTGCCTACTGGCCAGTATAGTTGGGGGTATTTCCTCAACTGAGGTTTTCTATTTCTATAACTCTAGCTTGTTTGTAGTTGACATAAACATGAACCAGTACATAACTGTATTGATAAAAATATCCCTATCTGTGAATTACTACATTAACTTTCACTATAAACTTAAAAAGTTTGTCAAGGTACCATGCCAGTGAGAATCCATGGCAGAGCAAGATTCTGGACTCCTCACCCTGGAAAGGGGCCAGGATTACATCATCTTCAAGGACATGCCCACAAGGCCCCACCTTCTGTAGTTTCCTGGGAACCATGCCATCTATATAGGGATATTTGACATCAATTATAGCAGCTGCCAAACTTTGGTATATTTTATTTGTAAATACTGTAACTGTCTAGGAAAGAGACAGACAGGCTTGAGGGCAGGAGAAGGCACTGGATTCTTGGGGTCTATTTACAAGTGGTTGTGAACTGCCTGACTGGTGCTGAGAACTGAGCTCTAGTCTTTAGCCACTACAGCAGTTTTAATAGCCAAAACTAGACAATAGGTGTCGGGCTGCAAGTAGTAAGAAAATAAGTAACAACTCAATCTGGGTTAGTGTAAAACAAATCATAAAATGTGGAAATGTTTAAGAACTACTACTTGTAGGTTGCCTTTGCAAACCAAACTTTAACCTGTGGCAAAGTTAATAATAGGCTTTGAGAGCATTTAAAACTATGTACTCTTAAGCCTGTTTAAGATAACTTTGAATAAAAAAATATAATCTTTACTATATTTGGAATTGATTGATGTACCTACCATACTATTTATTTCTTTGGGGCCCATTCATCCCCTAAGTATGAATGTAAGATGTGGTGGCTAGACCAAAGACTATTTGCTGGGGACAGCCAGGGTCAAAAGAAACACTACCCGTTACGTAAGTTTCCTAAGATTAAAACATTGCATCCTATAGTAAGAAGCACTTAAGGAAAACAACTCAAAATAGCTTCAGGGAGGTTCCTGAAACCAACCAGATTCACTAGGCCCCTTCCTGCCATAATAAGCAAGAAAAGCTGAGTTCTCAGAAAAAAAGCTAAGCCACAAAGACTCAGACAAGCCCCAGCTGCCTGAAAGCAGCAAAAGCCAGCTGGGCTGACTGAAAGATCAATTGATTCACTTGGAAAGGACACTGTCCAACCTGTACCTCATTCCTTTTACATAATTTGCTCTGCTCTTCAGTAGGGTATGACCTTTATACAGGATGAAAGATCTGAATTCCTCTGAACAGATCAGGCCCAAATTTGGGCAGATGGCACCTAGGGTGAGTTTCATTTCTTGTTTGTTGCTTTTCACATTAGTCTAATCTTTGACATTTTGCTTTCAGAAAAATTAAACATAACTGATGACTAGCTGAATTCAGATATATAAAAACTTTCCTTTATATCAATATATAAATTTGTTATATCGATAAGAAACAACCAAAACTGATGCCAACAGCTTTTATTAAAGCTTGAATCCTGTTTATCCCAGTAAAGGATGTATTTGTGAAAAAAATTACCTCTTCATGTTTAACAGCTCACAAAATTTGGGCTGTTCTGTACCATTGAACACTAAAAGCTTTCACAAATCAAAAGCTCATCGTAATCAAAGATGATTGATTGGTCTGAAGTGGGTATTGCAGGAGGGCTGGGTGGCTCTCCTATAAACTGATTTGGAAAGCCAAGTCTGTTCCTTTTGTGAATGGTCAGTTTTAGAAGCTGTGTACTTCTCTGCATGAAGCCAGTGAAGGAATAGACTGGAGGACTGAACAAGGGATCAGAAAAGACCAGAGAATGCTTCATTTCTATTACTAGATCTCTAATTTACCACATGGAAGAAAAAATTTAATACCTGAGGCACAATACGTCCAACAGAAAAGCCTTTTTGAAACACCTTACTGCATAATTTTATGTAATATTTAGGTGTTAACTGCGTTGCTTGTAGCCCTCTGCCTGAATATAGACTTCTTGAAGGTTTTTTTTTTTTTTTTGGTTTTACGAGACAGTTTCTCTGTATTGTATTGGAGGCTGTCGGTCCAGCCTGGCCTCGAACTCACAGAGATCCGCCTGCCTCTGCCTCCCGAGTGCTGGGATTAAAGGCGTGCGCCACCACCGCCCCGGCGACTTCCTCAAGTTTTAAAGTACTCTTGGCCTTAAGGTCTCTCCAATCCTTCAAAGGGAAAAGTTGATATGATTCTCTTATCTTGTTATCGGAGCAAAAAATTTGGGGGCATCTACTGATAATGTTCTCACCTTGTTTTCTCTCAGTTCTTTATTAGAAACATAAAAAGCAAGCTAATATACTTCTTAAACAAAATAACATTAAAACACGTAAGACTAGAAGCATCATATTCTTTCCTTACTGCCAGTCTATATTTTCACATAAAGCACAGAGATCTTGATGTGACTCAGTATGATGAAGATGGACAACACAGTTTAGAGCTGCCTCATGTGGGCATCACTCCCAAAGGCAACACAACAATACTAGTACTCAACATCGTCATATTTATTTTACTAAATACCATGGTCCAAAAGAACAAACCAGAAAACATACTTAACCTAGTCTAAGTGGACAGGGTTAACTGCAACCTGTTTCCACATTCTATGTGTGTGGAGCTGGAAACCCTTCAGAGTGATTACTCGTGTACTTTGCCTTTTTTGTTGAGAATACATTTCTCTGAACATAAAAGAATTTCTCTGAACAAAGAAAGACATGAAATATTACAAGATACAGGCACTTTATGTTCCCAGTTTTAAAAATAAGCCAAGTCAAAAATACTTAATGGTAACTAGACCAGTTTTCTACCTTTAGTTCTAAAACACTTAAAGTCAATTGAAAATAACCAAGTTTAACTGGGATTAAATGGTCATATTTGCATATAAAAAATCCAAATTACTACAACTGGAGAAATGGCCATTTGAATTCAACCTAAGATATGCCAATAATGTGCATTAAAGTTTATATATAGGCAGCCGAGTAACACCCGAAAGCTTTGCTAGAGTGTGGTTAGTGAAAAAAGCAAAAGGTGCTTTTATTCCACAGTATCTGATTAAACAAAAAGTAATTTACAAAACAAAGTACCAATACTTTAAAATAAATACTTCATCATTTTGATGAATATATACATATGTGTCCATTTGAGGATTTAACTATCTAAAAGTGGCATTTCACTATCCAGAGGTGCAGGAGCAAGTTCACATAAATAAAACAGTGTGGCTTCACTAGCTTCGGCTTCAGTCAATGGCTCCAGCCGAACAAGCTTGCTTTGGGTTGGTTCTGGGTCCAGGTTGCCATCCAGAAGCTCATTGGCTTCTATGGGCTTATCTCCAGAAGATATAACTTCTGTTGATGCTGTTGTACTCCCCTGTTCAATAGCAGAAGCAGAGTTCCCATCGAGGAATGCAAGAAGTGGAAAGGCAGTATACTGAATAAGCTGTTTATCTATAAAGATCAGAAAAAATACTTTTATATACCCAAATGAAAAATTAAATACTTTACATCACTAAGTTTTAAAACATGTAAATCAGGAGTTAACATCAATTTAGCTGTAAGATTCATCTTTTAATGTTAACTAAGGGGGAAAAATTCAAACTACAGAAACCAATACCTCACCATTTACGTTTTATGGTACTAGAAACTCAAGACACCACCCACAGAAGCCAAGGCAGCAGTCCATCTTCATTTGTTTGTATGGGTTTTGTTTTCTGTAGTACTGAACTATACTTATAGGACGGAACCCAGGGTTTTGCATGTGCTATGTCATGAGCCCAGCCCATCCAGCTGTTTAGTATGACAATATTTCCATGGTTTGCATTAAGTTCTATATTGAAACTAATAAAAACAACCTACAGAAATTAAGACTACTTGCATACCTACCTGGTTTAGACTTGGATTTTCTTCCCTCTCCTGAAACTTGTTGAATGACATTGCTCTTGGTAGCTTCTAATCCCTTATTCTCAGACTAAAAGAAAATAAATTATATAAAAAATACTTGTTTTACATTTTACATTCCTTAAGGGTATCACAATTTAGAAACTGATAAAATAACATCAACACATCTGAAATATACTGCAAAGGGGGAACACCAGGAAAGAATAAAGCACCTGAAGTAGGAGAAAAGAAAAGCATTTCAGTTACAGGAGAAATGAAATTTTCAAAGACCAAGACAGGAATAAATCAAAGACAGGTGGTTTTATAAACTAGGATATAATTAAATATACATTTTAAACAGTTGTCATTAGAAATGCATTGCACAATATTCTTCATGTGACCAGAAGAGCTGGCACAGACAAATGTACTCCGAGTATGAAAGATGACACAGTGACATCTGTGAATCTATCCCTGCTCTTGGAAGCCTCAACTGTGATGGTTTCTTCTTGTCCTTTCCGTGATTCCTTAGGTTCTTTTATTTCATTTTGGTTGTCTTCTTCTCTTCTGGTTCATAGGAAACTTAAGGCTACAATGCTGCTGAGATGTCAGCCATCTTTTCAGCAGTGCTGAAACTCTGAGGTGTGGATGAGACTCAATTATTTCTTATGTACCACATTCCTAAATGTTGCTTTAGTATGTATGGCATAACAAACATCTGTATAATTCCTACATTCCTCTGACAGCTATTATAAAATGAAGCAATAAAAGTTTCTAAGATTCAAGAAGATAATGGCCCTAAGATGAAAACTAAACCATTCCAAATAATTTAAGTAAAAATAGTTCATCAGTTAGAAGTCACAATACATAAATATTAATACATTTTATACTCCTTGAAAAAGGTACTTCCCAAGGATGCCACTGTTGATCTTCTAATCTGAGAACCACGATTATGAATTTGCTTTTTTCCCATGCAAATTCTTATTCATTGGTAGTGGCCACTCAGCTACACTAAGGAGCATAAGGTATTCAAATTAAGAAAATATTATGTTACATGTCATATGCCCTTTTCATGAATCAAAGAATAAGAGATAAAAATACCAATATTTACAATTACTTTGGACACAGAACTGTAATAAAACATCACTCTTAAATATTGTTTTATAAGTTCAGAAAGCATATGCAATTTTCTGTTACTTATATTTCTGAAAATTATAAGTAAGTGGTTTCTAGAAGAGGATAATCAAAGAACAATGACTCAGTTTTAGCAATAAACAACAAAACATATTCACTAAATTAAAATACAATGTGACTTAATAACATTCGGTATAATGACAAAATATTCATACTATAAGCCTAGGTAAATGATAGTGAAATTTAGCTTAATGTCTGCTTTTATTTAAAATGTCTATCAAAAACACATCCACACACTCATATGCATTACCCATATCTGCTTAATCTACAATTACAGCATTCACAGTTGTGACATACAACCTATAAATCCAAATACATTTAGTAGGTTTGGCTGTTTACAGAAACAGCAAGCCATATGTCTGCATGATGAACTTCCTACTCTACAATTTCATAAAAGTTTTGAGGCTCTGTGTCAGCCAAGTTGAACCTTCAAAAATGTAGGAAAATGGGCCAGGTGATCTCCTTACACATGACAATAGAAAATTTCAATTCATCAATTCTATAACCATTCATATTTATTTGAGATGTCTCATCTTTACATTACAAAGGACAAGAATGAAACTGACTTCACTAATCCAGAATTTGAACTTGATCAGTTTTGTAGTCAATAAAAAATAAAGATTAGCAATTAAGTATACATATTAGATATGGGGAGTAAATTAGACAAGACAATTAAGCTATACAAAAATAACAAATATTTAAAAGCATCTGCCATGACAGATTGCCCTTAAGAATCTCCTGTCAATTTGCTAAGTCTAACTGGAGTTCCTAGCTCCTACCTAGTAAAATTTGCCTTTGCTTTAGTTATTGTTTTTAATTAAGGAACTTACAAAAGAAATATAAACCAGTTACTTTCAACTGAAAAAGCTGAGAAATTATATATTGAAAGAATATAAAATGCAGAAATTACATTTTAATCATGTTATTTCAAAGAAACACTGAACAAACTAAGGCCAGATGATTGCCCAGCACTAAGGCCGATTTTATACTGAGAGTGAATCCCACATGTCCAGCAGATTGGGCAATAAAGAATAACCCCATAACCAAATGTTAATTTTCCATCTAGTACTTTACTATCTCAATCCCACACATCAGGTAAGAATATAAAATGTCTTTTGTAATTGAGAGTGATACTGCTTTCCATGTATGTTTACTAGGACTTCTTCATATTTTTATAGCTATGGGTCCTGAGCAACATGAATTAAAACTTACTTTTTTATTATTGATGTAATCTGTGGGATTCATCTGCACAGAACTAGTGAAAAGCTGAAAGACCAAACAAGAAACATGGTAAGTTTAAAAAATATTTAAAAAGATTTGTGTGTTAAAAATTTTTATTCAACCATGTTGAGTGAAGGAATGTCACTCCTACACTAGGAAGTTTCCACAGACTAAAACAAGTTTGGGAAAGCAAGAAAGCAGAAAGAAAAACAAACAAAGGCAGAGCAAGCTGGCTGTACACTAGATGGAATTTTATGTTGTAAGGATTTCTCTACAGGTGATTAATCATTTGGAATAGTTTCCCACAATTCTTGTCCTTCCTTAATTGACATTCAATTTCATATCTTTTATGTTTCTCTCCCTAAAGTTCCTTAGCCATACATACCACCAAATCTGGGTCCCACGTCTTAAAACTGAGCATCCATTGAATACCTACTAATTAGGTGACAAACTCATAGAACCTATTCTGACAGTGAACCCTAACATACATACCAAGTGCAGCCCTCTGACACAATGGCATAAAACTACTTCCACATAGAAAAGGAAGTTGATGAGTGCCAAAATAATGTCAACGAACTATACTCACAGTTCAGCCAATTCATAAATACAACTTTTAAGTCATAAGCTTCAAAATAAGAAATTACTGACACCTTGAAAACCTCATTTCTGCTCTTCAGGAGCTTACAATCTAAGACATAATACTGACATTAAATAACCAACTTATACTCATACATAACCCAGTTTCACAACAATTAGCAGAGCTTAAAAGCACTAAGGAGACTGGAGAATGGGAGGAAAGCACAGACACAGGCATAGCACGATGGTGCTATGCATCATAAGTCCCAAGAGAATGGCAAGAATTTGGAAGACAGAAGAGTACTGAGCTACAGTAATACCAAGAACGTACAGCATGTTCTAGAAATGGTTAAAACCAATGCAAATAACAGAAGTTCTGACTTGAACAGCTATATACAAAAATTTAAAAGAAGCAATGAAAAGCCATTCAGAGGATGATGTCACATCCTTATCAGGAATAAGATCCCTAAGAAGTCTTAGCACTGAAACAGACATTAGGTTTGCATTTTATAATGATCAAAGGCAATGGTTCACAATCAATGAAATGCAGAGGTCAGTTATATTTCTTCTTCCATTCTCTTTAGACACGGACTCCTTTCAAGACTTCAGCTGTCATAAAAAATATCATCAGCTCTCTTTCCATGTATTTCCCTCTCTTTTCACATCACCCAGTGGTTGCTGAAGAGCTAAGGTGCTCAAATCTTTGGTGGCAGATGACTACTATTTGTATGACTATTCTATTTCTTTTGGGGGGGTGGTGGGAGGTTCGAGACAGGGTTTCTCTGTGGCTTTGGAGGCTGTCCTGGAACTAGCTCTTGTAGACCAGGCTGGTCTCGAACTCACAGAAATCCACCTGCCTCTGCCTCCTGAGTACTGGGATTAAAGATGCCACCACCACCAGGCCAGCCTGTGACTATTCTAGAGAAGGCTGATGCAATTTTGTACCTATAGACAGGGTGGTACCTGAGTGAGGCCAGCAATGTAAGCTTCTGTCTCTATTTTTGCCTCAAAACCCTATTTACTGACTTAGTATCTCATACATACTCCCAGAAGACAAGATGCTATAAAATATATACAACCAGTTCACATATAAGAAACTAACACAATTTCTGGAATTCTAAGGCCCAATGATCTCCTACTGACTCTACCCTGATTAATAAAGAAAAAAAATTGTGTAAAGAAAAGCCATCCATTTCAGACAACAAGGCAAGCCAGACGTAGATTTTATGACACTGCAATCTAATTCATGGGTGATATAACTTGGATGAGAGAAGTTAAAATACAAATTAGGGCAGTTTGTCAATGCTATTTTGAAAAAAAGTACCTAGTGATAAGATTAAAAAAAATCAAAATGATCCTGGTAATGTAGGTGAGGAAAGTTAATATTACTGTAAAAATAAGAACTCTGTAAATGAGTATATAGTTTCAGGAATAAAAAAAAATTGACAGTGAACTTAAATAATCTAAAGACGGGCAGATAAAGCAGAATATCCCGAAGTCATGGAGTAGGATTTGAGCCAAGTTTGCATTCTAAAGTATTAAGAAAAAGAGACATGCATTTTTGATGGAGGATGTCCTTCTGTATATATGTTTCTTATTGGTTGATGAATAAAACACTGATTGGCCAGTAGCCAAGCAGAAAGTACAGGTGGGGCTACCAGACAAGGAAAATGCTGGGGAGAAGCGGGCAAAGCAGACTCCATGTAGCTGAGGAAGGAGTAAGGTCTGGACCCTTCTTCGGTAAGATAAGACCACATGGGAATACTTAGAATAATAAACATAGGTTAATAATTAAGAGACAGATAGCTAGTAAGAAACCTAGGCCATCAGTCAACAGGTTATAACTAAGACACTCCTGTGTGCTCATTTGGGGCTAAATGGCTGTGGGACCAGGAGGGACAAAAACTTTCGTGTACCCGTTTCAGAAAAGGATAATGTCAAAATGTCTTCAGAGAAGAAAAACAGAAAGACAAGAAATAGAAAAAAAAAAAAAGAAAAATATGCAAAACTGAGTGCCCCAAAGAAGATGACATCAGGAAAAAGAAAAGTTCGTACAGGAAACAGAATGTTTAGGAAGACAAGAGAAGATGCTGAGACCCTCATATGGAACACATTTATACACCTAGCACGTGTGAGTCAGAAGCTTAGATAAAAGACGGGTCTGTGTTATAAGAGACCTTGTCTCAGAATCAAAACAAGTTATCTTGCAGACTCTACGTACTAAAACAAAGCACTAATAGTAGGCTTAATTATTTGTAATTCCTCCAATAGCCTTTCATATTAATCATTAGCCCTATTTAACAGATGAAACTGGGAAAGGCACTTTGGGGATGTAGCTCAGTTGGTAGTGCTTGCGTAGCATGCATGAAAACTTGTGTTTAATCACACCGGTGTAAACTGGGTGTAATGGTCTAAGAGTGCATGCTACTGTAATCCTATCACTTAGGAGGGAAGCAGGAAGATTAGAAGCCCAAGATCACCCTCAGCTATGCACCAAATTCAAGGCCAGCCTAGGGTATACATGAGACCCTGTCTTAAAAAAAGAAAGTTACCTTTCCTAAGGACAGTAAGTATTAACAAGCAGTACCAGAACTCAGACCTGTCTAATTAAAAACAAGTCATCTTCTGCAAGCCCAGAAGATGAAAAATAGATAAAGCAAGCAAACAAAACCAGAGGGACAGACCCACACCCATCCACCCACCCATCCCAAGGACAGAAAACTGAACTGGGTTGAAGGAGGCATTAAATTATTTTCTCCAAGAAAGGATGCAAAACTGCAAGGAGCTACGGATTGAGGCCTGGAGCACAGTGAATTATTCTCAGCAAATATGGAAATCTGAGCAAGAATTCAGTAAATATTCAAAGTAAAACTGAAATGATCCAAAGACCATAAGGATTAACTCTTACGTCTTTAACACCCCATTTAGAATTGGGAATGGGTCTGATGGACTCCAGGAGGGTTGTTAGGTTACTGCTATCAAGGTGAAATGGGTTATCACATAGAATCTTAATTCACTTACAATCCTGTGTGATATTGATGATTTGGAAAGGGTGTTTTAAGCCATGTGACAGACTAATTTCATGAGAAGAGATGTAAATGATTAACTAACCACAAATTAGACTGAAAAGTAAGAAAGGACTAATTACTTCTGACAGCATTAAGAAGTTCTTAAAGTGATAACTCTACGGAATCCTTTGATGTGACTGAAGGTTCACTGTAAGGCAAAATGTTTCTCAGAATAAACACATCTTGGAAAGAGAGGAAAGAACAAGACTGATGTGAGTAGGACAAGTGAGGGGAATCTAGAAAGCTTTGGATAGGGTAAGAAGAACGCAGAGCGCAAAAGCAAAACAGGTGAGAAAGGTGCTTAGGGCTTGAAATCAGAGGAAAAATGATCAGTTCACACAGAGACGGGAATAGGGCATCATATTCAAGACATACAAATACAGCAAATATAATGAAAGGAATTTTACTAGAAAATATCAATTCCTCAAGTATTAAGAAGTGTCTCTATATTCCCTGACTAGGTACTTCACTACTACTTTTCAAAGATCTTTATTCATTTTAATTGACAATTTATTCTAGATTAAAATAGACACATAGTAACACATAGCAAGAAATCCAGACAAAAGCTTTATTTAGAGGTGGCAATGTTGTTACAGGAGAGCAATTTCTCCTCAGAGGCAGACAGTAATCACACATTATTGTACACTATTGTCCTGTATCTGCCTGTTTACAATTCCTAATAAAATCATTAATTAAGCAAGTAAAATGAACAAAGTATAAATACAAAAAAGTACTGACTTTAAGCAACACACACACACACACACACACACACACACACACACACACACACACACACACACACACACACAGCTACCAGTATAGTAAAAATTATCCCAAATACCTACATCAACCAGAAGATCTGGGTCTATGCTAAACTGTCTTCCTGAAAGCATGGCTTGGAAGTCCTCTAAACTGCAATCAATGCTATCAAGATAATCCAACAGCTCAACCCTAAAGAGAAAAAAAGCAAAGAAGAACAATTTCATATATATTAAATATTCTCATTCTTACATTTCAAACCACTGCTGGTGATCTAGCTCTATAGAATTGGGGTAGTGACTTTTGAGTCCTTACCAGATCTGGAGACATCACATTTAAGGTCTGGGATTTCTGAAAACTGAAAAACTCACACCTTTTACCCAAATTTAGTATGTTCAGAAAAGATGTGCTGCTGTACAGATGTACTTTCCCCTTTCTTCTCTACTTTCTCCTTACTCTAATACTTCTAATATTCACATTGGTTACTTCTATACTACAAATTACTATACTTTTAACAAAATGTGTCCCTTAATAGAAATTACACTAGTATACAGAATTGGTAAAGTTAAAAGCACAAATACCGCCAAGCGTTGGTGGCACACGCCTTTAATCCCAGCACTCGGGAGGCAGAGGCAGGCGGATCTCTGTGAGTTCGAGGCCAGGCTGGTCTACAGAGCTAGTACCAGGACAGCCTCCAAAACAATACAGAGAAACCCTGTCTCAAAAAAAACCAAAAAAAAAAAAAAAAAAAAAAAAGCACAAATACCTTACAGTTACAAGAATTTATTTAAAAAAAAAAAACTAACGAATTGCTCAACAAAGTTCTAAGACTACTCATGAGACAAATCCCTTTGACTACAGAGTTCAACTTTGATCAAGAGAAAGAGACAGGTCAGTAGAAGTTATCATTATTACTTTGAATTTATAGACATTCAGTATTTACTTCAGGGTTATTATTGAACTAAATACCAAAAAGTAATTAAAACATCTAGATGAATACTCACTTTCCCAAGAGGTTAATGTTGTCATTCAAAATGGAATCCATCATGGTCACAGGATCCTCAGAGGTCAGGTTGGATGGGCCATTTAGCTGCACAGCACTAGACATAAGGGGGCTGCCGCCAGCACTTCCCACACTTAATGACTCTCTGACTAGTTCACTCTGATCTGTACTCTGAATGACAGGGGCATACTCATCTTCATTGTCATCTTCAACAATTACAATGTCAGGATACTGGCTGCAGCTATAGCAGTGATGTGAGAAAAAAAATTACAATTTTAGACAAATTTATTGTCATTCTCTAGTAGAATTTACAAATCACCTATTAAAAGGTTTCCTTTTCTGAAGTAAGTGGCTTAAGTCAAATTTTGACAAGTTATAAGCTAGAAAACTATAAAATCAAGGAAAAAGGTTTAATTCCAAATAAAAATCATCTATTTTCATTGTTTCTTGTTTTGAGGTGGGGTTTATCTGGTTCAATACTCCAAATATGAGAAAAAGATTAGCACTTCAAACTAAGTATGAGAAAAAAATAGTTTTTCAAAGAACCAGGGTGTTTAATTATTTGGTATGAACAATGATGAATACTTTCCCAAAAAACTATTTCATGATTACTTACTTGGGATCAGACACCACATCCTCATTAGTTTCTGGAATAACTGGAATATTTTCTTCATCTGCATTATCATCAGTAACATCATAAATAATTATGTCATCTGAAATCCGCTCTCTTGACTTTAAACCTTCTGTCCTACTATGTGGAACCTAATGAATGAAGAGAAAAAAACAACATATGGACTACTACAGAGGATACCATTAAATAAACTGAACATACCCTATTTGCTAAATGCTGAGGACAGTGAACAAAACAGCTTTGTCCTCTGCCCTTCTGAGAGACACACAGTAATGACTTATAATACCATCTTATGGAGCTATGAGGTATATACCCAAATTCTACTTAATAACAAATTACTTTATTGTCAGACATGCCCAAAGCATGTTTCTATGGAGAGCTTCAAATTCTAAAGGACTTTTTATGGATAGTGAACAAGTTCGAGGCCTTCAGAAATTTCAACCATAATCACACAGCCACTGCACTGATAGTGACTGCTCTTTTTGAACTTCCTGTGTCAAAAGAGGCTTTATTTTTACTTATTAAATAGCTTCACTAAGAGATACACAGAACTTGCAACAATTCCACAATTAAAAATCACTTTGGCTGTTTTACCAAAACCTTATTCTTTTTAATGTTAAGATGCAGGTAGACAGGTAGTGTGATGACCCAGGCCCATTATCCCAAGTAGTTACTCAGGAGGCTGAGACAGGAAAATTCTGAGTTCAAGGCCTGCCTGGGCTACAGAGTGAGTTCAACAGCAGCCTAGACAGCTTGGTGGGATCCTATCACAAAATGAAGCATAGGACCCTAGGTTCAACCCTCACCAAAGAAAGAAAAACACGTATAGTTATATTCAAGTCAGTTATACTAAGAAGCTCAGTTTTCTAAAAGTAAACAAATCATTATTATAATGTAAATACTTTTAAAGTTTTAACACTAGATGACAGTGGTAAAAAATGTAAAGTGCTTTAAGATATATAAATTCTAGTTTAAAAAATCCAATATACATGAAACACTTTAAAAATACAAATATGGGCTGGAGAGATGGCTCAGCCGTTAAAGGCTAGGCTCACAACCAAAAATATAAAAATACAAATATTTCAGTTACACTAAAACAAGCAACCAAACAAAAACAACCACCCATCTACTTAAACATTCAATCCAAAAATCAAGCTACATCTACTTGGTTTAGAAAGAGAAGTGGGATGAACAGTCTGATATGAAGTTAACTGTGCTTTGTCCCAGAGAGACAAAATAAAAGATAAATAAATGAACCCTCAACATTTCAATAATAAATCTGACACAATATTTAAAAATCCTTTCAAATTAAAAACATAACTCTGTGGTACAGCATTTGCCTTGTCGTGCTAAAGCTTAAGTTTGATCTCTAGCACTATCAAAAAAAAAAGGATTATCAATGAGAGAGTAGCATTATTAAAAAAAGGCTTAGCTTTGTTTCATGGTAGACTAATCTCTAACTAGATGAGTCTATAGAAAAAACAGAAGTATACAAAAATATCTGAATTACTAGAGAAAAGCACTCTAGTTGAGTACACACTTATCATAGAAGATAAAATGAAAATAAACAGCAGGAAGTCCCATAATCATATTACACCATGATGACATCATCACACTGCTCAATTTATACAGCTTCCCAACAAACTGCATTTGTTTTATCAACTCCAAAAGTAACAAAGGCCACACTGCTGAGAAACTGGTCACTGGTACACTGCAAGCACAGAGGCCTGTGCTAATCAATCCCTCCTACCAAAGTGGAAGCCACACTGCAGAATATTTAAATAACATCATCTATATGAAATTTGGATATATGCAAAATAACAACAGCATTCCTGAATTCACACACACATATAAAATACCCACGGCAATAACAAATATTAGAAAAATACAAACTTGGAAATAAACAACTATTTGTAAAGACATACTTCTTAAAATACTCTAAAGCAAATAATGAAAATGTCATGATTTAATAGAGCTGGGGAGTGAGCACTTACATTCTTATTCACTAAACGTCTTTGACTGCATGAAACACTGCCATAATAAAATTTAGTTTGAGACAATAAACATAAAATACATTAAAATTTACTTTATGATGGTGATTATCAGTTGGTTCTTTGACTATGTGCTGAAATAGATTCTTCTTTTGAGCTCCATTAGTGTTTAGAAGTAGAGGTCTGTAAATAAGAACAATATTGATGTGATTCCGAAAGAGAAAAAAAATAAAAGGAATCTAATGAAAGATTTCTAATAATTTACTTGCAACACATCAAGAATACTTATTAATGAATGAAAACCTTCAATAAAAATAATTCTTGAATAACTAATGACATATTCTTAGTCATCTTTTTCTCCTTTTATCTATGCCTTTTGTCAATTATTCTTCTGGTTTAGGTGTAACAATACAATGGTATTACTAGCTAATATATTTGTAAGCATTACAACCCATCATTAAAATTTTAAAAAACTTGATCAATTACAGTTAAAATAAGCCAAGTAACATTTGATTCTCTCCCTTCTTCACAACAAATGACCTATTTTTAAAGAGTTCTCCTCACTGGGGCTCCGAATGCTACTTTAAACTATTAATATGAATGAAAGACCAAGTATTAGTAACACCCTCAGGTCTACAAAGTGACCATCTAGCCTATCCTTATTTCTCAAAAAAAAAAAAAAAATTAGCATAAGCTGGGCACATACGATAAATACGTTACATATCTCCAAAATAAGTAAACTTAATAGAAAAGTCACTTATATTTATGTGATGGGCCATGGTCAATTAAGGGCATCAACATAAAAATCTTCTCAGTCCTTTTAGCTGCTTGACACATAAACTACCTCATTTACAAAATTATTAGAGATCTAATTACTTTCAGACTGCATGCATGCATGAAGTATGTATGCCTAATAAATAAATTTTGAGTTCAGACATAAATGTTATCACAGTTACCTCTTATGTATATAAACATCCAAAAATGTGGAAAAAAAATACAACCTCAAATATTTCTACTCGCCTAAGCACTGTGGTAGGGGTCCTCACCCTGACAAGACTGCTCTGGAAACTGAAGTGCTTACATAATTTAAAAAGGGGGAGCCGGAGATGTTCTTTGATACCAGACATATACTCAGCAAGCACAGGTATTCATGTTTAAACACTACAACGCTTCTAAGTAAAAAAAAAAACAAAAAACAAAAAAAACAAAAACCAACAACAAAAACAAAACAAAAAAAAACAAAACTTACCTTTTACGTTTTAAACTCACAAGCTGATTATTCTGAACCAGTGTAACAATAAACTGGACAATCTGAGAGGAAAATGTAAATAAAATTCTGTCATCAAAGATTCTGTCCACTTTAAATCAAATCAGCTACTATCTAGCTCTCTGCCTTCATACAGTGTTCTCATAATTGATTCCAAACTAACTAATGCCAAGGCATTGTAGTGTCTCACAAATTAACATTTGAAATTTGCTGTTTTTTTCAGGAAGACTGAAGTGTGATGCAAAGACAAACTGGTGCTTGATAGGAAACACTTTCCCAACAAAGGTAATATAATTAAAGGCAAAAGGAATTACTAACTCAGAATACATCATAAACTTTTAGGTTGGAAAGAGTGTACTGGGCAGCTTTATAAATATTACTGTTGTGATACATCCACCTAAGCTTGTCCAATTAACAGACAGAGTAAATTTTAAATATCTGATTAAATTTAGAGGGAAAACTATTAAATGGATAGATATAAATAAACCTTATTTTATAAGCCCATTTCTTCAATTAAGACATGGGCCAGCACCACTGTTCTAATATCTTCCTAGACATTTAAGTTCTCAACCTCACCACAGAAATATCCAATCTGAATTCTGACCCGGCCCAGCAAAGAAGGCATTAACTAAGTATTTAGCCTTCTAGGTAACATTTGACCAGTTTGGCTTAGGGTATGACTTGAAATTTTATTGTCAACTTCCTACCTAAAGATTCCAAGTGAAGAGAGTGAGAAACAATGAAATGAAGTGCTACAGTGTTAGAATAAGGCCAAAGTGATTGAAGGACTGTTTCAGACTCTGTACAGTTCTATATGCTTTATGAAATTTAACATGATTAAAAGAGGTTATAGCAATGAAGCCTATCTATTATATAGCATATTCAAACTTCAAAGTTGAACAGAAAAAGTATTGATAAAAAAAAAATGAAGTGCTAGCCGGGCGTTGGTGGCGCACGCCTTTAATCCCAGCACTCGGGAGGCAGAGGCAGGTAGATCTCTGTGAGTTCGAGGCCAGCCTGGTCTACAGAGCAAGTTCCAGGACAGCCTCCAAAGCCACAGAGAAACCCTGTCTCGAAAAACCAAAAAAAAAAAAAAAAAAAAAAAAGAAGTGCTGTGTTAACTATTTCAACAACTATCTTTGCTTTAGGAAAAAACAATGCAGCTTAAATAGCTAATATTTAACTAAAAGGCTGTTTTGTGAAAAATAGTAACACATCTTTTTATCAAATACAAAATTAAAAACACCTGTTATTTTAACTCAACCAACCTTAACAGGGCTATGCAACAGAACTACAGAAGTTTTAAAATTATACATACTTGAAACACTGAGAATTGAATTAAATTATGTTTAACCTTAATACGCTATTTTATTTTATAAAATTAGTGTCCTATTTTGATCATAGGCCAAATGTGACAACTGCTATTCATCTCTGCTGTAAGCCTAGTTCACTAGATCCAAATCCTGTCACTCAGAAGCTTATTTTTAGCTCAAGTGCCTTTTCAAGCAGGAACAAGATTCATCTCTCCCCAGCCCTCCCCTAAAAAGAATCTGTTGCCATGAGTCCAGTTTACTCATAAGCAAAAATAGAAACCTTAATTACTCTCATGTTTCTTTCCTTAACAGCAAATGGATGGAAGTTGGAATGCAAAGATTAAATGACAAGGGCACACAATACTATGGACAGATTCTAATTCTTTCATTAATTTTCAGCTCCATATCTTGAATTTATAACTTTTAAACTACTTTTATGCTAAACCCAAATATAGCACACACTAGAAAAAACACAGCTGAACTCCCAATTTGGCCAAGTGACTTAAACATTAACTATGCCAATCAGAGTAAACAGCAGCAGCAGCAAATACAGAGTCCGTGGCAGTAAAACTGTCTACTCATCAAGCAAATGCAGAGCACAGTGGGGGCCAGGAGGCTTCTTACCTTCCTAATAACTTGCTGCTGCTGGGCGTGCTTCGCTCTTAATTCTGACACCTCCTTCCAAAGGGACTCGTTCTCACTGTATGAAAATGTAGTTAAAAACCAAACAAGAAAGGTCTGGTCAGAAGACCAAGCCACAACATCTTTTAATCAAAAAAGTCAGAGAACTTCACAACTCAGAAGGGAGAGTAGGCAGGCCAGAGGTAGGAGAACTACAGATTCAAGACTAGCTTAAGCTATACAGCGAGACTTTGTCAAAGCAACAAATACTAGTGTGTGTGTGTGTGTGTGTGTGTGTTTTCTCTTATTTCCCATGGCCTACTTTTTCCTAATAGACAGGCCACAATGAAACACACATTTTAAGAAAGTCATTTATGTATGAAGACCATATAAAAACTAATCAATGTAAAACTGTATCTACTACATTATCAGTTATATAAGATTCCTAATGTGTGCCCTCATTTATGTGTAAAAGGCACATGAAAATTATCTATGTAGAATTGTATTTACTACATTATCTGAAAGATTTACCATTTCATAAGCTAAACCAGCTGCATGGAAACATTATATATTCTTCTGACAACCATAATTAAAACCTGTTATTAGGACAAAGTCTACAGCTACAAGCTAAAAGCAAAGGGAACTGACACAGAAAACAAAAAGGTCTTTGATCTTGGTTATTGAGGATTACTTAAAGTAAAACACCAGACACACCCCAAACCCCAACATACACACACCCAACCACCATATTAGTATTATATTTGGAAATAATATTTTTACCTTTTTAATTCTGAAAGCCTGGACTCAATAGTTTCTTGTTTTATCTGAACCTTCTGAGCACTACTTATAATTTTTGTTAAATCTTCCTGACGAATTTTATTTTCCTCTGGTTTTGAAGATGAAACCTTCCAAAATACAAATTTAGAAAATTAAATATATACTAAGCCCCCATGATTGTAATTCAAAACTTCCTACCATGAGAAGTCTCTTTACCCTATTAAAGAAGTGAAATGTGGTTACAAATTTCTAGATAAATTCTAGAACAAGAATAAACATTAGCTTAATACAACAGAAATCCAGTAACAATCACTTTATTTTTCCCCCTTTCCCTAGCCTACTTAGGAGTAAACCATCTCATAAAAGATGAGCAGGAATATGAGGAGCTTTTTTATTCCCTCTGCCAAATTTCATTTCCAAGTCTCTTTATTATCACATTCCACATTAAAATTATGTAGCAATGCAGCTACACAGTAGGTAATTTTCTTATATGGACTCGTCACCTTTTGTTTTCATTCTCAGCATTTAGGATTGAACGCAAGGCCTCATACATGTTAGATTGATTAGACTTACATATTCTAGCCATTGGGCTATAGGTATTCCCCTGCCCCTTTCACCACCACTTTCAACTTTGTGGTGACAGGAACTGAAGCCAGGATTCTATGGATTTAGTAAAGATAGCTCATTTTAGCAGTAGTTCTTTTGTTTTGTTTTGTTCTGTTTTGCTTTGCAAACTTAAGAGTAAGCCCTCCCATTACAATGGGTAACTCTACGTTCTGTCACAACATGGTGACTATTTTCCTTCCTTTGTTAAAATGAAGACTATAGTACTCTCAGCACAGTTGAGCTTTGAAATAAGTGGGGGGAACAGATGAACAATTAATCGAAGATTTATTAGTCTAGTTCATCTCTATAAGGAATCTCTCTGTATTTCTGCACATTCATCTTCATTATTTATATATTTGTTATTATTGAGAATTACTGATACAGGGTCTCACTCTATAGTCCAGGCTGGCCTGAAACTCACTATTTAGAACAGCTGGACTCAAACTACAGCAATCCTCCTGCCTCTGCCTCCCGATTGCTGAGATTACAGGTGTGTACCACCACACCCAGCTTTTTCTGTACACTCTTCAATCCAGCAGCTTAACAAAATAGCTGTGCCTCATGTCTATAACCTAGTTAATGTATCAGCAGCAGCTCACCTTTCTTTTAATGTTCTCCAATAAGTCATCCTGGCCTTGTTTGAAGTAAGGATGCTGAAATTCAACAGGGCCATCTCTTTCCTGTTTTATAATTCCGGAGTCGATATGTACTACTTTACGGAAGCCATCTGACAAAGATTCAAATTTACATAACTAAAATTAGACAACTCAAAAATTAAAGCTTATTATTTTAATAAGAAAAGCTGGCTTAATCAGTGGCTATTAACAACATTACAAGCAAACCACTGGTCATACTTACACATATTTAGTTGTCTCACAAAGCTGGCCATGTTATTGTGTTTGAAGTACTTGGGAAGAATTTCTTTTGCAAACCTCTGCTCATCCAAGACCAGAAAACTTTGCCCATTCTAAAAAACAAAACAAAAAAAGCTCAGAAATGTCAATTAGTTAAGGTCCTCCAACAAAGTTATACAGGAGAATCTAAATCAGCTCTGGTAAATTTTTCTAGATACCTTCAGACCAGCATTCTATTTCTGATAATGGGGAAAACATCCTACAAGTCAAACTACAAGAACATTTTAGGTGTCAGCATCAAACCAAAGGTTACATCATACTCTGTGATGAAATAATTTCTATTATGTAAGCAAAAGACCTAATATGTAGACAATACTATTAATTTATTTTAAAGCTAATGTAAACAGACAAAAATTGAGAAATCACCATTTTACCACCATCCATAACATATGTAACTACATTTTAGTATATTACACTGAAAAACTATACAAGAATTTAGAAAGATTTCTGGTTACAAGATTAACTAAATGAATAGGGTGTGATACTGGGACCTGAATTTACTGCTAGGCAAGCACTTACCCATCCCCCTTTTTACTTTCTAAAAAGGGATATTTAATTGTAGGTACATGAGTCTTTTGCCTATATCTGTATGTACAACACAATATGCCTGGTGTTCATAGGGTGTGAAAAGAATGCTTCAGATGCCCTGTAACTGAGTTACATGTGCACCAGTGAGTACTGGGACACAAACCTAAGTCCTCTGCGAGAACGAGAACAAGTGCTCTTATCTACTGAGACATCTCTCCAGCCAGCCCTAGTTTCTGACACAGAGGCTCATTAGTTGCCCATGCTGGCTTACAACTCACTCTGCATCCCAGTCAGGCCTCAATATTGTGATCTTCCTGGCTCAGCCTATGAGGAGCTACAACAGGCTGCACCACTGTCATCATCTGGCAAGGCTGGCTTCTGGCTTAGTATTGAGAAAACAAGATACTCACATGCAAAACAATACAGTTGAACTCTTACCTGACATCATATACAAAATTCAACTCAAAATAGATTCAAAACCTAAACACATTAGTATCAAAGATCTCAATCTTGCCAGGTGGTGATAGTGTATACATTAATTCCAGCACTCAGAAGGCAGACACAGGCCTATCTCTGTAGTTCCAGGACATCCAGGACTACATAGAGAAACCCTGTCACCACACACCCACACACACACACACACACACACACACAACAGGATTTGGAAATGATTTCTTGAATACTACTGAAATACATGCAACATAAGCAAAATTAAAAATATCGGACCATATTAAGTTTAAAAACTTCTGCATATTGAGTAACAAAAGTGAAAAGGCCTAACACAGAATGGTAAAACAGATTTGTAAATCAGATATGTGACATATATGAAAAAACAACAAAAAAGCCAATTAAAAATAAGCAAGAAATCTGAATATCATTTTTTCCAAAGATGTGTAATTGCCAATAAGTGCATGAAAGATGCTCAACACTCCCAATCATTAGAAAGACAAGAGTGAAGCAATAAGATACTATTTCCAGGAATTTAGAATGGCTTTCATCAATCCTAAAATGTGCTGAAGGTATGGAGGAATCTGAATCATTATGAATTGCTGGTGGAACA
Organism: Mesocricetus auratus; assembly: GCF_017639785.1. Taxonomy (NCBI): domain Eukaryota; kingdom Metazoa; phylum Chordata; class Mammalia; order Rodentia; family Cricetidae; genus Mesocricetus; species Mesocricetus auratus. Next base: position 14,165,345 of record NW_024429199.1, on the reverse strand, counting down.
GACTATACTGCAGTGTTATAGAATACAGTACAGCAGTTGCTAAAAAACAAAAATTAAAGACAGAATTACCAAAAGAGCCAATAATTCTACTCTATATAAACACTCCAAAACTAAAAAAGGACCTGAAGATGTATCAGTACCACGATCCCTGTAATATGTCACAAAAGCCAAAAAGTGAAAGCTACGTAAGTGTCCATCATCTGATCAATAGATGAACACAATGTGGTATAGAAATACAAAGAAATACTATTCAAGCTTTCAAATACAATTTGACATGTGTTACAAAATAGATGAACCCTAAGGACCTTATGCCATGTAAACTAAGACGGTTCTAGAGCAATAAATATGGTATGATGCAACTTACAGAAGGTATTTTAAAAAGCCAATTTTTTAAAGGTAGAATGAGGGTGTGGGTTATTCATGATTGAGAGAGGTGACAGTTACTGTCTAACAGGCAGGCACTTGGTAGTGGTTTGAATGAAAGTGGCCACCAAAGGCTTAAATATTTGAATGATTTTTTTGATCCCCAGTTGGCGGAATTGTTTGGGAAGGACTGGAAGGTGTGGCCTTGTTGGAGGAGGTATGTCACTGGGGAGGGGTCAGCTTTTTGAGGCTTCAAAAGTCCACACCATGTCCAGCTCTTGCTGCCTCTTGCTTGGGGATCAGACATAAACTCCTAGCTACTGCTCCAATGCCGTGCGGGCGTGCCTGCTATGTTCCTCACCCTGATGGTCACAAACTCACTTTCTGAGCTGTAAGCCTCAAGTAGACTCTTCTGTAAGTTGCCTTGGTCATATTATCTCATCACAGCAATAGAAATCAAGCCATAGTTTCAGTTTGGAAAGACAAAAGTTATCCTAGAGCTGGGCAGTAATAATGGTTATGTTTTTTTTTTAAGTAATGTAAAGAACACACTTAAACACAGCAAAAATGGATGATTTTATGACATGTTATTTTACAAAAAACAAAACAAAATGGGGGGCACAAAGGTGGTGGCATAAATCATCCAGCAAAGGATTATTTAATAAAAGATGCTGGGCAACAAAATAAATGAAAAAAAAATATCAACCAAAACCAAAACAGTGAGATAGATCCTTCAAATCATCCACAAAAGTTTATCCCACATAAACTTAAGACATAAAAAAGAAAAAGCACATTTCTCTCCATAAAACATGAAAGAGAAGACAATTTGAAGCTACAATAAGATTAAAATATCCCAATAATTGTCAAAGCACATGGGACATTTAATTAAATATTAACATAAAAGGATCCAAGGAAAACAAATACAGCATTATAAAGCTGCTAATTCTCCTTTAATCCAACCAATACATTAAACTGTCTCAACTTTAAGTTATTTTAATTTGCAAAAGACTTTTAAAGATGAAGAAACGCAATTACAGCAAGTAATAGGTAATTTATATTTATAAGGACTCCTATAAGTAACAAAAATACTAATAAAGAATTTACAATCCAAATTTTCTACAGAACAGAAAAACTAAGAGGCTAATAAACATAAGAAAACTTTAGAAATCACTAATTACTAACAGAAATATAAATGACCACAAAGCCTCTTTAGGGAAATACTTTTCATCTATCACACTGGAAATCTCTAGAAGTGGTAATATTCTCTCTGAAGAAGGCTGCATGCACAGGAGAAGCTGGTCAGATCACAGGAGGCCTGGAGAGATGCATCAGCAGTCAAGAGCACATACTGCTTGCTCTCAGAGAGCCCCGGTTTGGCTCCCACCACTCCTGGGTAGGTTCCTGAGAGCCCCTAACTCCAGCATGAGGAAATCTGACACTGTCTCCTGCCTTCCACACATACCTGCACTCATGTGTTCACGTGTACACACACACACACACACACACACACACACCATTAAAAATAAAACCAGGACTTGGAAGTCAGAGGCAGGTGGATCTCCATAACTCTGAGGCAAGCCTGGTCTACAAAATGAGTTCCAGGAGAGCCAGGGCTGATACACAGAGAAACCCTGTCTCGAAAAAACAATGATTGATTGACTGATGGCTTAAAGTTTTACCTTTCAGTATTGGCACTGCTTTTTAGAAAAAAATTGTGAGCAAAAATTAGAGAAATCTGTCCTAAGAAACTAGGATTAGCTCTAGATAACATTTATCCAGAACTTCCTATTAGTTGTAGAGGGCAACACTTTGATATAAAACTAAAGATAGTGCCAGCCTGTATTAACAATATACTGTAGCGAGTGGGAGAGTTTGGAGCTGAGAGTCTTGTTAGGAGTCTCATCTACCCTGTACACATATGCACTGTAGTCCCCCTAAGCCTGAAAATAACTATAAAAGAATTGAGCTAATTAAAATGATCCCTAAGACACTTTTCAAATATTATTCCACCTTACAGTATGACTTTGTCATCTACAAATGTGTTAGGGCCAAATTCATTGCTATCCCAGAGCACCTGTGATACATTCCAACCAAACCCATTACATTTTGTAGCAATTTCATCGATTCATCAAACATTAAGCACCAATTGTGTCTCTAGAACAAATACCCTACTGAGTTTACATTTGACTGTCCTATTGGAGTATTAGAAATAGGCAGTTAAAATATATACTGAGACTTAATAATGAGATGAATAAAAATAATTAAGTAGCTTGTTTCATTCAGAAGCAGTAAGACTTCATATTTAAGCATTGGTTTAAATTCTGCACATTTCAAACCGATCAAAAAAAGTTATTAAAATGTTCTGGCTAATGTGAATTTATTAGACTTACCACTTAGACAGTACTCCTTAATTAGCAGCAACTGTCAATGTATTTGGGTAGTTCTTTTAGACAGCCCAGATAAACAGCCTTGTGCAAGCTAAGAAAGTTCAATAAACTCAGCTTTGCTAGGGAAAGTATTTCAGTCCAATTCCTAATGTTAAAACACAGCTGGGTAACAGTCTGTACCGATCCAGGCTTGTCAACCTTTAATCCTTCCGACTGATGAAAAGCATGAGACATATGTTTATTTTAAGGACACACTGGTAGTTGCCTTTCTTATTTTCACTTCTTTGTGCAAATGTACCAAATTCATCAAATACTTAATCTATACAACCTGCAGGGGGTGGGGTGGGACACCTAGGTGACAATACTTACACAAGAAAAGTAAATTCTAGAAATTAGTATAAAAAACAAATGACACTAATACTGAGCAAAATTCAGTGACATAGTTGTCAAAATATCAGGTATTCTATTGTTCACTATTAAAAGCACGTAAAACTGAACACTAGTTTAAAAACAAAAAAACCCCACAGAAACAAAGAGATATTTATTTCACACATAGCAAGTGCTACATATTAAACTGTTAGTTTTCACTTACTCAAAAACTGTACACATGAAAATACCTTCTTCATAGAATGATTCCAATAATCTAAGAATTGCGTCTACTAAAGAAAAGGCACTGGTGATGTAAATAATCACACTGCAAGGAATCTTTGTGTGGAACTGGGGAGGGGGGGGGCTTGGGTCACCTAGGCAACGCATCCATCTTACGCATAACTTAGACCAGGCAAGACACCGGACTTGATTAAGGTCATCTTTATTTATGAGTAGAATCTGGATCAAAATGATCAAGGCAACCACATACCACTCCACCAGCAACTACTCAGTGAAATTCAACGACTCGTTTTTAACTCCCCGTTAAGTTACCAAGCATGGTCTACTGCCACTTTCACTAAAATAACCTTAAAAAAAAAAAGCCGATTAAACAAATGGCCCGATCTCCAAACAACAATCGGCTAATTTCTATGCAGTTTTAGTCTGAGTCCCTTTACCCCAATCCATCCTCAAAAGATGCCCGGACGCGAGCGCCAGCAATCCCCGCCGCGGAGGTGATTTCCTCAGACGAGACCCGCGCCCGCCCGCCCGCCCGCGGCTCCGCGACCTCCGCGCCCGCAGCGAGCAGACGACGACGAGGGATGAGTGTGCAGAACGGCGGCCGCGGGCCGGTTCCGAGCGCCGGGACCGTTACCAGGGCGCCCCTCCCCCACCGCGGCTGAGGCGAGCGGGGCCGGCCGGCCGAGCCCGGCTCGCCGCTCACACAAAGCCGGGGGTCCGCGAGAGGGGGGGGGTGGAGGCCGCACGCCGCAGCGCAGGCCGCGGGAGCCGCCGAGCCCAGCCCAGCCCGGCCGGTCCAACGGGGCCACCCGGGGCCACCGAATCCCCGGCCGTACCTGACTCCAGGTGATGAACTCGTTGGTGTGCGTTTCCTCCACCAGCGTCCACAGCTTGCTGAGGAAAGCCGGCACGTTGGAACTCTGCTTCATTGTTAGCCAGGCGCGGGGATTCCGAATTCTACTCCCGAACGCGAAGGTCGCTTCACAGCTTCGGCTTCGGAGGAGGCGGCGGCGGCGGCGGCGGCGGCAACGGCGGCGGCGGCGGCGGCGGCGACGGCAGCAGCTGCTCCCGGGGACGGCACACCGCGCAGGCGCGGCGGCTCCCGGGCTCCGCCCCCTTGGGCGCCGCGGGGGCGCGCGGGGAGGCGGGGAGAGCCCGCGGCCGCACGTGATGGACAGGGCTTCGGGCTCCACCCAGGCGCTCGGCTCCCGCGCCGGGCCGCTCCGAGTCCAATCCCAAAGCGCGGGTGCAGCACGGAGCAAAGCGATTGGCTGCCGCCGACAGGAGGGGTGGGTGCCGGAGGGGTTTCGCCTTCTCTTTTACCTCCTAGGCAGGGTCTTCTCTGCAAGGAACCGTGGTGGGGACCAGGGAAACCTTGTTTGGAGGATTCACGTGGAGAGCGTTTGGGTGCGCGGGCTGTGGCTGGCAGAGGGCAGAAACGCCCAGGGGCCGTTGACTCATAAGTCTGGCCGGCGAAGACTCATTTGCTCCAGTCTAAAGGAAGAAATAAATCACATGGCGCATATGGGCTAGGCCCCTGGTTGAATCTATCTTAAAGATAATGAGCCTTGTTTTACGTTTTTCAGTGGGGGAAAATGGTTCATTTAAGGCACTTTTTAATCAAAACCTGAAGCTTAAATAATAGTTGGCTATTTACTAAGTGCTTGCTATTATATATACTATTATAAGCCAGAAACTGTTAAGAGCATCTTACATGCTGTTTTCAATTCAGCAGACATCAGGTTCCTGCCATTAACCCAGTTCAAAGGCAATTCGTCTAGTTTACAGTATTTGAGTCAAAATTGTTCTGTATGTACCTTACAGAGGTTTTCTCTGGCAATGTGTGATTTGGAAAAATTCCTTGGTCTACTAGCACAACCCCTCCCCCCATTTCTTCATTGAGAATAAGCCTATTAAGAGTGGCTACAATAATGTGGATCTCTGAAAATACTTGGAAAACAAAGAATTCTTTAAAGGTTTGGTCTTGTTTTCTAAAAAAAAACTACATGAAAGAATGTCTTGAAAACAGACAATAATTAACACTCCATACAATTCAATACAAAGTTGGTCTACTTCCTGGGCGTATGTACAACAATACATTAAAAACAGTAGCTGAGCATGGTATTTCAGACCTGTAAGTCCAGCACTCTAGAGGCTGAGGCAGAATTGTGGAGCAGTGGAGGCCAGCCTGGGTTAAATATGAGGTCTAGGTCATCCTGGGCTACAATGGGGTTAAATATGAGGTCTAGGTCATCCTGGGCTACAATGCCACAATCCTCTCTCTCTCAAAAGGTAAGCATACATTATATCTATAATCATATATATATGTATATATATACACACACATATCTGTAAACTTTCAGTAAGCATATGTTGAACATGGTCATATACAGCACTGTTTACTACAAAAATTGGACATGTGATTAATATTTGATAAGACCTTATTTAACAAGGGTTTTACATGTATTGTCTTAATCTTCACAGCACCCAAAGATACTTCAAAGGGTCTGATTCAGGTTAGTACAAATTCTATTCAACCGGTATGCAAAGCTAATCAGAACCAAGGCTCTAACCAGATTCCCAAAGTGGGTTGGATAGAAGTTTGCAATTACATTCCATTGTGACAATGTGTTGATTTCCCTTAGTTTGGGAATATTTTCCAGTCCCAGAGATAAAATGCCAGTTAAAAATCTTTACTTCACAAGATAAAGATCAAATAGCTTGCTTCCTCTTCCGGTCTGTCTCTGCAAGCTTAAAAATACCTTTTTGAAACAGGAATCTGAACAGCCATTTCCAGACTCCAAACTAGCCAATGTCCTTGCATGCCTTTCAAAATATGTCCTAGCACAGAAGACCATCAATGAGCCCACATCATCCTCCAGTCCATTCACTGTCAATCACTCTTCATGTCTTGGTACTGCAGACAACTGTGCACATTCTTTCAGATTTCTGTATAATTCTGAAATGCGTTGATGCTGCCATGATCCTTCTTAACCTGTGGAGGTCAAGCAGAACCACACACAGAACTTATGATGACTGTTCTTGGTTGCCAACTTTACTGTGTCTGGAATTGTGTAAAACCTGAGTGGCTGGGTACACCCATGAGGGATTATTCTTGACTGAATGATTTGAAATGGAAAGCCTCACCCTAGATGCAGAGCTTTTGAAGTGGGGAGATTCACCTTAAGTGTGGCCACAACTTTTGCTGACCTCCTGTACATGGAAGAAGGGAGCACTTGCTGTTTTCCCTACTTGCTCTTGCTGGCAACTTCTCACCTTCACAGGCCTTAGAGCCTATTTCCTCAGGACTCAGGCATATACTGAAGATCAGCTGAGAGATCCAACCTTGTAGACTGAACTGGATTCTTGGACTTCCCATTAGAGGACAGCCATTGTTAGACTAGCAGAACCACAGCCTAAAAGCCACTCTAAATCACACACGCACACACACACACACACACACACACACACACACTCGCATGTGTGTATGTATATATATTATATATAGCACATAGTTTAAATAATATAGTGCGTATAAAGTATAATAAATGAGTATATGTATTCATTTTATCAATTCTGTTTCTCTAAGAACCCTAATACAGAACACGTGTTTGTGTAAACTGTTCCTTAATAATCTTGTATTATCCCATTTAACATAAAATATATATTTTATTTACATACTTTTTACTCTAATAAATAAGAATTAGATTCTCACTAGACTATGAAAATATTTAATAGAAACATAGTGTACACAGTGCCTTATGTACATTTGCCTATCTATATTTGCTTAATAAATCAATGAATACATAAAAGATAAAAGCTAACCGTCTACTTAGTCTTCCATGACTACCAGCTCTGGCTTAGTTGTTCCTCTGTGCTTGCACAGCGTGGCGAACTTCTCATCCCAAGTGTTTATCATACTACAGTTGCTCATTTACCTCTCAACACCCCCATTACTCTGGCAGGCTGCTTAGCCTGTGTACCCTGTAGATTCAGCACTAAACACAGTGCTAATAACATAGGGACCACTGATACATATTTATTACACGAGAAACTTGAGCTTGAAAACATCATTCGGACCAAATGTACTCTACCTATTTATCAGGAAGATCCTTTCAATGTACTGTCACTAAGTGCAAACCTTCCTGTTTACCAGAGAAGAAATTGGTGAGGGTGGGGCAGAGATAAGACTAGCTCAAATTAGGGTTGGGCAGTGGTGGCGCAGGCCTTTAATCCCAGCACTCGGGAGGCAGAGGCAGGCGGATGTCTGTGAGTTCGAGGCCGGGCTGGACCGACAGCCTCCAAAACAATACAGAGAAGCCCTGTCTCATAAAAACCAAAAAAAAAAAAAAAAAAGACTAGCTCAAATTAGAGGCATATAGCTGAGGAGCTATTAGCATTGAGAAAATATAAAGATGTTGAAAAGGCCGGATGATAATGGAATGTTAATGAATCCTTCGCTTGAGGTCATTTGTGGTGTCGAAACACATTGCAGTGGCAAAATACTTACGCACCCTTTAGGTGGGTATTTCTACAGATGGAAACTCGAAAGAAGACTGAAAGTTTATAAAAAATTTTTTTCAAGAAGGATGTCTTATTTTGCTTTTTATTTCTGTGATCAAAAACACCATGACCAAAGGCAACTGTGAGAGAAAACTTTACTTCAACTTAGAGTTGTAGTCAGTCATGAAGTGAAGTCAGGGCAGGAACTCAAGCAGGAACATGGAGGCAAAAACAGAAGCAGAGGCCATGGAGGGGTGCTGCTTACTGGCTTGTTCCCCAAAGCTTGCTACACCTGCTTTCCTTTAGAACCCAGGACCATCTGTCCAGAGGTGCCCCAGTACCCAGTGAGCTGGGCTCTCCCACCTCAGTCATTAATCAAGAAATACCCTACAGACGAGCCTACAGGCAATCTGATAGAGGCATTATCTCAACTGAGGTTTCTCTTCTCTGATAATTCTAGTTTGTGTCAAACTGACAAAAAAAAAAAAAAAAAAAACAACTAACCAGGATAATTGGCCCCCTTGACACATCAATACAACACTATTAAATAGTAATCTTTACTTGCTTATCAATATCAACATGGTAATATAAAACATTCCAACTTTTAGAAGTCCTACAGTATTTAAAAAAAATCAAACTTTTAGAAGTTCAATCTTTCTAAAATATCCAAAGCCTACAACTTGTGGACACCTGTCAGTCAAAAAGAAGTTAAATACCTTCTTATTTCAAGAGGAAGAATCAGGGCGCAGTCACAATGAAAACAAAGCTAAACCAAGCTCCAACTGTAAATCAAATTCTATAACTCAGTGTTTTGCATTGAAGTTTACTCATGATGTTCTGGACTCCAAATTGCTTAGGTAGCTCCGCCTCTTGGGGTCTGCCATTCACAAACACTCAGCTTCTCTTGTAGGTTTAGGCCAACACCAGTCTACACTTACAGTGTTCTTGGCAGTCATCCATGGTTCGACCACCAATATGTTTAGGTCTGCACTGCAACTGGGCTGCACCTTCACCAATACCTCTCTTATGCCCTCTTCATGGATTCTGACCTTGCTACATGGTACCAAACCTCAGCTCCTCTCCTTGACTCCATAAATCCTGGAGTTGTCACTGCAACTGAGGTCGCACCTTTATCAAAGGCTCTCCTGGTGCTAAACCTTCAGCTATTCTCCATGATCCTTTCATGCACTCAACACCGTGTCACTTGGAAGACTTTCACACATTACCAAACGCAGCTGACAGCATGAACTGCAGCCTTGGACTTCTCTGGACCACAGCACTTGTGTGCTGACTGTGAGGAAATAACTCCAAGAAAATTCCATTTCAATGATACTGGTGTCTTCATAATCATAGCTGACTTAACTCAAGCTAACAAGAGTCATTTGGTGCAGTTTAAGCTTCATTTCAGTGGTATTGGTCTCTGCTTAACCAAAGCTAATTCTTCAGCTCCCGGTGATCAGATAGATACATGGTATTCTTAATACAAACATCACATCACTTTGAAGTGTCACAAGCCAGGCCTCCATTTTCTCCAAGATAATGCATTGTTCTCAATCATCTTTCAAGTTTCCACAATAGTTCTTTAACCCCTTAACACTCATTGTTATATTTTCCAGCCCAACGTGTCAAACTCCTTCCACAATCCTCCCCTAAATAACATGGTCAGTTTTAGCTCATCATCCCCCGACTCTTGGTACCAATTTTTGTCTTGGTTTACTTTGTATTGCTCTGGTTAAGCAACATGACAAAAAGCAACTTCCAAAGGAAAGGGTTTATTCTGACTCTTAGTTGTTTCATCGTGAATCGGTGTCAGGGTAGGAACTCAGAGAAAGAACCAGGAGACAGGACTAAAGTGAGGGCCATTCAGAAGTGCTGCTTACTGGTTTGCTTCTCTTGCTCAGCCAGTTTTCTTACACAGCCTAGCCTGAGTGTGACACTGAACATAGTAATCTAGGTCCTTCCTCATAATCATTAATCAGGAAAATACGCTATAGGTAATATGATAGTGGCATTGACTGAGGTTCTTCTCAAATAACTAGTGTCAAGGTAACGAAAACTAGGACAGCTGCACAGCATCCTTCTTCCTAGGGCCGCACTTGTGTGTGACAGGCATGTAGGTCATGTGTTAGTGTGATTTGCAACAGGTCTGGCTTAAAATGCCATATTGTGTTGAATTTGTAAGAATCCAACTGACTTTCTAGTTAAGGCAATGGTGTACTCTGGGTTTCTGCAGGGTATATCTTAAGTATTGAAACTCCTATGCCCCAAACAAGGCAAGATGCTTTGTCATCTCGGCTCTAGTCTACTCTGTTTTCCTTCAGTCATTGATGCTGGACAGGAAGCAAAACTTGGCAAGTTAAGGTGGATAGGTGATTAAACACTTTAACACTTGTCATACCAGTTGGGTTTTGTCAACTTGACACAAACTCAACTTCCCTGGGAAGAGAGAACTTCGACTGAGGAACTGCCTCCCTCAGATTGGCCTGTGGGCATGTCTGTCAGGCATTTTCTTGATTACTACTTTATGTAGTGTGGCTCTGCCCATTGTGGACAGTGCTGTCCCTGGGTAGGGAGTCCTGGGTTCTGTAAGGAAATCAACTGAGCAAGACAGAGGAAACCAGCCAGTAGGCTGCATTCCTCCACGGTTTGTGCTTCTGTTCCTGCCTCCAGGGTCCTGCCTTGGCTTCCTTTGATGGTGGACTGTAACCTGTAATCTAAATAAACCCTTTCCAACCCGAATTGCTTTAGGTCATAGTGCTTATCTCAGCAACAGAAGCGTTACTAGGACACAGGCTTTAGTCTTTTTTGGAAACCAAGTGGAGGTATTCTTTGACAGGCAATCCAGCAGATGGATGCATGCACTCTGCATTCTACTCACAGCAGAAAAATGGAGTTAGTTGGTAAGTGATTTTCAAACAAAGTCTTCTATTATTTTTCACTAGAATATTAAGGCTACAGTTTCCATTCTCCTCATTCCAATTGAAGGTGGTGGTAAAGGTAAAGAAGTTTGCAGTTCATCTCTCTTTATAATTATTCCAATCACTTGACAACAGAGATATTTGAGCCACCTCAAATAACTAATGCTTTGTATGTGGATTGAGCTCATATGTATACTCCTAAGTTGACTACTACATTAAAATGTAGATATTGGCTTCTGGAAGATGCAACCACTATCACTTCTTCTTTGCTGTTTAGCCAGTATAAACAGTACCCAGGCACCAGATATAGTAAGAAAAATTTCCTTTCTATTCTATTCATTCACAGTGTGTTATGATGCAATTGAGATCAAGAAAAGGCTCAAGCCATGTTCACTGGGATAATGGCAGCCTTCCAAACTGGAGTTAGATGTTGTCTTAACTATAACCTTGTAAGGCATGAGAAACAATTGCTAAATAGCAAAAAATCTTAATTTTTATAGCTTTAATATATGACAGTTGTTTGTTACATTTACTCTGATTGCTGTAAAATACCATTTAAACTATTGTAGAGTATAATAGTTCATTGTAATCTGTACTCTAGGGCAGCTTAACACTTGAAATATTGCAATGGTGAATGCATACTTTTCTGGTAGTTAAATTAGCATTAGAAAGGTTTATCAAATACCTACCACATGAAAACTTTTCTTAATTTTTCTTTTTAAAAAGAACATCAGAAGTTGTATTAATTATGACGAGTGATATAAAAATGAATATTTACTTTTTGTAGTACAAAAAATGTTTATTTATATCAACCAAAACCAGTGTTTTCTTTTGAACTGTTGGCTCAATTGGGAGTCATAATATCCTGAGTGACAACTTATAGCCTTGTGAAGATACCTACATCTTTGGGTTCTCATAAGTTCTACTGAAAGAGTTGAGTGGCCTGATGTCAATGTAAAAATAATAATAATAAAATAAAAAATAAGGGGCTACACACTATTCTTAGAGTAAGCCTGTGAATAAAATTAACAAATTTGTCAGCGAAACGTTCTTTTCTCTACCTTGTTGAATGCATGTTTGTACAACAGATTAAAAGATGGATAGAGCCATAGTTTTTCTATGATTGGTCTAGAAAGTAGGCATGTGGTTCAGTGATAGAGCCCTTTTCTGATTCCCAGTTATAGGTATTATTGTCTGGTGTTTTAATGGTGGTAGAAGAGTAGTTTTGAAATGATTAATAGCATAAAGACATATAATTATTTTATTTTAGTTTTTTTTTTTGAGACCAGGACTTTCTATGCAGTCCTGGTTGACCTGGAACTCAATATGTAGAACGAGTTGGGCTTGAACTTGTGGTTTTGCCTGTGGGCATATAGGCATGATCAATCATACCTGTCTGGATTTCTATAATTATGACTTATTATTTTAACTATTATTAATAACAGTTATTTATTATTAGTTATGTGTGGGGACACCAGACCTTGAGCAGAAACCCACTTCCCCTTCGGCCTGGGAGCAGGCAGCTGTGTAATGTTTACTGAAAACAATTCAGTGCTTTAAAGCTCTTGATAGGGCTCAGATAAGGGCTCCCTCACTGAGATACCATGACTTTCACACCCCCTACGGCTAGATGCCTCTTCCTGTCCCCTCTGCTGTGTCTCCCCGATTCTGGGGCCAGAGATTAAACCACCAGCCAGGAGGGTGAGAAGTCTGGAAAGAATTGTATGTAGATGGATGGCAGAAGTCCTTAAAAAAGGGAAGCTCTTTTTTCTTGGAGGGACTTCTCCTGAGAGCTCTCTCCTAAGCAGACTGGGGTCTCCTCCTAAGCTGACTTGGGAAGCATAAAGTTTTCTTAAAGCAACCGACCGGTCTCTGTGTCATCTATCCCGACCACCTCGCTACATTCTCGGATGCAGGCCGCACAGCAGGTGTGACAGTTATTAATTATAATTATCAATAACTTACAGTTATATAATTATTGTTATATGGTCATCTAATACAATTATTGTTATAAATATTTACTTCAGTAAAGTCACTGGTTGATTTGTCCTTATTAAAATTATCAATTTGTGTTTGGTTGGCAGTATTGATCAAAATATTAAAAATGCAGTTATATTCAAAGCCCAAAAGAGTAAATTTTTCTTTCTAAACTATAAAAGTAAGTATTAAACACTGAGAAATTATGAAGTTATGTTCATGTATTTAGATTATAAAATTTTAAACTAAATATAAGCCTAATTAATGACTTCAAATTTTAATGTAAAATTATCCACATAGAATTGATACTTAATGGTTTGGGAATATAATCAAATTCTATCATATTTGGAAAAGTGAATTTCCTTATACTGTGTCTGTCACCTGCAGACTGCACAGCCTGGAAACTGTATTCAGGGCATTTGAGACTCAAGTATTTTCCTGGAGTTCACTGTTGCTGGAGTGGTACAGAGTGTTCCAGGTTATTAATATTGAGCATCGGTTCTCAAGTGGTAAGAGGTATCCATTTATTTCTTAATAAATTTTTAAATTTTATTAATCACTTTATTAATTGTTTTAATGTGGCTTTGATAGTCTAGAATTTCTAAATCTTGGCTGAGAACCAGCATCTGAAGGTGTATTCATCCCTTCTCTGTTGCTGTGATAAGACACCATGAACCAAGACAACTTACAGAGTAGAAGATGCTTGAGTTCACAGTTCTACAGGAATAGGAGTCCATGATGACAGAGAGCGTGGCAGCTGGAGTTGAAAGCTGAGCGCTTACATCTTGAGCTACAGGCACGAAGAGAGCACAGTGCGAATCATGCAACACTTTGAAACCACAGTGCCTGTTTCTTGAAATGCTTCCTCTATAAGGTCACACCTTCTACACATACTCAAAGAACACCACCAGCTAGGGACTAAGTATTCTAATACCCAAGACTAACAGAGGATATTCTCTTTCAAAGCACCATGGAGGGTAACAGTGTTGTTTTGCCAACTGACTTTTGTCTTGAAAGGTAGCAGACACCTGTAGTTACTGTAATGTCTTCTAGGCAACAGGTAAATGGCTTTTTACTTTAACAATTGATTTAATTTTGTTTTATGTGCATTGGTGTGAGGGTGCTCGGTCACCTGGAACTTGAATTACAGACAGTTGTGAGTTGCAATGTGGATGCTGGGAATTGAATCCAGGTCTTCTGGAAGAGCAGCCAGTGCTCTTAACTGCTGAGCCATCTCTCTAGTCTGGCAAATGACTTTTTGTGCCCTCTGGCTGACTTAACTTTGTGCATGTCAAAGAATTCCAACTGCAACTTGTGTTCCTGGTAACATTCCATATCATGTAAGATTGTGGAATAATGACCAACCCTTCCCCTAACTCTAATTCTTTGGGGGGCAACCAAAAAGAAATCCTATCATTGCAAATATTAAATTAGTTGAGTTTAAGTTTTCTAAGTGGAAATGTGACAGAGTTCTATAAACTTCTACAATGAAATAGGTTCTTCTTTGAACCATGAGTTCAGTGAGGAAGCTGAATCTCTGTGCTGGCCTGTAAAGTTTATTACATGTGACTTTGTACCCCCCCCTTAGTGCTTAGGGATATAGTCTAAGATCTTACCAGCTATGAATGGCAGCTTTACTCTGCGATGAACTCTCATTGTTCCCATGTAGAGTGTGTGTCTGTTATCTTATTGATGTAAAAGCATTTACACAAGGAAATTCATTTGACAAGCTGGTGGTAACCTCCCAGCTTTTCTGCATAACTGACAATTCTGCATCAGAGAATATATATGTTTACACACACACACACACACACACACACAGTGGGTTTATTGATGTTTTCACACATAGATTTTTATATTTGTTGTTTTTTTCTTGTGGGGTTGTAAGGGACAAGGGTTACAGGTTTGTCTTGATTCCTGGGCTCAGTTGAGACTCTTGCTTTAGCCTACCGGCAGACACCACTGTACCTATCTGTACTTTTTAGTTTATCTTTAATGGGTATAAATGGGTATAGTTAAATGTCCTCTCTGTCTCTGTCTCTCTCTCTCTCTGTCTCTCTCTCTCTCTGTCTGTCTCTCTGTCTGTCTCTCTCTCTCCCTCCCTCCCTTCTTCCCTCCCTCCCTCCATACTCCCCCTCTCTCTGTATGGTTTTTGTTTGATACAGGGTCTCAAGTCCTCAGGCTGACCTTGATGAACTCCCTATGTAGTTGAAGATGCTCTGGAACTACTGAATCTCCTGCCTCTGATTCATGAATGCTAGGACAGGTACCACCATTTCCAGTTTATATTAAGTTTTAAGTATAGGGTTTAAGAGTGTCAAATGCATTCAAATTGTGTAACAAAACTGCAGAGCATTTTTATCTTGAAAATACATAGCCATATATGAGTGAAAGCACCACTTTCCCCTTCCCTCCGATTCCAAACAGGTAACACTTTACTCTCTGTCTTTATAAATTGGGTACTCTAACTACCTCTTCTACATAGGTTCATATACTATTTGTCTTTGTGTGTGTGTATGTGTGTGTGTGTGTGTGTGTGTGTGTGTGTGTGTGTGAGAGAGAGAGAGAGAGAGAGAGAGAGAGAGAGAGAGAGAGAGAGAGAGAGAGAGAGAGAGAGAGAGAGAGAGAGAGAGAGAATTATTTCCCTTGGCACAATGTCTTTAGAGTTCATTCATCTTGTAACATTTGTCAGAATTTCCATCGTATATAAAGTGGAATAACAGGCCTTTGGGAGCATACATTCGGATTGCCTATTCTGGACACAAGATCCTCCTCATTTTTGATTATTGTAAATAACAGACGATGAACATTGCTGCATATACATAGTTCAAGATAACTTTCTGTTCTCACTTGACAGCACATAGTGGAAATTCTTTCAAGCTAACTTACATAGTTATACTTATGTTACTTATAATTAATATATTTATATTACTCCTTTTAATGATTCCGTGGCATTCTGTGGTGGGACTATCATACTGTAGTCAGACATTTTCCTACCAATGGTATATTCCTCTCAGGGTTTTCAATTTTTGCTGTTGTTCCTTAATGACACTGCACACCCAAAACATTTTTTTGGACATAAGTCTTTAAATACCAGTGTTTATGTTTCTCTGGACTAGTGCATTTAGATTTTCTGTGTATAATTTAAATGGTAAATCTAATCTTTCTAATATGATACAGCATGTAAAATCAGAATCCTGCTGATTAAAAAGTCTCACATTTGAGTCAACAGAATGCTGTTATATATGCTTCCAAGGATATGATGCGCCTAGCAACCAGAAATGTCAACAGCATGCTTCTATGGCAATAACAAATGTTTAAGCTTCACAAAAGACTCTACTTCTGAGAGTTCAGGCGTGATTTCATCACTGGCTAGAAATAAGAGAAAATGCTTTACTTCTATGTTGTTTTAATAAGACCTTATTGCAATGCCAAGAACTAAATCTTATTACAGTGACATGTTGGACATTTGTTGCTGTAGACGCAATTTTGTGATACTCTGGGACCAATTTCTTTCTGCTGTAGTTTTCACTAGATTAATTTCTAATTTTCCACAACCATCTCCTTTGGTCCCATTCAGCTGTTAGATCAAAAGGAATCTAACAAGTATTTATGAAGATGTTTATTGAATTGAGACCCAGAGAAGTTTGTTCATATTCTCTTTGATTTACCATCATTGTGCATGTGTTTGTGTGTGTAGTGTTGGAGCTTATGTCTTTCTACTACTTTATGGTTTATCCCACTCTGGCTCTAAAGGAATTCAAACCAACTTTACATTCCAGGTGTGTTGTATCTGATGCATGAGAAACAAATGTCTGTTATCCCCATCTCCACCCAAAGTGAAAGCCTCTCTCTTTGCCTCTCAGGTTTCTAAATTGATGTAGCTATAGTTTTCTGATATGTACTCCAATTCCCACGCAAAGTGCTAACCAGGCATCCAAACCTATCCACTTGGTTAGGCAGTGGGCTTTAAATGAATGTGCATGAAGATTTGAGAAGCCAATTGAAAATTAACACTATATAAGAAAGCAAAGTTCTACTTTTCCCTCCATGGTTTTGGTTTAATTATTTATAAAATTTCAAAGACTGCAAAAAAAATCCCCCTTAGCCCAACAAAGGTATGCTATGGTCCCCTGTTTCTAGAACTTAAAAAACTGAATATTCCTATCCAGAGGCTTGTTTCACCAGCAAGATCATTTGAGTATTGAAAGTAGGTGTTACAGACTTAAGAATTCTGTGTAGAAACCTCAGGATGTGATTGTATTACAGATAAGGCCTTTAAGATATATAATTAAGATAATTGAGGGTGTGTGGGAAGATCTGATCCTGTATGACCGGTGTCCTCTCAAAAAGAGTTTAGGATACAGATACAGGTGCAGTATAGACTGAGAGGGACTATGCCTGAACACAGACAATGAAACGATTTCCAAACCAACATTAGATATCTCCAAAGAAACCAGACCTGATGATACCCTGTCCTTGAACTGCTTGGCTCCAGATATGTGAAAAATATGTTTTTATTTTTTAACACACATAGTGGTATTTGCGTTGGCAGGTGGACCTCAGGAAAATCAGGCTGGCAATCGAGCAGCTCAGCTATCTTCAGCCTCCTTGTCTTAGCTATCAGTGCTGTCCCAGTTAGAGACTCCCCCATGCCCTCTGGATATGGTGACTGGATTTGCTGGCCATCTGGTCCCAGCTGCTCCGAAGCTGGGCTCCTGCTTTAGCTGGTTTTTCTAAGTGGACGCTTTGTATCTCTTATCTCCTGCAGTGGAGACTGCTAACATGTGCTCCACAAAGAAGTTCTCTTCCTCCAGCAAAATCCAAAGTGCTGGTTATCTGGAAAGGCCAGCTGCTCTGTGTGTGAAAGCAACTCTAATAACATATTTTACTAAGATACTTGATTTCTAGTGATTGGATATACTGTGAAAAGTCACCGGTTTTTTCATTTTAGTAACTGAAAGTTAACGATGAGATGAAAGTATGGTTCTAAGTCTATACAAGCAACGTATTTTCACTTATGTTAAAATCAAGGTTATCTATGAAATATTCTATAAAAGCTTACTTAGCACATCTTCATATCTAAGGGAAAAATAACTACTGGTGTTTTGGATGGTAGGCTGGTTTCCTCTTTGTTTTCGTTGTTTTCTGGTGGTGGTTGTTATAGGGATCGAACCCAGGGCCTCACAGACGCTAGAAAGCACCTGATTGCTGAGCTGCAGTTCCAGTCCTTTTTTTTTTTCTTTCATTTTTTAAAATTTGGAAATAAGGTCTTGTTAAATTGCCCAGGCTGATCTTGAACTTATCATCCTCCTGAATAGCTGGGATTACAGGTCTTCACCAACAGGCCTAATCTCTCCCTTTTGAATTATTCTCTAACAATAATTACATGGCTTGGTACTGTTGACTTTGAAGCATAGAAATATTATGGTATGTCACTCCCACAATTCATCTCACTCCAAGTAAAGCCAGAGTCCTTCCAAGGTCTACACGTATCTACCTGTTTTGTCTTCTTGCCCTGTCCACTCTCCCCAGACCAGCTCATCTCTTACTGGCCTTGTCTATTTCTCTCAGATGCTCTGAATATTTTATTG
The DNA here is from genome assembly GCF_017639785.1 of Mesocricetus auratus. NCBI lineage: Eukaryota > Metazoa > Chordata > Mammalia > Rodentia > Cricetidae > Mesocricetus > Mesocricetus auratus. The sequence goes on along the minus strand of NW_024429199.1, from coordinate 14,146,994 downwards.
TTCATCAAACATGTCAGAAGAACTGCACCTAGGGGCCTTCTCCCTGGTGACTTTCCGGGCCTGGAATGCTATTCCCCTAGATTTCCTCAGAGATCCTTTTGTCTAAATTTTTGTTTAAATATCTCACCTTTTCCTTGAGGCCTGTCCAGAATTGCCCATTCTGAATTGCAACTGTCTCAATAGCCTCCCGCCTTGCAGACTCCAAAATTTAATTCTTTCCTAAGGAGCAGAACTACTGCTGAGCACAATGTGCATAGTTGTAATACCACTACTAGAGAGGCAGAGGCAAGAGGATTGCTGTGAATTTGAAGCCAGCATGGTCTATATAGTGAGATCCGGGCCAGCCAGAGCTGCATAGTAGAAAGTCCTTGTCTCAGAAGAAAAAGGGAATGCTTGCTTTTTTTTCAATAGCATATTCCAAAATCCAAGTATATCAGAACATCACAGGTTCTCAGAAGATAACCTGTTTAAGAAAAAAAAAGTGTACAATAAAGAAAAGCAAATTTTTTTGTGGAGCACTCAATCAGGCTAGTGACAGGAGCTGGCAAAAAATCATGGCATGAAGGCGGTTTATTAATATTTTAGTACAAGAAAGCCAAGAAATGACTCTGTCACAGGGGACTAAAGCATGGATGCTGTGCCTTGAAATACGAAGCAAAACCTCAGATGCTTTGTTGTTCTCAGAGCTTTGACCTCTCAATAATGAATGCTTATTGAAGCATTCCCATATCCCTTGTAAAAAGAAAAAGTGAGTTGCACCACTGAAAAATCTCAGCATTGATCTGTTTTGGGACTTTTGACACACCGTAAGAATTTTTAATCTCTAGACCAGTCAATTTTGTTTGCATTGTTAGATCCCCTAATATTTCCTTGATTAACTCTGTAAGTATGCCTTTTTCTTCGTCTTTTCACCTTGTTTGTTCACTTACTAATTGTTCTGCCTTACATATCCTCTTAGTCCTAAATGAGAACTACTACTCTCCCTTTGATTATGTCAGTGGAAGGCACTTACGGGAGAGAGCACACACTTAGTGTATAGATATAGATATGTTAGTAACATTATGATAGAGAACCTCTGGGAGTCTCATCCTCTTCTTAACCTTCACAAGACTGTCATACATATTATAACAATAAATCTGAATGGATAAATATTTGATAGTAGATGTCAAACAAACGCTCACATTATAAGTGAGCAACCTAGTTGTGAGGGTGGTTTTCTCAGTTCCCTCCCAGGCTTATGCATTATTTTTGCTTCCATTAACCAGGATACAGGCTTGCAGCTCCCGCTACTCACTCCACTTGAAATATTGGTCAGCTAATGCTCAGTGAGTGCATTAGCTAGTGTGTATCCTGAGTTCTATTAGTTCCACAAAAAGCTACACAAGCATGACAATAGTGTACTGTCCCTTCCAAGAAGTGTTCATGATCCAGTGAAGACACAAAACAAAAATATGTAGAAAAATAAACATGTAGAATAAAACATGTAGAATAATAGAATAGTATCCAGGCAACACTGCCTAGGTATACAGCGAAATAAGAGAGCCAAATGGGTCAGAGCGATTAGAAGAGCTCATGGCAAACGACCTTTAGTATAAAATAATATCAGTGGTTAGAAACAGCTTCACAACATTTAATATGCCGTAAGTATAGCTTTAAGAAATGTGTGCCCAGTGATTTTTATAATTCTTACCAAATTCCTAAGAATTTTTATCTCATGAAGGAGGAAAAAAAAAAACAAGAAAGTGCTAATCATGGCCATTAGTTTTTCCAGTCTGTCTCATTGAGACTGCAGTAAGAAGGCAGAGTTTGATCTGAATGTTGTGAAGGAATCATCCCTCTTCTAGCCATTGCCATTCATCTGACTTTCTCCACCACATTTATTCATTATTTCGTTCAATATTGTTCATTTCACTCAATAACGTCTCTTTCATCCCTTAAAGACTCCTCACAGCCTTTCCCCCACATAAGTAGTTCCAAATCTCAGGGGAAAACATTGTGTTTTCTTGGAGTGCTACATAGTAGTGCTTTTATTATCTTTATTTTTATTTACTATAAGCTTTATTGTTACTTTTTCATTTTGTATCTACCCTACTTATTTTATATTTATACACACCAATAACAGTGCCTGTTTCATGTCTTAGCATACTATATCTTTTATGCTATGCTATACGATACATGGCATTGGAGAAACATTTACAAAATTAATGAGCAGAGACAAATATGCTTTCTACTTCACAAAAGTAGGGAGTCTTTCAATAAACACGAAAGAAAAGAACAAAAACATTTTTTAGATGTAATATCTTTTTAGATTTTTAGATTTTATAGCTTAAGTACAGAAGAAGGGAAATGTATGGGTAGAATGACAAGTGGGTGAACGTCACTATTTAAGAACGCCTTTTGTCTCAACCTTCAGCTCCAGGAGGTACTCCCTGGAGTTCCACCAGTCACTCCAACCAAGGAATAAGGTAGGCTGTCTTCTCTCTCCTTCCTGTCCTCCAACTCCATTCCCCAGCCATTATCCTCAGTGTTGTAACAGCTGTAGCCTCTCCTTCTCTCTGCATAGAGTTTGCACAGGTACTCATGGCACATGCAGATTTCTTTCCACATTTAGACCTTCTCAACCCACCCCACTTCTAGCCTATCCTGATTCCTTACCTTAGCGTCAGCTCCCAATACTAGACACACATTCTACTCATAAACCCAAGCGGACATACATGGCAGCATTCCCTGCTAAACAGCTACTACAATCTCCTAAGAACCAGAGAGGGCAACAGAAACCAAGGAATGAGACAATCACCCAACAAAGACATGACCAGGTATCAGTACCTAGAATTACAATCATCTCAAACTTGCATGCCTAGATACCACAATCAGAACAGTCAGAGCAATATGTTTTCACTAGAGCTCATCACTTCTACTAAAGTAGACCCTGAAAAAATGCACTATAGCTAAAGCTCAAGAAAAGAACTCCAAAAGGCTATTATGATTGTGTTCAAGGACCTTAAAGAGGATATGAATAAATCTGTTAATGAACTCCATGAAAATACAAACAATAGAATGAAACAAAGAAAATAGTACAAGACATGAAAAAATTGAATTGGAATTAAGTGGAATTGAAAACCCAAATGAAAAATTTAGGGACTTGAGTGGGAACCAACAGAATACAAGAGATGGAAGAGAGAATCTCAGGTATCAAGACAAATAGAAATGGTTCCCTCAGTCAAAGAATGTGTTCAATCTTAAAAAAAAAATCCATGAACACAACATCCAGGAAATCTGAGATGCTGTGAAAATACAAATCTACAGAAAGGAATAGAGGAAGGGGAAGTAACCTTGGTCAAAGGCACAGAAAATATTTTCCACAAAATAATAGACATTTATTAACATAAAGAATAAGGTGGCTACCAAGGTACAAGAAGCATACAGAACACCAAATAGACTAGACCAGAAGATAAATTACAAATGACAATCATCAAAGCACTCAATGTACAGAATAAAAAAATATTAAAACTTTAGGGAAAAGAAAAGTAACATTAAAAAGGAGGACCTATTAGAATAATACTTGCCTTTCCCATGGAGACTCTAAACTCTAAGAAGGGCCTGGTTTGTGTTATATAAACTCTAAAAGACCAGAGATGCCAGCTCAGACTACTATACCAAGCAAACACATCAAGCATAATAAAGGAGGAAGAAAGGCATTCCATGATAAAGCCAAATTTAAGCAGTATCTACCTAGAAATCCAGTTCTACAGAAGGTGCTAAAACAAAAATTTCAACCTGAAAAGATTAACCACACCCACGAAATCACAAGGAATTACTCCCCTTAAACCAGCAAATCAAAAGAAGGAGGGGAAAAAACCCAAACCACAACAACAAAATAACAAGAATCAACAAATACTGTTCATTGATTGAAGACTGTTAACATCAATTCCCAATAGCTTAACGGATTGATTTTGAAAATAGAACCCATCTTGTTGTGTGCAAGAAACACACTTTACTACCAAGGATAGAAATCACCTCAGGGTAAAAGGATGTGAAAAGGTATTCCAAGCAAATGGACCCATGAAGCAAGGCAGTGTAACCACCTTACTGTCTGACAAAATAGAACAAACAAAAACTGATCAGTAAACACAGGGAAGGCCATTGCATACTCATCAAAGGAAAATCCAAGAGAATATTGCAATTTTTCAGGATCTGCCTGTATGTTGGAAATCTATTTCATCCTGCCACAAGTTCAGAGAGCCACAATGCCTATTGTCTTTAAGATCTCAGCTAATGGCTGCAGAATGACTTGGCCTCAGTGGTGAATGGCTCCCATCTAAATAATAATAGACATAAGCCCAGGTGAGTTTACACTCATCCTGAAGGTTAGATGATATGTGCAGCTATGGAGTACCTGATAGCTTAATAGTACATGCAGCTACAGAGTGTCTTTAGGATTAAGGGAAGTAATTGCTATCTGCCCTCTATACATGATAATAGAAATATTCAGCCATTGTCCCCACTTTTGGTTGGTTACTTAACATTGATGCATGAATAAACTGGGCATTTTCAGTATTAACTGATACTGCCCTCCTGATATGATCTTAGGTCTGAAATAGTACCCTGCATCCTGTCTTTTCTTTAATGCCCATAGCTAACCCTCATCCACACTCCCCACTCAGGAACAGACCCTGGGCTGTTTGGCTGGTCCCTATTGCAGTCCTGCAGACACCAGTCCATGACATATGGCTCTGCATTGTGGGGCTGTCACAGAGAGCAATTCTTGACATGCATCAAATCCAAGGGCACCCAAGTTTATGAAAGATGCACTATTATAGCCTAAATCACATACTCACCTTCACACAGTGATGATGGGAGACTTCAAGACCGCACTCATCAATAGATGATTACCCAGATGGAAAGCAGAGAAATGAGGGAGCTAAATGACATCATAAACCAAATGGACCTAGCATATTTACAAAGCATTCCACCCAGACACAAAATAATATGCCTTCTTGGCAGCTCATGGTACTTTCTCAAAATTGACCATGTACTTGGAAAAAAAGCAAGTCTTGACAGATACACGAAAACTGAAATAGTACCTTGCATCCTGTTTGATCACCACAGATTAAAGCTGGATATCCACAACAACAGAAAACCTAAAAACTCATGGAAACAAAACAATCCATTACTGAATAATGAATCAAGACAGAAATTAATAAAAAAAATTTAAAGACTTTGTAGAATTGAATAAAAACAAAAATACAGCATTGCCAAAGTGTGGGATACAAAGAAGGTAATTCTAAGAGGCGATGAAAGACCCCCGAAGGATATCTTCCAGGCAGGAGACCCTCGACCAAGGATCCAGACAGAGCCACTGGATGCAATGGCAAGAGGGTTCTTTATTGCTCACACAGGTGCCTGTGGATGTTGCAGCACTTCTGGAGGCTGAGCATGCCAGGCTGGATTCAGTACAGCTTATATAGGGCTTGGGGAGGCAGAAGTGGGCTTACAGAAGCAGAATGATTGGTTATTTTTGGTTACATGGCTTACTTCATTTGCATATGAAGTCCCGCGGACCTTACAAGTGTGGTTCCCGATCAGGTCCGATATGCAAATGAAGGTATGCAAATAAGATATAGGACATGGCACACTCGGTGATATGCAAATGGGGTGAAGTCCCACGGACCGTGCAAGTGTGCCTCTCAATCAGGTCCGACAGGTCTGACATGCAAATGAGGTATAAGGCGAGGTACAGCCAACAGGATACTCGTCTTGGTGATGTCACAGACTTTGAAATTCGCGCTCTTAGGAAGAACGCGGTTATGAGCCCTAGAGTGCAGCGGGGGTCTTTCAGCAAGTTCATAGCTCTAAGTGCCTACATAAGAAAAAAAAAAAGAAAGAAAAAGAAAAAAATAAAACGGGAGATGTCTCATATCAGCAACTTAACAGAACACTTGAAAGTTCTAAAAAAAAAAAGGAATCACAATCAAAATGTGGGTCACAAGAAATAATAAACTCAGAACTAAAAAATCAATAAAATACAAACAAAAACAATATAAAGAACCAGTGAACGAAATAGTTGGTTCTTTCAGAAAACAAAAGATATTGATAAATCTTCAGCCAAATTAGCTAAAAGGTGGAAGATAAGATTCAAATTAACAAAAATAGAAATGAAAAGGTAGATGTAACAACAGAGAATGAGGAAGGCCTAAGAATTATAAGGACAAATCTAAAAACCTGTACTTCACAAATTGGTAAATCTAAAAGAAATGAATAATAGTCTCAAAAGGTACCACTTACCAAAGTTAAATCAAGATCAGAACAGCATTTTAAACATCTATAATCACTAGTTATATTGAAGCAGTAAATAAAAGTCTTCCAACACCCCAAAACCCAGTGCTAAATGGTTTTAGCACAGAAATCTACTGGACTTTCAAAGAAGAGTTAACACCAATTCTCTTCAAATTATTCCTTAAAATAGGAACAGAAGGAATATGGCCCAATTCATTTTATGATGTCACAATTACCCTGATATTAAACTACATGAAGATCAAACAAAAGAAAGATAATCCAGATCAATTTCTCTTATAAAAATTCTCAATAAAATATTAGCAAACAGACCAAGACCAAATCAAAATCATCCACCATGATCAAGTAAATGTCATCCTAAAGATTCAGGGATGGTTCAACATACAAAAAGCAGCAGAAGATGTCTTCGTATCCATTCTGCAAGTCTGTGTCTTTTTGTAGGCAAGTTGAGACCATTGACATTGAGGGATATTAATGACCATTGGTTGATGATTCTTGTTTGTGCTTGATTTATTGGTAGTGAAGTTATTTTATGTAGTTTCTCCTCCCTTTTTCTTTTGGTATTTGGTAAAGTGAGATTATCTATTGCCTGTGTCTTTGTGAGTGTAGTTATCTTCGTTGGGTCTAGGTTTTCTTTCCGGCAATTTCTGTAGAGCTGGATTCATGGATACATATTGTTTAAATCTGGCTTTGTCATGGAATATTTTGTTTTCTCCAACTATGGTAATTGAAAGCTTTGCTGGATATAGTAGTCTGGGCTGGCATCCTTGTTCCCTTAGCGTTTGTAGGACATCTGTCCAGGATCTTCTGGCTTTCATAGTTTCCATTGAGAAGTCAGGTGTAAATCGGATAGGTCTGCCTTTATATATTACTTGGCTTTTTTCTTTAGCTGCTCATAATATTTTCTCTTTATTCTGTAGGTTTAATGTTTTGATTATTATATGGCGAGGTGACTTCTTTTTCTGGTCCAGCCTATGTAGGAGGAAGCCATGTGCCGCCATTAGCCATGTGACTTATTAGAGATGCATACAGATGAGGTAATAAAAGATCGGTTTACCACACTGCTAAACACACCCACTTTAGGCATGACTAAAGACGTAGATGGACATAGGCAGTGAACTACGTCGCTAGCCAGACCCACTTTTGGGCATGGCTAGGGGCGTTATGGGGGAAGGTATAAAAGACTGAACAATGGAAGTCTTGGTCTCTTTTTCCGGCTTTCAGCTTCCAGTTCAGGGGCGGAGAACTACTCGGCTCATCTGGGTTACTTGTTTGGTCTCTTGCAATTTCTACAATAAATACTTAGTTTTACTTTCACGAAGTGTGCCGTTTATTGTTGCAGCATCAAGCCTATTTGGTGTTCTGTAAGATTCTTGTATTTTCATAGGCATATACTTAGGGACATTTTCTTCTATGATTTTGTTGAACATGTTTTCTGCACCTTTGAGCTGTATTTCTTCGCCTTCTTCTATACCTATTATTTTTAGGTTTGGCTTCTTCACAGTGTCCCATATTTCCTGCATATATTGTGTTAGGGATTTGTTGGTTTTGAGATTTTCTTTGGTTGACGACTATATATCCTCTAATGAGTCTTCAACACCTTAGAGTCTCTCTTCTATCTCTTGTACTCTATTGGTGATACTTGCATCTGTAGTTCTTGATCATTTACCCAGCTTTTCTATTTCCAGCATCTCCTCGTTCTGTGTTTTCTTTATTGTTTCTATTTCAGCTTTCAATCCTTCAACTGTTTGAGTTGTTTCCTTCATTTGTTTGGTTGTTTTTTCTTGGTACTCGTTAGATTCTTTGAGAGATTTGTTTATTTCTTGAATTTCCCCCCCATTTCATTGATTTTTTGTTTGTTTTTTTCTTCTATTTCTTTAAGGGATTTCCTCATTTCCTCTTTGAGGGTTTCTATCATCTTCATAAAATCATTTTTAAGGTCTGTCTCCTCTGCTTTGTCTATGTAGTGCTTTTCAGGTCTTGCTGGCATTGGTTCTCTAGATTCTGGTGAAGTCATGTTGGTCCTTTTATTGTTCAGTGAGCTCTTATTCTGTCTTCTTCCCATCTCTTCTTCTAGTGGGTGCAGGTGGGGTCTTTCCGTCTCCATTGATCTCCTTCTTTCCTGAAGCTAAAGCTGGGGATACTGACACTGAAGCTGAAGCTGAAGCTGAGGCTGGGTTGCTGGAGGTTGCGGCCTAGAAGTGCTGATGCCTTTCCTGTGTGGATGGGTCTTCTGGATGCCAGGAGCGGCTCCCCCAGAAGATTGAGGGGATGGGTGTTGGGCTGAGGATGGGGAGTGGCCCCACGAAGACCCAAGCTCACCTGAAGCTGGGGTCGCTGGCGGTTGGGGCCTGGAAGGGCTGATGCCTTTCCTGTGTGGGCGGGTCTTCTGGATGCCAGGAGTGGGCCCCCCAGAAGATTGAGGGGATGGGTGTTGGGCAGGGGATGGGGAGTGGCCCCATGGAGAACCCATCCTTCTGCAGCATACAAGAAATACATCTCAATGTTAAAGACAGACGCTACCTCAGAGTAAAGGGTTGGGAAAAGATTTTCCAATCAAATGGACCCAAGAAACCAGCAGGTGTAGCAATCCTAATATCTAACAAACTAGACTTCAAATTAAAATCAATCAAAAGAGATGAAGAAGGACATTTCATATTCATCAAAGGAAAAGTCCATCAAGATGAAATCTCAATTTTGAACATCTATGCCCCAAATACAAAGGCACCCACATTTGTGAAAGAAACATTACTAAAGCTCAAATCTCACATAAAATCTCACACACTAGTAGTAGTCCTTCAACACTCTGCTCTCACTGCTAGACAGGACCTTCAGACAGAAATTTAACAAAGAAACAAGAGAATTGATAGAAGTTATGACCCAACTTGGTTTAACAGACATCTATAGAACATTCCACCCAAACACAAAGGGGTATACCTTCTCAGCGCCACATGGAACCTTCTCTAAAGTTGACCACATAATAGGAAACATAGCAAATCTCCACAGATACAAAAAAATTGGAATAAACCCCTGTATCTTATCAGACAACCATGCATTAAAATTAGAATTCAACAATAACACAAATCACAGAAGCCCTACAAACTCATTGAAATTGAACAATGCACAATTGCACCATCCCTGGGTAAAGGAAGAAATAAAAAAGAAATCAAAGACTTCCTGGAATTCAATAAGAATGAAGACACAGCATACCCAAACTTATGGGACACTCTGAAAGCAGTGCTGAGAGGAAAGTTCATAGCACTAAGTGCCCACATGAAGAAACTGGAGAACAGTCACACTAGAGAATTAATAGCACAGCTGAATGCTCTAGAACAAAAAGAAGCAAATTCACCCAGGAGGAGCAGATGCCAGGAAATAATCAAATTGAGGGCTGAAACCAATCAAGTAGAAACCAGGAAAACATTGAGAAGAATCAATTGAACAAAGAGTTGGTTCTTTGAGAAAATCAACAAAATAGACAAACCTCTGTCTAAACTAACCAAAAGACAGAGACCATGCTAATTAACAAAATCAGGGATGAAAAAGGGGACATAACAACGGACTGAGGAAATCCAGAGAATCATCAGGGCATACTTGGAAAATATGTACTCCACAAAATTCGAAAATTTAAAGGAAATGGACAATTTTCTGGACAGATATCACTTGCCAAAACTAAATCAAGAACAGATGAACAATCTAAACAGACATATAACCCTTAATGAAATAGAAGCAGTCATCAAAAGTCTCCCAACCAAAAAAAGCCCAGGGCCAGATGGCCTCAGTGCAGAATTCTATCAGAAATTCAAAGAAGAGCTAATTCCAATACTCCTCAAAGTATTCCACACAATAGAAGCAGGAGGCTCACTGCCAAACTCTTTTTGACGAGGCTACAATTACCTTGATCCCCAAGACACACAAAGACACAACTAAGAAAGAGAACTATAGACCAATTTCTTTCATGAACATCGATGCAAAAATACTCAATATAATATCGGATTCAAACCGGATTCAAGAAGACATCAAAAAAAATAATTCACCATGATCAAGTAGGCTTCATCCCAAGAATGAAGGAATGGTTCAACATTAGAAAATCTATCAATGTAATAGACCATATAAACAAACTACAAAAGAAAAACCACATGATTATCTAACTAGATGCTGAAAAAGCCTTTGACAAAATCCAGCACCCCTTCATGATAAAGGTCCTAGAGAGATCAGGGATAACAGGAACATACCTGAACATAATAAAAGCAATATACAGTAAACCAACAGCCAATATCAAACTAAATGGCGAGAACTCAACGCAATTCCTCTAAAATCAGGAACAAGACAAGGCTGTCCACTCTCTCCATATCTCATCAATATTGTACTTGAAGTCCTAGCTACAGCCATAAGACAAAAAAACAAGATCAAGGGGATACAAATAGGAACAGAAGAAGTCAAGCTTTCACTATTTGCAGATGATATGATAGTTTACATAAGTGACCCAAAAAACTCCGCAAGGGAACTCCTAGACTGATAAACACCTTTAGCAAAGTGGCAGGATACAAGGTTAACTCAAAGAAATCAGTGGCCCTATTATATACAGATGATAAAGTGGCTGAGAAAGAAATCAGAGAAACATCACCCTTTACAATAGCCATAAACAGCATCAAATATCTGGGGATAGTGTTAACCAAGGAAGTGAAAGACCTGTATATCAAGAACTTTAAGTCTTTAGAGAAAGAAATTAAAGAGGATACCAGAAAATGGAAAGATCTCCCATGCTCTTGGATTGGTAGGATCAGCATAATAAAAATGGCAATCTTGCCAAAAGCAGTCTACTGATTCAATGCAATCCCTATCAAAATTCCATCACAATTCTTCATAGACCTTGAAAGTATAATAGTCAACTATGTGGAAAAACAAGAGGCCCAGGATAGCCAAAACAACCCTGTACAATAAAGGAACTTCAGGAGGCATCACCATACCTGACTTCAAACTCTATTATAGAGCTATAGTCCTGAAAACAGCTTGGTATTGGCACAAAAATAGACAGGTAGTCCAATGGAACCGAATTGAAAACTCTGATTTTAACCCACACACCTGTGAACACTTGATTTTGACAAAGAAGTTAAAACTATACCATGGAAAAAAGAAACATCTTCAACAAACGGTGCTGGCATAACTGGGCATTGGCATGCAGAGAAGACTGCAGATGTCTATCGCTGTGTACAAAACTTCAGTCCAAATAGATCAAAGACCTCAACATAAATCCAACCACACTGAAACTCTTAGAAGAGAAAGTGGGAGATACTCTTCAACGAGTTGGTACAGGATACCACTTCCTGAACATAACACCAGTGGCACAGACACTGAGATTGACAATTAACAAATGGGACCTCCTGAAACTAAGAAGCTTCTGTAAGGCAAAAGACACAGTCAACAAGACAAAAAGGCAGTCCACAGAATGGGAAAAGATATTCACTGAACCCACATCTGACAGAGGGCTGATCTCCAAAATTTACAAAGAACTCAAGAAGCAAGTCTCCAAAACACCAAAGGATCCAATTACAAGTTGGGGGTACAGAACTAAATAGAGAATTCTCAATGGAGGAGGCTAAAATGGCCAAGAGGCACTTAAGAAAGTGCTCAACATCCTTAGCCATCAGGGAAATGCAAATCAAAACAACGCTGAGATACCATCTTACTCCTGTCAGAATGGCTAAAATCAAAAACACTGAAGACAGTTTATGCTGGAGAGGATGTGAAGAGAGGGTAACACTCCTCCATTGCTGGTGGGAGTGCCAACTCGTATAGCCACTTTGGAAATCAGTATGGAGATTCCTTAGGAAAATGGGAATCAATCTACCACAAGACCCAGCAATTCCACTCTTAGGCATATATCCAAAAGATGCAAATTCATACAACAGGGAAGCAGAGGCAAACACCCACAGTTAAACACTGAACTGAACCCATGGAACCAAGTGACAGAGAGAGAGGAGTGATGAGCAAATTGGCAAAGAATGGGCAAAACCAGCAGAGACAGCTGATCTGAACAGGGGAGAGCTCTTGGACCCCAGACCAACAGCTGGGAGATCAGCATGGGACTGATCCAGACCCCCTGAGTGTGAGAGTCAGTGAGGAGGCCTGGGCAACTTATGGGGCCCTGTGCAGTGGATCAGTGTTTATCTCTGGCATACAAACAGACTTTGTGTGTCCATAACACAAAGAGGGATGCTCTCTCAGCCTGGACTCTTAGGGGAGTGCCTGGACCCTGCCCTGAGTGAAATGACAGACTCTAGATATCCCCTATGTGGAAGGAAGTGGTGATAGGGTGGGAGGTTGGGGAGGATGGTGGGCGGTTCGGGAGGAGGGGAGGGAGAGGGAACTGGGATTGACATGTGAAACAAGCTATTTAAAATTGAAATAATAAAAACATACAAAAAGTAATACATGTTATCCACCATTTAAACAAACTGAAAGGCAAAATTTACATGACTATCCCATTAGATACAGAAAAAGCCTTTAACAAAATCCAACACCCCTTCATGATAAAAGTCCTGGAGAAATTATAGATATAAGAGATACATCTCAACGTTATAAAGGTGAGTTACAGCAAGCCCAAAGTCATCAGCCTAAGTGGAGAGAAATTAAAAGCATTTCTACTAAAAGACAAGGTGGTTCATTCTCTCCATATCTGTTCAATATAGTACTTTAAGAGCATTAAGATAACTGAAGGAGATTTTTTTTTTGGTTTTTTGAGACAGGGTTTCTCTGTATTGTTGTTTTGAAGGCTGTCCTGGAACTTGCTCGGTAGACCAGGCTGGTCTCAAACTCACAGAGACCCTCCTGCCTCTGCCTCCCGAGTGCTGGGATTAAAGGCGTGTGCCACCAACGCCCAGCCTGAAGGAGATCTTGTAGATACAAATAGGAAGAGAAAAAGTCAAAGTATCTTTATTTGCATATGATAATGATAGTATACATAAGTTATCCTAAAAATTCTACTATGGAACGCCCAAAGTTGATACTTTCAGAAAAGTGCTGGATACAAATTTAACTTATGGAAGATACTAGCTCTCCTATATGCAAATGACAAGTGGACTGAGGAAGAAGTCAGAAATCAGGGGAACAATACCTTTCATAATAAAGCCCCCAAACAAAAAAATAAAAAAATCTCCAAGTAATGTAACCAACCAACTGAAAGATTTGTATGATAAAGATTTTAAGACATTGAAGAAAGAAATTGAAAAAACTTACTAGAAAATGAAAATATCTGCCATGATAATGGATCAGTAGGATTAACATGGTATACATGGACATCCAACGAAAAGCAACCCACAGATTCAATGCAATTCCCATCAAAGTTCTACACAGAACATAAAAGGACAGTCCTCAGATTCATGTGGAAATACAAAAATGCCAGGATACTAAAGCATCCCTGAATAATACAAGAACTGCTGTAGGTTTCACCATCCCTGACCTCAAATTTTGCTGTAGACCTATAGTAGTAAAAATATGGTATTGGCACAAAAACAGACATGCTGATCAATGGAATCAGATTGAAGACCCAGACATAGTTCCGCAGACTACAGGACACATGATTTTTTAAAAATAAAAAGCCAGAAATACACACTGAAAAAAAGACAGCATTTACAAGAAATGGTGCTGGTCAAACAGGAGAATACAAATAGATCCATACTTATCACTCTGAACAAAACTCAACTCCAAAAGAATCAAAGACACCAACATATTATCAGAAGATACACTGGATCTGATAGAAGAGAAAGTGGGAAATAGCACTGAACACATTGGCAAATAAGTCTTTGAACAGAACAGTGGATAGCACAGGCTCAAAGATCAATGGTTAATAAATGAGACCTCACTAAACTGGAAAGATCCTGGATGGCAAAGGGCACCATTATTTGGACAAAACAGCCGCCTATAGAATGCGAAAAATATTTTACCAACTACACATCTGATTGAGGGGTAATATCCAAAACATATAAGGAACTTTAAAAAATAGAAAACAAATAATTAAATTAAAAACAGAATTCTTAGGTGAGGAAACTCAAATGACTGAGAAAAGAATGGTCATCCTTAGCTATCAGGATATGCACAACAAAACTATTGTAAGATTTCATCTTACAGCTGTCAGAATGACTAAGATCAATAAAGAAAGTGGTAGCGCATGCTAGTGAGGATGTGGAATAAGGAGAAGACTCATCCATTGCTATTGGGGCTGAAAACTTGTGGAGCTACTATGTAAATCAGTGTAACAGTCCCTTGGGAAGTTTGCAATCAATTTTCCTTGAAACTCAGCCAAACCACTCTTGGGCACATATCAAAAGGATGCTTCATCCTACCACAGAGACATTCACTAAGCCATGTTCATTGCAGCTCTATTCATAATATTCAGAAATTGGAAACAAGCTAGGTGGCCATGAGTAGATAAATGGATAAAGAAAATGTGGCACATTTACACAATGAAATATTACTCAGCCATTAAAATGAATTAAATAATGAAATTCATAGGTACATGGTGGGGAGAACTAGAAAAAAATTATCCCAAGTGAGGTAACCCAGAACCAAAAAGACAAATTTGGTATATATTTACTTATATGTGGATATTAGATATTAAGTCAATCTTAAGCAAACTATAATCCTGATAACTATAGAGGCTAGGTAATGTAAGGGACTGGGGGAAGACTGGGTTACCCTAGGAAGAGGAACTAGAATAAATAGTTAAGGGTATATGAGGCAGGATCTGAAACCAGGAGACTCAAACAAGGAAGAGGGAGGGAGTTGGGGCAGTAAGGGAAAGAATAGAGGGGGCAGCTAAAACTAAGGGGCATTTGAGAGGTTCCTATGGAAAGAAAATAGAATAGAAACTTCTTAAAACATAATCATGTAGGAGAATGATCTAAATAAAACCATCAAATAATGGGGTCATCTGTCATAAACTAATGAAGCTTCCAGTATTGGAAATGGCTTACATCCAATTGAGTTTTTGGTCAAAGGGGCCTCATGGGAAACCCCAAACAACCCAAACTATTACAAAGGCTATTGGTGACTTCTTACAAACTAATGGCAAGACCCTATTGATGAAGAAAACATCTATACAACCCATTGAAAATGGAGAAGGTGCACTGATCCCTACTTACAGCCTTCATACCTGTAGACTAGAGATCGTGGTACTGGAAGGTACTCTGCATGATACCAAAGAAGAAACATAAACACCAACCCAGCTACAAACCCTTCAGTTTACGAGGATGATCTGCCTGCAATTGTATTAGGGTAATAGTGACACATTTTTGTGGAAGTAACCAGCCAACATCTGATTGTATTTAAAACCCACTCCATAAGATGAACCCCTGTTGTAGAATATTATTTTAGACATGTTACATTTGTTTATGTTGTATAATATTTGTTTAATGATGAAAAGATGTGCTGCATTCCTTTATGTTGCATTTGCTTAATTCTGTGACGCTTGTTACTTTGCCTGTTTAAAACACCCGATTGGTCTAATAAAGAGCTGAACTGACAATAGCAAGGCAGGAGTAAGGATAGGCATAGCTGGCAGGTAGAGAGAATGAATAGGATGAGAATTCTGGGAGGATAAAGATCAAGGAGTAAGAAAAGGAGAGAGGATGCTAGTGGCCAACCACCCAGCTACACATCCAGCCACACAGTAAGAAGAGAGGAATACAGAATAGAGAAGATAAATCCCAGAGGCAAAAGGTAGATGGGAAAATTTAATTTAAGAAAAGCTGACTGTAAGCACTAGTTTTCTGACCTGTCAGATCCCACAGCCCTTGAGCCCCAATGAACACATGGATGCTATATTAATTATGAATCTGTTGGCCGGTGACTAGGGTTTCTTATTGGCTATCTCTGTTTTAATTATTAACCCATTTTTATTAATCTAGTTATATCCACGTGGGGACCTGTTATTCCTCTTGAGTCCTACATGGTGGCTGACTCTGCCTACATTTCCCAGATCCTCTTCCTATTCTAGTCCCACCTATCTTGCTTCCCTATTGGTCAACATTCCTTTATTTGTCAACCAATAAAAGAAACATATACAGAGAAGACCTTTCCCCATCAGTTGGCTAGAAATAAGCCAAGCTAAGGCTGTGCATTTATGAGTAATAATAAGTCTCTGTGTATGATTTACTTGGGAGCTGGGTATTCGGCCCCTATAAAGAAGCAAAGTGCAAAGAGTAAAACAGTAAAGAGTTAAAAAAAACAACAACATTTTGTCATACCAACATGGGGCTTTCAAATTTCCATAGAACCTGAGAAAGCTTAAAAAACAACAACAAAGCAAAAACAAAAGCAATACAAAACAACAAAAAAGAGTAAGACCCCTTTAAGAAGTTAGGCCATGTAGAAACAGCCTTTTACATGCTAAATAGAAACAAAAAGAAAAAGAAAAACAAAACAAAAACAAAGCAAAACAAAAAACCTCAACAACAACAGCAACAATAACAACAACAAAAACTGCCTTCCACATTGCAGGGCACCAGCATTCCATAGCTGGGGGCATTGAATGCAGTTCCTGGTCAGTATCTCCAATTGGGTTGAGAGCTTTAGGCTTGATTTTCATGGGAGAAGCAGGGGGAGCCAGTCTATATAGAGCAGGGAGAAGGAGCCAGCTGTAGCTTAAAAAAAGCTAGAGATGCGCAGTATGGAAAGAATAAAGAGCCGAAAGTGTAAGAAAAGCAATAACTATAGCACCCATCCCTGTCACTGCTTTGGTAGCCAAGAATTTAAGACTAGATAGGCCAGTGACCTAGGGGAAAGCAAAATACTACTCTATCTAAAGTGCATAGCAATCAACTGACTCCTGATGACATCCTGCTATACTCATAGATGAGTACCTTGCTCAGCTATTTTCAGAGAAGCTTCCTCCTGCAGCATATGGGAAGAATTATGGAGACCCACAGCCAGACAGTGTGCATAGAATGAGAGTCCTTTGAACACTTAGTCCTAAATGGGGTATCTCCTTCAAATCCCTCCCCTTGGGGCTCTGGGAATCCTGAAGAAGAGGTGAAAAGAGTGTAAGGGCCAGAGGGAATGGAAAAGATCCAGGAAACAAGCCCTTCAAACATGTTGGGACCAATATACATAACAACTCACAGAGACTAACACAGTATGCACAGGGTTTGCATTGTTCTGGGATAGATGGGGTGTTAGAACTGAGAGGAGAAATAGACACAAGCCTGCATCCCTAGCCTGGAAACTAGCTCCAATTGATACCTAATCACAAATGAATTATTAGTTCTCTCCAATGAATTCTTATTGGGATATACCAATTCTTAAGTGTTGACCTTGTGCCCCATAGTAGGCGTTACATCTATATACCTGCAAATTTCATGGTTCCAGTTTTTTTTGATGGCTGAGTTATATTCCATTGTGAGAATGTACCACATTTTCCTTATCTATTCTTCTATTCATGGGCATATAGGTTGTTTTCAATTTCTAGCTATTAGGAACAGAACAGCAATGAACATGATTGAGTGTCCCTGTGGTAGGATGAAGTGTCCTTTGTGTATATGATCAAGAGTGGTATGGCTATATCTTGAGGAAGATCAATTCTGTTTGGAATTTTGATGGGGCTTGCCCTGAATTTGTATATTGCTTTTGGTAAGATGGCTATATTTACTATATGAATCCTACTCAGCCATTCTATTGCCTTAGCCATTATTCTATTGTTATGAAGAGACCCCACGGCAACTCTTACAAAGCAAAGCTTTTAACTAGAGGACTTGCTTACAGTTTCAGAGATTAGTTCATTATCATTGAGGCAGGGAGCATGGCAGCAGGCAGGCAGACAGCAGGCAGGCCCGCAGGGCAGGCATGTTATTGGAAAAGTAGCCAACCTTAGGCCAAGATAGAGAAAGAAAAACACTAGCTGGCTGTGGGCTTCTGAAAACCTCAAAGCCATGTCCAGTGACACACTGCCTCCAACAAAGCCACACCTCCTAATCCTTCTAATCATATCAAGGAGTTCCACTCCCTGGTGACTATGAGCCTATGCTGCGGGGGGGCAGTTGTACTTAAACCACCACAGGTATCTTCCTCAATTTCTTTCTTCAGGATCTCAAAATTTTTTATCATATAAGTCTTTCACTTGCCTAGTTAGAGTTACCCCAAGATATTTTATATTTTTTGAGGCTATTGTGAATGGTGTTGGTACCTGGACTTCTTTCTCAGTCTGTCATTTGTGTATGGGAAGGCAACAGATGTCTGTGAGCTAATTTTGTACCCAGCTACTTTGCCCAAAGTGTTAATCAGCTATAGGAGTTTCATGGTAGAAGTTTTAGGTAAACTGTCACATCATCTGCAAATAAAGATTGCTTGACTTCTTCCTTTCCAATTTGCATCCCCTCAATCCCCTTCAGTTGTCTTGCTGCTGTGGCTAATATTTCAAGTACTATGTTGAGAGATGGGACAACCTTGTCTTGTTCCTGATTTTAGAAGAATTGATTTTAATTTCTCTCTCTTTAAGCTGGTATTGGCTATAGGCTTGCTGTAAATTGCCTTAATTATATGGAGGAATATCCCTTATATCCATAATCTCTAAGTATAATGAAGGGTATTAGATTTTTGTCAAAGAGTTTTTATTTTTATCTACCATGTGGTTATATTTATCAACTTACATATACTGAACCATCCCTGCATCTCTGGGATGAAACCTACCTGATCATGGTGGATGATCTGTTTGATGTGTTCTTTGGTCCAGTTTGCAAATATTTTATTGAGAAATTTTACATCTTTGTTTATAAGGGAAATTGGTCTACAATTCTCTTTCTTCATTGAATCTTTATGTGGTTTAAGTATCACTAATTTTGATATAAAACAAACTGAGCAATGTTCCTTCTGTTCCTTTTTTTTTCTAGACAGGGTTTCTCTGTATTGTTTTGGAGTGTGCCCTAGAACATATTCGGTAGACCAGGCTGGCCTGGAACTCCACCTGTCTCTGCCTCTCAAGTGCCAAGTACTGAGATTAAAGGCGTGTGCCACCGATGCCGTGCTTTCTGTTCCTATTTTGTTTTGAGGAATATTGTCTTTAATTCTTATTTTAAAGTGCAGTAAAATTCTGTGCTAACACCATTTGGCTCTGGGCTCTATTTCACTAGGGATTATAGGTCTGTTTAAATTGCTTGTTTGGTCTCAATTTAAATTTATTAGGTACAATGTATTGAGAAAATTACTCGTTTCTTTAGATTTTCCTATTTGGTAGACTACAGGATTTTAAAGGATGTCCTTATGATTCTCAGGATTTCCTCAGTGTCTGTTGTTATGTCCCCCCTTTCATCTCTAATTTTACTAATTAAAACTCATCTTTCCACCATTTAGGTATTGTGGCTATTGTTAGTGAAAATATAGAGGTGCTGAACTGAAGAATTGAGAAAATGCACCAACAGAAAGTGGTAGTAAATAGAGATAAAACCATTGCCTCATCTGTGGTGAACGACCTGTAACAGGGTCTCCTTACAAGTCTGCAGGAACCCCGAGTGACTTACACCCCTTTCCCTCTTTGCACTAATTAGTGGTGCTCTCATAAAAGGGCCTATAGAGATGCTGAAATATTTGAAAATGGTATTTTTCTACACACGATTAAAATAAACGAATATAAAGGCCTTTTCTTAAGCACATTTGGCCTTAAAGTAATATTTGGTAAGAATGGGCTCCAATAAAGATAACGTGACATCTTCACACTATAGAGAATGTAGAAATCTGTCTCTTTCCATAGAGTGGTTTCTACATCCTCATGATTATCCCTGTGTAGTTAAGTCTGAGTGTGGTTGGGTTTTGGGAAGTACTGTGAAGGCTTGTGGATAGTCACTGGATGACTTTGCCTCGTGCACCCCCTACTGTTCGTCGTATGTTACTGCTGCCACTCATAAATGAGTACAGAAAAGCATCTGATATTTTCAATATCAGATGCACTCATAAGGCACTTAATCTGATTAATTTCTTAATTTTAACTCTCACAGAATTTCACGTACTCATAAGAGTTATGCTTTAGGAAGTAGTTTATGGGGTTATATTTCCCAAGATCAACATTTCTTCCCTTCCTTAATATCAGTTTTCTTGTGCATAATGATAAATACAACTGTGTAAGTATTTCTCTTAGAAGGTATGGTTTTACAAAAACTTACCTAGGTGATTTCCTGTAAGCACCCCTCATCTTTTTTCCTTGATGCATCAGGAATGGAATTTCAAAATAGTCTTATAGTGTGTTTCATATTTATTTCATATTTATTTAAAATTTTTTAAAAGGCTTATTTCCAAATTTGAAAATTGTGGCCATTTCTGAGACCTTGGGAACAACTAGTATCCCATCTCTGTCTCACTTTCCTTTATGCTTATCATTTGGTCCTATTTTTCAAGTTTTAGTGTTCCCAAGGATACGTTTGCTTTCTTCTTTCTACTCTTAATAGCGTCTTGTTCTTATTTTTGTGTGTTTGGTACATGCAGAAGGTGTAACGTCTTCTCAGGCATTCCTGCGAAGAGTGTAAGTCAGTCTTCCTGCACCTCCCTGTCAATCTTTCCCTGTCTGTTGATGAATTATTACATGGTTTTTCCTGAGTCTTTTTTGCTTAGTTTGACATTCCCTTTCGTGTTGAGGTTTTGTTTTTACCCATGAGATCTTTCACGTGTGTTGTTTGTCTATTTGTGTTTCAGAAAGAAGTCAGACAAAAGCTGACTGAATCTCTGCTGAGGGCAGTTACTGCACACTGCACTGGCAAAAGTTATTTTGGATATGGGGTTGGGAAGCTGAACATTGGCTTTTAGGACTCCTAAGTGTTGGAGGTCAGGCTTCCACCTTCCACAGAAGATGACTGGTTCTCCCACTCCCCCCAAAAAATAAATTAGTTTTTTTTTTTAGAGAAAATAGGAGCTCTTAATCCTTCCGCCTCTTCCTGTCCCTTCCCTCCCATTTCTTTTTATATTTATTTATATATTATTAATTATTAATTAATTAATTTTGTTTTATGAGACACTGTGAAACCCTGGCTGTCCTGTAGATCAGTCTGGCCTTGGACTCACAGAGATCTACTTGCCTCTGCCTCCTGAGTGCTGGGATTAAAGATGTGTACCACACCTGGCACCTCCCCCCTCCCCCCTCCCCTTTTAGGGGATTGGATCAGTTGCAGCCATTAGAGGTAAAACTTGGGTGAGGGTAAAGGTAATAATTTTTTTTAACATAGCGTAATTCTTTACTGGTTCTTTGGGAGTTTCACATCAAGCACCCCAATCCTGTTCACCTCCCAGTCTCCCCATATCCTCCCCAACCTCTGCAGCATCCCCCCCAATCAATTGAAAACGAACCAAAACAAACAAATCCCCCACCTCGCTTCTCCGTGTTTCCAATGCCTCTTCTTTCATTGTAGTGGCATCGGGAGCTGCGGTGTGTCACACAGCATACCCTCTTGTCCAGTCAGCCCCACCCACAAAATGTTCATTGCAACGAGTCACTGGCCAGGTTTAAGGCCTCTGGTTTCTGGTACTCCGTCATCTCTGGGACCTCACTGAAACTCCTCTCAGGCATCCTGCTGTTGTCTCTCCCATGGGGATCCTACACTTACCGTCCCCAGGACCAGTCACTTCACACACTCCAGCAGCTCACAGATGGAGTAGATGTTTGTGGGCCAGCCCAAGCCCCAGGATCTGGGTAGGTCTGGGTGGTAGCCGAGCCAGTTGGTCCCAGCCACTGGGACTGACCCTCTCAGGAGAGGGCCAGAGCCAGCTCTCCTAGGCCCATGGTGAGGTGTGGGGCCATCTCTCCTGAGTTGGGGGGCAGCCATCCCATGGAGGGTGGGACCAGCCCTCTTGCTGAAGTGTCCAGCAAGGCGTAGAGCCAGCTATCCCAGGGCCAGCGAGGGTGTCAACATGCATAGTTCCTATGACCCCTTGTGGCAATACGGGCATGTACATCACCACAGACCCCAGCTGCAGCAGAAACAGGGACCCAGACCTCCGCAGCAGCTCAGGCCCGGGCATCACTGTGGCCCCAGTGGCAGTACATGCCACCCAGATCAGTATGGTCCCAGTTGCAGCAAGGCCCTCAGACACCAACATGATCTCAGGTGGCTGTCCAGACCCTGGGCATTCACACAACTCTCAGGGTTACAGGAGCCACAGACTTCAACTCAGACCCTGGCTGCTACGGGACCATGCACCCAGCCATGGTCCTATGCAGCAGGCCAGGCCCAGATGACATTATGGCCCATGGGGCAGTGCAGGCCTCCCAGATTGGCACTGCTCTGGTGGCGGCAGGGCCCTCAGACACCAACATAGCCACAGGTTGCAGCCTAGACTTTGGGCATTTGTGTGGCCTTTGGTGTTACCATGGGCCACAGACATAAACACAAAACCCGGCTGTGATAGGACCATGGACCCAGACATGATCCTCAGTAGTAGCCTGAACCTGGATATTACCATGGCCTCAGGAGGCAGCCACTCAGATCAGCATATCCCCATGGCAGTGTGACTCTTGAACATCAACATGGTCTCAGGTGGCATACCAGACCCCTGGCATCAGCATGGCCTTTTGCGGTATCAGGAGCCACAGACATCAACACAGACCCTGGCTTTGACAGGGCCATGGACCCAGAAATGGCCTCCAGCTACAGTTTAGGTCTGGATGTCACCATGACATCTTGCAACAGCACAGGTCACATGACTCTGGCTTCAGCATGACCCTCAGATCCCCATCTTAGGTGACAGCGCAAACCCTGGGTATTTGCATGGCCTTCAGTTGTATCAGGAGTCATGGATGTCAACCCAGACCCTGGCTATGGTAGTGCCACAAACCCAGACATGGCCCTATGCCACAATCCAGGCCTGGATGTTATCCTGACTAACGCCAGCCCATTCCTCACCTCCCTCTCTCCTTCAGAGCTGCCTCTTACCACAGCGAGGGAACCATTCCACCTCTCTTCCTCTCCATTTCTTCACCGCATAGTGGCTCATCATAGCACCCGGTGGGGTGGTGGATGCCTTGAGGACCTAGGCTGCCCCGTGGGCTGTGGATCCATCTGGAATCTTTCACCGGCTCATCCATTTCTGCCCATGACTAACTTCTGCATGGGGCTGTAATCAGCACTTGAAGTTCTCCATGCTCTGGGTCCCATTTCTGCATCTGCCCCTTTGTGAGTGCACTGTAGCAACTCCCTTTTCTGTGTTTGTCAGTCACTGGTTCTTCTACTCTGTCTTCCCAGTGAGATTTGGCAGTCGTTTGTGGAATGCCCCATTTTCCTGTGCATTGTCAGTTTGCACCATTTTCTGTCCAAAGAACTGGTGATCTGAGTTGGGTTCGCAGTAGAAAGGGACAAGGAAAAGCAATTCTGAGAGTCATTTAAAAGTTAAGTCAATGGGCTAGACCCTGGATTAGATAAGGAAAGAGGAGATGTACTCTGAAGATCTTTCACGTTTCATGGTATCATAGATTTCCAGGACGTCACTTCTGAGACAGCTTTGAGCATATCTGAGAAGTCAGAGCCTAGATATGCAGTCCTAGTGAAGCACTGTCAATCACAGTTAGGGAGACAGAAGCCTCTTCTTGTTTTTTGTTTGTTGTTTGTTGTTTGTTTTCTGAGATGGAATCTCCTCACTCTGTAGCCCAGTTGGTCTGAAAATGAGACTCTAGACAGGCTGACTTCCAACTTGCCCCTGCTTCCTCCTGGCTCAGATAAAATTAAACTACATAGTGAGTTCCAGATGAATCTGTCTACACACACACACACACACACACACACACACACACACACCCTACTACCACCACCACCAACATTCAAAATGTGTTTGTAAAGTAACTGTTTTATAAGAAATTAAGTGAAGCATCTGAGGTTTCTGTTAAGGATGCTGCCTTCCAGAAAGTACTTTATTAACCTAATGCACTTTATTACACTGATGTGATGAGGCCAGAAACATCTGGGGAAACTTTCCATTCATCTTTTATCATTTGGGGGGCAAATTTGTCTTGAAAATTTTTGTAATAAAAATATTAGGATTTTTTCTGCCAGTAATACAAACATGGAAAACAAAGGAGAGCCAGAATTTTCCTTTTAAAAATTATTTTCTGATAATACAAGTGTTTCATTTCATTTTAAGAATAGACGTTGTTTCAAAGATAATAGTTGTGGGGTATCCAAAAATGCAATAAAGTGAAAAATTAAGTAATTGCAACTGTAAGAATGTATACTCCATTTCAGACATCTGTGCCAGACCTGATCATGTTTGGGGGAGAATTCTGGAAGGACTTGTGGATTTTGGTCTAGGAAAGTTACCTAGTGCTGAGAACATGGTGGGCCAGCTGATCTGTAGGATCTTGGAGGATGAGAACATTGAGAGCAGTACAGATGATGGAACTTCTGGTTTGTGTAGGTTCAGAGGGAAGCAAGGGCTCTCCTAGGTCATCCATGTGAAGCATCTCTGATGTCTGATCAGCTGGAGCTGAAGAGCTGTGATTATCACTAAAAGGAAACATTTGCTTTGCTGGGACAATGGATGCTGGCCAACGGGGGCTGAACAATCAGCTGTAGTCTGAAGACACCAGCATCATTGAAGGGAAATCTTCTGCAAGTGTTTCCTGAGAGTCATCACACAGAGGCTGTGCTCCAGATGTCACCAAGGCTGTGCCTTGCTCTGGCAACTGAACTTGGCAGTGCGACAGTCATCCAGGTGGTACTGGTTTTGAAGGCATGAGGGGTTGTAGAGAGAATCTGAGGCTTGGAACTATGTAGCAGTGTTGGGGTCCCTAAAAACTAGCCCAGGAAAGGCTATTGCTGAAAGGGAAGCCCAGATGCAGCAAGGGACCCCAGCATTTCAGAGATTCCACTACCATGGGATGCAAGAGCAGTAGTAGCAATGGAGCAAACCAGCCAGCAACACTTCTCCATGGTCTCTGCATCACTTCCTGCCTCCAGACTCCTGTCATGATTGCCATCCTGTCATTCCTGTCCTGGCTTCCGTTGGTGATAGACCGTGAGGTGGAAGTGTCAGCCAAACAAACCCTTCCCTCCGGAAGTTGCTTTGGGCATGGTGTTCTGTCACAGCCATAGCAACTCTGACTAGGACAACATCTGACTTCATTTCTGTAAGATTCACAGTCCTATCCCAAAGGAACACATGGGAAACCTCTTAGCTTGGTTGTTTTTATAAGCTTAGTGAGTGATAAGCAATCTTCGTTTGTCTATATTGGAGGTTCTCAACCTGTGGGTCATGACCCCTTTGGGGTCGCATATCGGATATCCTGCAAATTAGATATTTATAATTCGATTCATAACAGTAGCAAAATTACAGTTATGAAGTAGCAATGAAATAATGTTATGGTTGGCGGTCACCACAACATGAGGAACAGCATTAAAGGGTCACAGCGCTGGGAAGGCTGAGAACCACTGATCTATATTACATGATCACACACTTGTTTATATTTAATGTAAGTTTTACTGATTTCCTGTAGGTGGCGCAGAAAGCACAGTGAAGTTGGAAAGCTCAGGAGCAAACATTTTTATACTGTGATTTAAAACTGAATCAAATAAAATCTATTTCTATATACTTATAATAATTTAATAATCGGAGTGACACTATGCCATACTTTTGGGAAATTTAAATGTATACAATAATTTATTGGAGCAGAGTAAAATGCTCGCATAATTTTTCTTAATGTTACTGTAAAATTAATTATTTGTACTGACGAAAAATTTGATGTCTGCTCTGAGTCTCTTCCAGCTATTTCAGGTGCTCATCTGACAGGCAAGAACATTCCCCCTGTGCAGCCATCAGTGTGTAAGGGAAAGCAGATCTATGCTGAAGAGGTTCTTGAAGGGGTGGCTAGTACTTCCTCATATCCTTCAGCAATCCTCATCGTTTCCCCAGCTTCTGTGAAATACAGGAATTCTGATGGGGAAACTAATGCCTTTTGTGTTATCTTCCATTACCGTGGATATTGTAATGGACGCTTGCTGCCATGCACAGAAGCCACCACAGGGGGGCAGTACAGTGTTTGTAGGAAATGATTCAGCTGCGAATGAATTATTATGGAAGTTGGGCAGAATCAATTGTTATCTGTTAATTAATACGAAAAAATTAGTAATCCATAGTAACTTGAATTTCTGGAAGAAATAACTTCTCTTCATTGTTATTTCCGTGTTATCATAAGTTTTCAATGACCTTTCCAAATCACACCTCCGTGTGTTAAGAAGTAAAACACAGGCGTTCATATCTAACACTGGAACTCTTAAAACAGGTCTTACCTGTGGCGATGGCAAAGGGACTGGGAGGTTCAGGTTCCCTCTTTCATTTCTTCCCCTCTCAGTTTCTGCTTTTTCATGCTTCCATCAAGTTTTAATTATTAAAAGAAAACATTCCAATAAAAAGAATGCCAAACAGTACAGAAATGTATTAGGTAGGGCTGAGGTGTAGCTTAATTGGTAGAGTACTTACTTAGTATGCAGGGTGCCTTGGGTCCCTAGCGCCAGATGAGGTGGTGCACGCCAATAATCCCAGCACTCTGGAGACACAAGCAGCAGGATTGGGAAGTACAAGGTCATCCTTGATTACATAACAAGTCAGAGAACAGCCTGGGATGCAAGAGAACCTGTCTCAAAAAATAGACTAAAAAGAAATGTGTAACATAAAGCGAAGACATACAATTTCCCCATCCTGGCCACCGGCTTTTCGTGTTCCATTCCGCAAAAGCAACTGTTCTGAATAGCTTTGGGCCCTTAAGTTTTATTTCATAACATTTAGTGCTGTACAGGGTTGAGAGACGAGTATATATCCTTTTCACAACTGTCTCTTTTTATTATTGTGTATTTGCAGTAAGTTTTGAAAAATCATGTGTGTAAAACAGTTTTTATATTTATTGACTTATTTGTGTGTCTGTGTGAGTTTGCCTGTGCCATGCCTCATGTGCAGATGTCAGAGGGCAACAGTTGAGAGTCAGTTTTCTTCTTCTACCTTGTGGCTTCCAGAGATCCAACTCAGAACATCAAGGTGGGCAGCAAGTGCCTTTACTGTAAGTCATCTGTGGGGGCCCAAGGGTTATTAGAACATTACGAGATTGTGCCAAAATCATTTTTGCCAATTTTGTTCTTTTAAGAAAGGGCCTTTTGCATGAAGCAGGCTGGCCTGAAATCATGATTTTCCTGCCTTCACCTTCTTACTGTCGGCCATGTTCTAACAATTCCAAGCCCTCTTCCTACAATGTCTGTGAACCCCTTAAGTAGTATCAATAGTCAGCCCTCTATTTCTTCATATTCTATTGCATTTTCTGTGATCACAGAAGTCTTTATTCATTTTGGTGTGTGTGTGTGTGTGTGTGTGTGTGTGTATATGTGTGTGTGTGTGTGGTGTGCATTCAGTAGGCATGTTCACACATGTGTAGACAAACGTGGAAGAGATGTGAATGCAAGCTGTACACATGGAGGCCAGAGGCTGGCATTGAGTGTCTTCCTCAGTACTTTTCTACTTTATTTCCTGAGACTGAGTCTCCACCGAACCCAAAGCTCACATGCACCCTGGCCTGGCAATAGTCTTGGCCTCCTGGTGGGTCTCCATGCCTACCTTAACACCTCAAACCAGGTATTAAGTAGGTGCTGGGGATCAGAACTCTGGTCCCCATACACCTGTGTAGCAAGCACTTTCATACATGAACCCACTTCTGCAGTCCTTTCCCACGCATTAAGACTTTTCAAAACATTTATTCTTTTAAAATGTGTGTGTGTGTGTGTGTGTGTGTGTGTGTGTATGTGTGTGTGTGTAGATCAGAAAGGGACAGGGTGTGTGAGCCACCCTCTAGTATGGGTGATAAGACCTGAATCTAAGTCCTCTAGAAGAGCAACAAGAATTCTTAATGGAATAGCCATCTCTTCAGGACCCACCCATACTTTAAAAAAATATTGTATTGAGATAATTCTGTATTTAAAAGAAATCGCAAACATATGTATGAGGAGGTTCCATTCACCCTCATCTACTTTTTCTTCCACGCTAACATCTCCAGTACATTTATAAAACCAAGAAACTGGCCTTGCTACAGTCCAGAGTTTATTCAGAGTTAAGACATGAATGGGGTCTCTCATTAGGACATAGAGAATGCTGGGTGGGCTTGGCTAGCCAGCAAGTCCCAGAGATCACCTGTCTTCCCCTTCTCAGTGCTGGGATTCCAAGTGCCAGGGAGTGGTTATTATGAGTCAGTCTTTACCACCCAAACTGTCTGCCCTCCCCCAAAGTCATATTTTGATCAAAGAATATGAACTCTAAATACAATGAGAATCCACTGGAATGTTTATGTAAGTTAACTTCAGCTCAATCTATTGCTGCTGGGAAGCTTGCAATGGGAGTTGACTTATGATGCTTCCAGGTCTAAAGTGATGAGACACTGGGGTGGTTGTGTTAGTAGTCATGTGAATAAGGGTCATAGTAGAAGGAATAGCTCAGAGGCTTACATCTGTATAAATAAATGATGGGAAAGACAGTGAATTCTACATTGATGCTGTGATTTTGTCTGGAATGAGGGGAATCACATATTTTCTAGAAGTAAGAAGAACAAATAGGCAAATTAATAGGAAGGTTTGGGGTTGGTGTATATATAGCTCTTTTTTTATACATTGTAAGTTAAATAAGCAAATTCTATAGGAGTGCTGGCAATATATTGTTGCCATGCATACGGTTATATATGTGTTTGTGTACATCATATAGTGTTTCGAAACTCCTGATATTATCCATGGGGAAATATTCACTGGAAAAAAGTGTGAGGTTGGAAAGATGGTTCAGTGGTTATGAACCATGCTCATTTTGTAGAGAACCTGATTTGATTTCTAGAACCCATGCCTCACCTCTCACAACTGCCTGTAACTCAAGTGTCAGGGTGTTGGACACCTTTGGCCTCTTGGGCATCCATGTCATATGCACACAACCCTTACACACACACACACACACACACACACACACACACACACACTTAAAACCAAAATAAATATTCTTAAAACGAGTTTTTTGGATGTTGGATATAAGTAAATTATGGCTTTATGTATTAAAGAATATGTTAAAAAGTTTAAGATTCTCAAATCAGACGATGCCAAATTTTAGTTCTGTCTTCATTTCTTTATGGGGTAATATTTATCCACTGGCCTCAGTGTTTTTTCTAGACACCACAGGAATGATAATAGCAATTATCTCAAAAAAAAAAAGAAAGAAAAGAAAAAAAACAACCCACAAAACCCACTGTACCTAAAGGAATAGTTTATGTGAAGACATTTAAGACCAGTCCTTTTAGATAGTATATACTCAGCATTTCTTTTATAATTGTGACTGAAAATACCAAATGGTTGTTCTTAGCCTTCCTTGTAGTTTCCCCTGAAAAGAATTCAGACTCTGATCACTTGGCCTCATGCCATCCATCACTTCCTGCAGGGTTCTGGCATTTCTAGAGAGGGGTTTATTTAGATTGTTTTGATGCTGGGTCAGGAAGACAGATGGATGCATGGGAAGGATGGATTTGGTGGACTGATTTCCATTCCTTAGGTCACAATTCATGGGTCATTTAAAGAGCAAAGTACAGGTGTCTGGTGGAAATGAAGATAGAGGAGGAAACATAAGGAAGGAAGAGAGGTCAGAATTTGGGGGCTTAGAAATTAGGAGATGGGCATTAAGCATTTCTGAAACTTTGGGGGTAGTAAGATACTGGAGAAAATGGTGACACTGTTGTTGGGGATTTCTTCATAGTTTTTGACTAGCAAAAGCAAGGGATTTGTGTACTAGGATTGTGATGTGCTGCTGTTCCAGCTGCTAGAGCTGCCTGGCCAGACACGATGGGGTAGTTGGCAAAGATCTTCCCTTTCCTGTGTATGCCATTAACTCACAACACAGTGCTTGGCACCCCATGTGTACCACACCCACATTTGTAACTCCAAAGGAGTCGTAATAAGCACACCCAATTCTGTGTTATCTTTTTCTCATGTTTCACAATAGCAGTGTTATCTATTTTCAGGTGATTCTTCTGTCTTGCATACTAATCTCTCACCAAATCCCATTTACATTTATCCCATAGTATAATTGTCTTAGTCCAAGGGCTACTTTTGCTTGGGTTAGGAAGGTGACAAAGCCATTACTCTGAGACAATAAAGTGAGGTTGGGCTTCAAGATGAAAGATTGAGGATCTGAGGAGGAACAGTATATGACATTCCTCTAAATCATTTCTTGTCCTTCTGGTTAATTTACAAAGAACCAAGAAATCCAGCTGGTGGAGGACCTGAGTACATGAGTGTTAGTTTTGTTCCTGCAGGGGCTGTTGGCACAGAGGCCACAGACAAGTAGATTTTCTCAGCCAGAAGTCAATCTGGACCATGGTAGGCCACTTTCCAGAGTTGTAAAATGTTTATAATGTTAGGATAGAGAATAATGTACACCCTTAGGTGGATTGTTCCTGAAAAGGAAGCAGCAGGAAGAATTACAGCTTTGCTTGGTCAACTCCTGTTTGTAAATGGAGCTCTTAATTGGTCTAAATAATAAAAACCCAGAGTCAGATATGGAAGACAATATTGAGGGACCAGAGAGAAAAAGGTGCAAGCCACAGCTACACCTTACCTCCTTTGCATCCCAGTAGGCCAGAGAGTGAGTTCCCATTTCTCCCTACTTATATCCTCTCTCCAGCCAACCATCTCACTTCTTGTCTGTTTGTAGAGATCTCCAGACCTCTATTGTCAGCTAGAGGCGAGTTCCATTCTCAGATCTTCAGACAGGCTTTATTTGTACACCCAAGATATCACCACACCTGTTCCCAAAAGTTTCAGTCTAACCATGTGCTCGGTTGTTCCTTCACGTTTGTACTGTGGCCCAAATGTTCTTATTTTCCCCACATTTAACACAAAGTGTCTAAGTCTAGAACCCTACTGGAAGGGAAATTTTCCTCCATGTCAATATAAGAGTCATTCTTTATAGTTTTAGGATCAGGATTCCTTTTGATTATTTTGAAACCTGTGCTTGTGTTTGAAACCATGCTGTTTCTGTAGAAATGTCCTTTCTCCCTTTCTCTGGGGAACTGAAACCAGAAACACTCGTTAGGCAAGCTCTGTACTATAGAAGTACATCCCCAGTCGCCACTGCCCATTTTTTAATTCCTCCTTCGGGGCGATCAGTTGAAACGCTAACATTTGAACTCCTTCCAAACCTGCCACCCTTCCTTCTCTAGTGCTGTTTGCTTGGTGCAGTTGCTTTTTGTTTGTGAGACTCTGCTTTACAGTCTACCAATTAATGCTGGACACTTCGTAGTCTGGAACTGCCAATGCATACGCTTGTCAATACATGTCCAAGTCACACACTTTGGTGATCCTGCATGCCATATTCCCTGAACAGGCCAACACTGAACTCAAGATTCCTTCTTCTATTGCTTGGCTTGGCTCCATTTCCATAGGTATCATCCTTGTGTTGACATTCTGTCAGCCCTGATTCTACCTTGTTGCTGGCATGTGCTTCTAGGCTCCAGTCACTCAGAAATTGACCTTGAAATTTTTGGATTCCCTCTCCCCCACAACAATGCAGCTTACCATTCTTGTTTTAATGCAAGAAGCTGTTCTCCAACTACTTTGACAATGAATTCTCTGTTTGTAGCTGAAGAAGGCACTTTTTGAAGTTTACAGGAGTCCGGTTTCCTTGAAGAAATGCCTCTACTGTTTTCTCAGACAGTGCTTCATTCTTTCTTGTAGTACTCTAGTACTCTTGTAGCTATTAGGTAGTTCTTTTTTCCAACCTCTTCTTTCATAACCCACCACTTTGGATGCATTTCCTTTTGTAGCTTTCTGTACTGTTCTTCACAATTTAATTTGTCACCTTTTTAAAATTGGAATCCACTCCCCCATTTCTTATTTATCTAGCCTTTCTTCTACATTTGAATTTTTTTTGAGGAAAAATGTTTCTCCCCTCTCTTAGTTGATTTCTTTCCTTGTTTTTATTTTTCTTTCAAGAAACAAGTTTGAAAAACAAATGTGGGTCAGAATTTGAGAGCCTTAAACTCAAACTCTCTCTGTGGGCTCCCGAAATATGACTGTCCCTTAGAATTACATGGGGACTTTGAAAACAGCCAGTGCCAGTGACTTGGAGTTCATTGGTACACACAGAAACTGAACGATGGTGTTTAAAAGCATCTCCTCAAATAATTTGAATTACCCAAAACTTGGGAAGATTCTGAGAATTAACCCTATTTCCTAGCTAAAAATGTAGTTTACGGTTTCAAGGAGGCTGCCATCAAATTAGAAGCGGCAAGCAGAGCACAGCACTTTATGATAAGAATGCTGGGGTGCAAAGAGTTAACATTTATTTATTTATTGTCTAGTTCTCTGAGTCCTAATCCTTCAGGGTTATACATAGAGGGCCAGATGATGCTTGTATATACCACAGGTCTAGATACAGAGTTTTAAGAGTGACTGGACCTTTCTCCCCTGGGAGGCATGTGACCCAGTGACTTAGGATGTCAGATACTTAAGATAGTGGTTCTCAAGTTTGCTGTCTTACTCTGAGGAAGAGTAAAAGCAGCCTCCTCACAGAGAACACAAAGTGAATGCATGCATTAGGAGATGTTCCTACTGCGTTTGCCACCTGAGCATCTGGCTAGCTCTGATGTGCGCTTTGTTAGCGCCTGACCTTGCCTGTGTGCTCTCTGCCCAGTATTGCCCTCATAGACCTTGAAACGGTCTTTCTGGCTGTTAATGAGACACTTACTCTCTGTTCTCCCATTGACATGATCAGCTTCTAGTTTTATTAGGATGTGTGCATGGTGGGCTAACTCTTTCACAGCTGCAAACATTTAGTTGGCAGTCCCTATTGGTCACCTCATATCTAGTTCCTCGTGTGTGTGGTGGTCTGGGGATGGGTGGTTTTCTTCCTAGAACAAGTGGAATTTTTTAGAAGCCGTCTTTATCCACAATTTAATCTGTCCCATTTAGTCACATTAGAATTAGAGCCAAGGATACAGAAAAGCAGAACAGTGCCTTGCACATGTTCCCAAGGGCTTCAGGAGTGCCAGCCGGTTACCAACACTGACCTTAGCTCCTAAAGATTCTGTTGTTCTTATCTCTCAGCCAGGCTGTCTCATACCTAGCTTCAAGTCCTCTCTTTTATCTTCTGACCTTCACCATTTCAGCTTTAACTGTTCCTGTAAATCTAGCATCTGTTTTACCCTTGTGATTAACATGCAGTTTCCACCATGGTCCCTCTTTCCTTACCACCTATGGTGAGCTAGCTTCTGCCTCATATTTACTATATGAAAGGAATGTAGTGGAGAATATCGCCATTCTTTGCTTCAGAGGAAGGCAGTATCTTCATATTCTACAGTCTGAAGCATAACTCGAGGCTTTTTTTCCTCAGGAAGGAGACACTGTCTATCCTCTCTATCAACATCCTTCTAGAAGGAAGGGCCAGCGCTTTGTTTCATTAGATAATCAAAATGTGAGAGTCCTATGGAAAACCAGCTCCTACCAGAGTTGAGGATGCTACAGCAGATAAAGTGGACTTTTAATGTTGTTTAATTGAGGTGAAATTTTAAAGAAATGTGGCTGTTAATTAGACATGATCCAAAGGAGTTAGTGGGGATGAGCCCCAATAGTTTTTCTCCAAAGTCACAATTAAGCTCCTTGTGTACATTTTGAGAACTTCATACCTTGCTTGTGAAACTTATTACATGGAACCAGAACAACTTTGGATTCACTTTACTCTATTCCCCAAGGCAAAAGTCTTCTGATTGCTCTACTCAATGCCCATGAATGATGAGACCTCCCATTTGGGCTAGGTAATGTTGCAAGTGCTCAAGGCTCTTTACAAGATCCAACTTTGTTCCCTCTTTCTTTCTCATGGTTCTTTCTCTAACTAAGAGTAGTTTCTTTAAATTCCTAGATGATAATGTGTATTCAGTTTAGTGGTCCATGCGGTCGTCAGTAGCTCCCTCTTCTCCAGTACCCTGCTTTTACAAACTCTAGTTACCCCATCTCACGGAACATTCAACTGTGTTGTTTGGAGCCATGTCTTTCTAGTTGTCTGTGCTACAGCTGTAAAGCTCTCTACTTTAAGCTTGGGAAATAGTAGGGACAATATATGCTTTTCATCGTGTGTGTGTGTGTGTGTGTGTGTGTGTGTGTGTGTGTGTGTGCGTGTGTGTGTGTGTCTTTTCTTCATTGCTCTAGTGTCTTGAAAAATCATTGTAACTTACTTGGTGTTTTAGTTAAAGCAGAACATCCAGCCCACTTTTCCTCTTATTTATCCTTTTTTTTCTATGCAGTAAGCACATTGTCTTTTGATCTTTGAGTCTTATCATCATTATATCTTCTGGAAGCATCTATCTTGTGTCTAATTGTGGCATGCTTATTTTCATTGCTCTATGAAATTCCAATGTGCATATTACCACAATTTATTTATTTCACTATAGATAAACTCTTGGGCTACTTTATATCTTGGGGTATTATAAATATGCTTTATGAATACACTTTATGTACTGTGTGTGGGGGTGGGGCATGTGATGTGAGTTTATGGATATAGTGAGCAATTGTGTATAGATTTCTGTGTCCATGTATTTAAGAGGAATGAATGCCACAACAGGACATCAGGTGGGATCTTGGAGCTGATACATGAGGTGAATTAAAGTCTCATGCAATATCTCACTTTATTCAGAGCATCAGACAATTTGTACACTGAGGGTTAAAAGGAATCACATGAGTAAAGTGTACAATTACAAGGGCAAGCTGCTTATGGCAGATAAGCCACACATGGTAAAAACATGTTTTTCCATAGAAATGTGTCAATAAATAATAGTCAGTTGTAATGAATAATCTGAAGTAAATTCAGTCCTATGAGCTATCCCTGGGAGGGGCACAAAAGCATAATCCAAGAACAATCCCATGTTTTTGAAGAAACTGAGGTCACAAGACATCCTCTTTTATTGCTCTCACAGAACTGGAAGCTCACCAATTCTTCTAGGCTTGCCGGCCAGCAAGGTTTCATCACAAGACTGCTTCTTGCTTAGCTTTTTGATTTACATGCTGGAGATTTTTTTTAACTTGGTCCTCATGATTACACAGCAAGTGCTTTTATCCACTGGGCTATTTCTTCAACTTCACTTTTTTTTTTTGGCTTTTCAAGACAGGGTTTCTCTGTGGCTTTGGAGGATGTCCTGGAACTAGCTCTTGTAGACCAGGCTGGCCTTGAACTCACAGAGATCCGCCTGCCTCTGCCCCCCAAGTGCTGTTGTCAAATTCACTTTTGATAAACAATTATTTGTATTTTTGTTGGGTGTCCAAACAGTAACTGAATTTCTGGTCACAAAGTTCATGTAGATTCCGTTTTGATAGTATTTAGTTTCCTAAGCATTGATACTAAATTTGAGTCTTCCTAACTGTTGGAACGTGGTTCAAAAATGGGGTAATGTGAGGGGAATTCAGAGTGCTTGTGAGAGAGCTCCGGTAAATTAGGACAAGAGTCTTGTGATCTCAGTTTCTTCAAAAACAGTTCTTGGGTTATACTTTTGTACCCTCCCATATGTAGAGTTTAGGAGTGAGTTTACTTCAGATTATTCACTACAGCTGAATATTGTTATTTGTTTTTATGCCTCTTTGGAAAACCATGCTCTGCCCACATGTGGCTTGTCCAGCACCTACATCTTGCTCTTGTGATTGTACACTTACTTTACTCATGTGACTCAACACTCAGAGTATAAATTGTCTGATGCTCTGAATAAAGTTGGCTACTGCATGAGACTTTAGTCCACCTTATTTATTGGCCCCATTCTCCCAGGTCCCATCATCTCTAGAGAGGTAAAGAACAAGCAGTAGATAAATGTTTATATGTTATACACTGTTTTCAAATCTTGATATTTTCTACATATTTAGTAAAGTTGATGTTATTTAGTAAAGTTTATCAAAATTTTACCATGCTAGTGTGTGTCATTTCATTACAGTTTTTTTTTTAGATTTGAGTTTTTGTGTATGTTTTTATTTTTGAGACAATTTCAGTTTCTTTTCCTGTGATAAAATAGCCGGACAAAAGCAAAGGGGAAATGTGTTTACTGTGGCTCACAGCTCCGTGTAATAGTCCATTGTGGCAAGGAAGTCACCGTGGCAAGAGTTTGAGGGACCTGGTACCACTGCATCTGTAGTCAAGAATCAGGGTGTGGTGTGCTCAGCTCACTTTCTCCTTCTTATGTACTGAAGAACTCAAGCCCAGAGAATGGCACTGCCTGCTTTCAGAGTGGCTTTTCCCACCTTGATTAACCAAATTGGCATAACCCTCTGCAGATGTGCCTAGAAGCTGTTGGCTTTAAGTGATTCCAGATCCAATCGAGTCAACAGCTATAATCAACACCACAGAGGGTCTCCTTACGTAGTCCAGGCTGGCTGGAAATCGCTATGCAGATCAGGCTGGCCTAGAACTTGCAGCTGCCCTCTAAAGTATGCCTCTGGAATGCTGGGGCTAGAGGCACGGATCACCAGACACTGGCTCACTGTAGTTTCAAGTTTTATTTTTTAATAAAAAGTGACTGTCGCATCTTTTCACTTGCCTGCTGGTTATTTGGTTATTTTGATTTGTGGGGTGACTTTACAAATTTTTACCTGTTTCTATATTGAGATATTTGTCTTTTGCTTATTGATTTCTGTGCGTTCTTAATATTTTCTGAATATTAGCACTTAGTATGTCTTGTAACTACTTCCAATAACTCTGGGTACTTCCTTTTTGTTCACTGAATTAGGGTGCTCTATAGAACAGAACCACAAGTGTATAAACCCTGTGAGAAGTCTCATCTCTTTCTATCTGCAGACTGGAGAGGCACTGGTGGTAAAAGTCAGTCAAAATTCCAAAGTCTGATCTTGATGTCCTAAGAACTAGGACACTGATGGTTGTTAGTTCCAGGCCAAGCTTGAAGATCTGACAACAGTAGCAAGAATGCCAGGGTCAGGAGAAGAGGAACAAATGTCCTAGCTCAAAAGGACAGCAAACTCAGTCCCTTCCTTCTTTTCTTCTACTCAGGAATTCAAAGTATTAGATGATACCCAACCACATTGGGTGGACCTTTTTATGCAACCGTCTGATTCAAGTTCTAATCTCTCTTCTGGAAACACTCAGACACACCCGCAACATGGGTGTTTTAATAACTCAAGGTGAAACTGATATATGAAAGTAATCGTCAGATGCTCTTGGAGAATCAGAAATACTTTATAGTCCAATTTATGAATTTGCCTCATTTCCCCCATATATTCAGAGAGGCTTTTAATAAAATTTTTTATGGTATTTAAAACAAGGGAAATTTCTTTAGCCAAGGCTTTCAAAGATTCAAAGGTAAAGGGCAGAGAGTTGGCTCACTGGTTAAGAGCACTTGCTGCTCTTTTAGAGGACCTGAGTTTGATTTCCACTACCCATGTCAGATGGCTGACACTTTGACACTTCTGGCCTATCTTCACACACACACACACACACACACACACACACACACACACACACACACACACACACAGAGAGAGAGAGAGAGAGAGGCACGCACGCATGCACACACGCAACCACACACGCGCACACACACCTACCTTCCTACCTACCTACCTACCTACCTACCTACCTACCTACCTACCTACCTACCTATACACACGTAATTAAGGGAAACTTATTTTAAAAAGATTCAAGATCAAATGAACCATTGATTCACCAAATGAACTTATGAACTTTCCGTCTTTGGCCTTGTGTAGAGTTTCAGGTGAAATCCTGGTAGTCTTACCCTCCTGGCTCATTATTATTACTTAAAATTTCATTGTACTGTGTTATATATGGCTAGATATAATGTATTTGAGCATATGTCCCCCACACTAGCATATTTCCTACCCTCTCATTTCTCTTCCTCACCTCTTTCCCCATTTGAAAGTCCCCTCTGACCCCCCACATTTTCCTTATATGTTAATATCATCTATACACATATGATTTATATATATACATATATATATATATGTAAATCTAGGATCCACAAATGAGAACCACATGTGATGTTTTTGCCTGATTCTGATTTAATTGACTTAACAAGACAATCTCCAATTGTTTATACTTTCCTGTGAACAATATAAATGTATTCTTGATGGCAGAAGAATTATTTTGTATTTTTATTAAGAAGGTTATTCCTTTGCTTTCCAACCTTCTGGCTAAGAGACCATGTGCAAGTCTCTCTCTCTCTCTTTTTTTCCTATTTCAAGGTTATGAAGATACTCAGTGTTTTAGAGTTTTCTATGTTGTAATGCAAATTACATTTATTCCTTAATCACTTCATTGTATTACAATCTTATAAAGCTGAAGTACACATTTTGTTGTATTTGTGGTTACATTTTCAATGCTTATAGTGTTGTGTAGCATATAGCAGCCATGCACAGATGAGCTATCAAATGACGTCAGTTTAACTGCTCGAATGCTGATCATCTAACTTGCCCTTGAGGTCTGCATCACTAAACATTTGGGGTAGTTCTGTTTTAGCTCTAAACATCTGTTAATGAGATCTGGACGAGATGCTTTTGGTGCTCTGTAACTGAAATTTATTTCAACTATGTTAACCAGACAGGGGCAGGGCAGAAAAACAACAGTCACATTATACTTTTGCCTATTAAGGAAATAATACTGTTTTTCTCCTTCTCTTCTCTTCTCTTCTCTTCTCTTCTCTTCTCTTCTCTTCTCTTCTCTTCTCTTCTCTTCTCTCCTCTCCTCTCCTCTCCTCTCCTCTCCTCTCTTCTCTTCTCTTCTCTTCTCTTCTCTTCTCTTCTCTTGTCTTCTCTTCTCTTCTCTTCTCTCCTCTCCTCTCCTCTCCTCTCCTCTCCTCTCCTCTCCTCTCCTCTCTTCTCTTCTCTTCTCTTCTTCTCCCCTCCCTCCCTCCAACCCTCCCTCCCTCCCTCCCTCCTTTCCTCCCTCCCTTTTCCCTCCCTACCTTCCCTCTCTTATTTTCCCCTCTTATCTCACAACTCGGAACAAATACCCGGGTATAGGTAAAAGTATATCAGCTTTGGAATTGGTCTATCAACAATTATTTATTAAACATCTGCTGTATGTCCAGCATTGTCTTAGGAGATAAGTGCATTAAATGAAAATCTGTGTTCACACTGATTTTATCCAGGTAATTAAAGATATCATTTTGTTTATGAACTCCTGTTTCCTCATGCAAAATAATTTTACTGAGACCTAAGGAGTATTGAATGCTAAATTCCTGAAATATAATGTCCTGACAAGATGATACCTAGCCTTTGAACTCAGTATGTATCTGGGGATGACATAGAACCTAATCCCCCTGCTTCTACTCCCCAAACCCTGAAATTACAGGCTTGTACCACCACACTAGGTGTAATATGGTACTGGGTAAGGAAGTATGGCTTTGTGCAGAGTCAACAAGTACTCTGTTCAACTAAGCTACAGTCCCATGATTAACTTGTTTTCTTTCTATTTTCTTAGAAATATATTAAACTGCATGCAAGTTAGACAAATATCCATTGACAATAGGTATACTCACTGAATAGTCATTTGAGCTACCCAAACAGGTAATTCGAATTGTCTGTTGAAACTTGGGGATTACCTTCTTTAGAAGTTCTTTGAGGCTGAATCTTTTCTTTTGAATGTATACCCTTTTCTCTTCCTCTATCTCACTGTACACACATTCCTTTTGCTTTGATTGTGCCTTAACAATGTTCATGTGCTGATAGACAATTTACTTCATAGAGTAATGGGAACCTAGGTTCAAGGTATAGAATTTCCATTCTCAGCTGGAGAGTTTTATAAATGGTTTCTATCCCATGCCACACCCCTTGCAAACTGAAGCCTTCTGGGCATATGTGGAAAACGTCCATCTTGGCAGATTATTTTTTATTAGTCCTTATTAGTTACAGTTCATAACAGTGATGTAAAAGCCAAGCAAAATGATTTCTAGTTGATTTATGCCGTACATATGAATCACTTTCCTTTTGGCCTGGGGGCAAACAATAACCACCTGAGGCATGGGCTGTGATAACCACTGAGAAACATGTTGCCTAGAAGGCTGCTGTGCTACACAGCTGCCTTTTTCTACTTAGCAGTGATGCAGCTCTGTGAGAGATGGACCTAACGTGAAACCCTCCTTTCTGAAGTAAAGCAACGTTCAGGTCCTGAGATGGATGGCCTCTTTCAAGAGCTCTGATCCTCATGTATCCTGGAGATTGCTTCAGTCTTAGCAGGATAAGGG
This sequence comes from Mesocricetus auratus, assembly GCF_017639785.1. Lineage (NCBI taxonomy): Eukaryota > Metazoa > Chordata > Mammalia > Rodentia > Cricetidae > Mesocricetus > Mesocricetus auratus. The sequence goes on along the minus strand of NW_024429199.1, from coordinate 14,106,490 downwards.
AGCTAATGATATTTTTATTCTCTTACTACTGGTCAGAATGGAACTCCGAGGGAGGTGGATTTGAAAGAGTTTGAGAACATTTTTGTGTTTGTTTACTGAGCTTTTGGTAACTGAATATAGGACTACATTTGGGATTTTGAAGAGGTTGTCAGGGGTTCATGGATTACTCCATGGCAGATTGCTTTCAATGAGGCCACTGTGACTTAGTCCTGTAGGTGTTAGTCACTGTCATGAAGAAGTACACAGTGTTCCTGGCTCTGAGCTGCACTTAAACCCCTGGTTAGCTGTCCCATACATGCTTGTTCAAAATTGAAGGTTGGAGCAAACATCTATTAACAGAAATCAACTCAAAGTTGCATATTGTGACAATAGTGTGGAATTTCATCTATGAAATTATCTTACCACTAATTATCCCTTCTAGTAGGGAAATGGGGAGAAAAAGGAGAAGGCAATTAAATATGTATTTCAGTATGGCACTTTGAATAAGTTCAGCTTTTCCCCCATATTGCTTAGAAGAGCTTATTAGTTGTAAGTGTATTGGTGATATTGTAATAAAATAGACATGGACCTTTCATGGATAGTCTTTTAGTATACAAGTATTTTCTCTATACATGTCAGCAAATGCAAGTTTTTAAAAGTACATGTAATAAATAATTCTCCCATTTTTAAAGATGTGTTTTGTCTTTGTATATGGGTATATTTCTTGCATGCATACAGTGCTTGAAGAGAACAGATGGTATTATATTACCTGGAACTAGAGGTACAGACATTCATTAGCCACTGTTTGGGTGGTTGGAATTGAACTCTGTTCCTCTGGGAGAGCAGTCAGTGCTCTTAACTGCTGAGCCTTCTCTGCAGCCTATAATATAATTTTCTGACCAACATGCTCAGCTCATCACTTGCAGTTACTACATAGAGGCAGTACAGTTCAGTGTTGTGGAGATAAATGGTTTTGGTGAGGAAATTTGTATTTGAATGCTCATTTCTTTATTGACATGTTGCTTGAGCCTTGCCCATCTCTGTAGTAATAGGAGGCCTTAGGATGTTTTCAGGCTATATGGTTGCTTTTCCTTTTGAGGTTTTCAGAAGTGCAGTAGAGAGGACTGATTTGTGCCCAACCTTTTTTTCATCATTGCCTAGAGTACTGGGGAGTTTGTAGTGTGAAGACAGAAATGCAGCCACTCCTGTGCCACTGTTGGAGAAAAATATGGCAAAGGTACCAAAGACATTAGTCAGAAATGGAAAATACCTTCTCAATAATTGAGAAGGCTCTCCTCAAAGCAAAGAAATTCCCAATCCCTAAACCTTTGGGAAAATAAAGTCTACTGACTACACTTATTTTGTTAATTTTCTGAAGATATTTGATAAAAAACTTTATTATTTATTTCCATATCTGCTTCATTTTAAGATGCACACACATATAAGCTTCCAAGCAAAGTCATTTACCCCAAGGGTCCAAGCGAGCCTCAGTTTTTATTTTTCTTTTCCACTGATATATTTCCATCAAGAGTTTGGGAGGTCAGAAGTTCCATTTTTTATTCTCCCTGATTTATTATTTATGCCTATTCTCCCCTTTGGGGACTTGTTAGGAGAAATAGAAAGAGTGGAGGGATGGAATACATTGACCTAGACTCTGAACCTTGATTCTACTGTATGTCCTCTTTTCTCCATGCTTGATTGATTTCTGTGCCAGGCAACTGATGAATGCTTTGTACAAAGCCACGTTAGCTTTAAAGAAAGTACTTAAATTAATGTTTTGGCTTTCAGTGGAGAAGGGTGAAATTCATGTGGGTTTGTCTGGAACAAGATGTGCCTTTGAGACTTTGGAATTCTGCTGTGATTTTTTCCCCTCCCCTCCTGCCTTTTTGTAGCAACTCTCAGAGATGGGGCAGGGTGCATGCACCATTGTTTGTTTCACTTATCTTAAAAAGCAGAGCAATCTGTAGATAAAATAAGTTTTCAGCTCATTAGACCACAAAAGTTGGCAATCTGGGATATGAAATTATTTCTTTGAAATAGTACTGTGTTGGTGTTACATAAACTAGTTCTCTGCTTCTGGGGAATCTCTAAGCTGTAACTTCTTATAAAAGCCCATGAAACTTCTTTTGTTGTTGTTTTTTATTTTCTCTGGCTATCCTGGAACTCACTGTGTAGTCAGGCTTTGGATTCCTAGAGATCTGCCTGCCTCTGCTTTCCCAGTGTTGGGATTAAAGTCGTGTGCCACCACGGCCAACCATGAAACTTCTTGATACTCGGCCTTTCTCAGAGCATTGCTGAGGTGACAGTGTGCATAAACAATATCTGTTTTTGAATCTGGATGGCTGCTTAGCATTATTTAGATTACCCATTATGTTCATTCAAGTTGGTGATCCGTTACTTCTCTGTTACTTGAATTTAGTTGTGTTTAGTATTTTGCTTCATTAGTATGGTGTTTCACGTTAGGAATATCTTATTTCTACAGGAGAAAATGAATTAGCTGTAACATGCAAATGAAACCTATTAAGAGACTAGGGATGGTAAGGCAATGTGTGTATGTATAATTTAAGTATAAATATTGCTAAATTTTGTTTTGGGCCCATAGTTAAGGGAAAAATGAAATTTTCATGGTAAACAAAACTATGAAGCAAAAGATACAATATTTGGTTTTAATATGCTTATAAATTTGCTTTATGACTCTGTGGTAGTTTGAATATAATTGGCCCCTATAATATCATATTAAGAGGAGCGGCTTTGTTGGGAATGGGTATGGCGTTGTAGAGGAAGTGTGCTACTGTGGAGGTGGGCTTTAATGTTTCCTGTGCTAAGAATACTGCCCAGTGTTTCAGTCGACTTCCTATTGTCTGCAAGATGTAGGACTCTCAGCTGCTTCTGCAGCACCATGTCTGCCTGCACACTGCCATGCTTCCTGTCATGATGATAATGGACTGAACCTCTGAAACTGCAAGTGAGCCATCACAATGAAATGTTTTCAGTTGTAAGAGATGTCCTGCTCATGGTGTCTCTTCACAGCAATAAAGAAAAGACAGACTTCAACTAGTCAATATCTCTGGCCTCAGTTTTGTCATCACTAAAATTATTGTGCTCTCCTTTTTCTTGATACTTAAGTGTTAGGGTTTAGGTTAGAGGCAAAGATCATTAAGCTTCCTGCCAGTAAGCAGTCCGGAAGCAAAAAGTTTTTAGTTCAACATGATGTTAGAAGCTAGGATGAGCACAAGTGTCAGGGTTTGCTTCAGTCTGGAAACAGTGTTAGACGCAGGACAAAGTACAGCCTTGGGATGATGCATTTCTGCAGGTCTGAAGTCTGAGTTGTCTTTGCTTGGGGCGCTGGCAATGAATCTGAAGCACTAGTGCCTCAAAAACTTGAGGAGCCAGTCTAGCCAATCACTCACATACTTCTTGTACAGATCCCTGCTGTATTTGGACAAGAACATACGGAGGAAATAGTAAATATATGGAGTTTACAGACAGAAGACACATTTATATTGAGGAATATTTTTACCTATGTACAAATGTATTGCATTTGTTTAATTATGCAAAGATGTGCTGCTATTTTACCTTGCTTGTCTAAGGTACCTGATTGGTCTAATAAAAAGCTTAACAGTTGATAATGAGGGAGGAGGTACAGGTGGGACTTCTAGACAAGGAGACTAAGTAGGAGGAGGAATTCAGGCTGGGGAAAGAGAAAGATGCCAGATGGCCAGTCAGCCAGACATGGAAGAAGTAGGAAAGCAGGACATACAGAATGAAAGGTAAAAAGCCCCAAGGCAAATGTAGATGATAGAAATAGGTTAAATTGAGTTAAAAGAGCTAGTGGCACAAGCCTAAACTTGGCATTCATAATTAATAGTAAGTCTCCATGTCTTTATTTGGGATCTGGTTGGAGGTCTTCCTACAAAAAATTCCAGCTACACATTTATCTTTCTATTATGAAAATCAAAATAGCATTGTCTTTCACTTATGGTTTTTCATGGTGATTATGTTTTGTGTATCATCAAACGAGCAGAGATTGATATGCAAGGTCACACAGTGTGGAGATATTTATGATTTAGTAAATCTTGCCTCAAGCTACAGAGGTCAGGCAGTGGTGATACACACCTTTAATCCTAGCAACCAGAAGCTAGGAGGTGCCTTTAATCCTAGGACTCAGGATTAAAAGATAGACAGATCTCTGTGAGTCCAAGACCACCCAGATCTACACAAGAATGATCCAGTCCTAAAGAGAAACAGCTCACACAAAGATGATTTCAGCACCTGGGATCATACAACTTAATCCCAGCACTAGAGAGGTGTAAAAGATAGGAGCAGAGTCTTCAGTAGTCAGTATCAAGCATTCATTCTCCAGTCACACTGAGGGTAGGAAGACATTGAAATCTCAGGATTTTCCAGCTACATGCTGAGGAGAGGTTACAGTCTGAGGATCGCCTTTCATTCTGAGGTGGAGTAAGAGCTAGTGACCAGCTGCTTTGCTTTTCTGATGTTCAGCTTGAAGTTTGAACCACAATAGCAGTCTCTGGGTCTTTTATTTATCATGCAACAGCATAGGGTGAAACATTACTTAAATGGGTAATTGTCTTGGTCAGGATCACTTAACTCTTAAAGGCAGTATTAAGTAACATCAATGGTTTGAGCCTCCATGAATCTTAATTAGTAATATAAGTTACAAATCTGACATATCTATGACCATGGAAGAAAGAATTCTGGTTGAAGTTGTCCCTGTATCTAGAGGTAGGTCAGAGACAGCAGATGTACAGATATAATCCTTTATGAATGGAACATGAAAGTGAAAGAGGGATAAATGATTACTAAGGTACCTGTTGGGCATGCCTATGAGAAGCAAGGCCATTAATCTACCTGCTGAAACTTTGCTTTTAGTCTGACATCTCTCCTGCATTTCTTATTTCTTTCAAGCATCCAAGCTTAAAATTCAAAATTCATCCTTCAGTTTTTTCTTTCACTGACCTTTTACAAGCAGTGTGATTCTAAGCCTGTGTGATTCTGTATCTAAAGTAGATATAGCACCTACCTTCTTTATGTGCCTTTTGCAATTACCTCCCCACATCCCCTGAACTGCCTTAATTCATTGCCAACATACTCTAGTTTGAAGAAAATTCTCTCTAATTTGGAGCAACTCCCTTTATCAATTTCCAGTATTTCCATAAATCCTTGTTTTAGCGTCTTAACTTTGAACTTAGTGTTTTGAATAGATATGGTGATAAACTGCATTTATAAGATGGTGTAAAACTTAATTTATATTTGCATAATTCCAAGGTATATAATGTATAACTATGATAAAACTTGGCTGTGTTGTGACCTGATACTCTGAAACTATGTGCTGTAGATCACTATTGTCATTTAGTAAAATATGGGTTCCATTATGTTTATCAGACCATACAATTTTTAACTATCTCATTTAGGATAGTGAAAATATATTAATAATTTATTGTAATTATAGATGGACAGTAAGATAAATTGGAACTTACCCAGGCAAAGTTGGAAACAGTCACCTTTGCTATTTCACTCCCTCCTACCATCAGAGAGCCTTCTCCACCTAGAAACAGAAGTAGGGTTTTGTTTGTTTCCTTAATTTGATACTCAGGAGGTTCATACTAACTTTTTTGACTCTCTTTGATGAGTATCCCTTTGAATTCTTTGATGAAATTTTTTATTCTTATATCTCTATGTTATTTCCTCTCTCTACAGTGTTATTTCATACTTCTCTTATTCCATTCCCTTATAAAATTTTGTCTTTTCTTCCTTTACTGTGTAGTCCCTCAACTCATTATGTAGACCAGACTGATCTTGAATTCACAGAGATCTGCCTGATTATACTTTCCAAGTGCTGGCATTAAAAGTTTGTGTAGAGGAGGCTAAAATGGCTGAGAGACACTTAAGAAAGTGCCCAACATCCTTAGCCATCAGGGAAATGCAAATCAAAACAACTTTGAGATACCATCTTACGCCTGTCAGAATGGCTAAAATCAAAAACATGGAAGACAATTTATGCTGGAGAGATGTGGAGAAAGGGGAACACTCCTCCACTGCTGGTGGGAGTGCCAACTCATACAGCCACTTTGGAAATCAGTATGGAGATTCCTCAGGAAAATGGGAATCAATCTACCACAAGGCCCAGAAATTCCACTCTTAGGCATATATCCAAAAGAGGCAAATTCATACAACAAGGGCATCTGCTCCACTATGTTCATAGTAGCATTATTTGTAATAGCCAGAACCTGGAAGCAACCTAGATGCCCCTCAACTGAAGAGTGGATAGAGAAAATGTGGTACGTTTACACAATGGAGTATTACTCAGCAGAAAAAAACAATGGAATCTTGAAATTCGCAGGTAAATGGATAGCACTGGAAGAAACCATCCTGAGTGAGGTAACCTAGTCACAAAAAGACAAGCATGGTATGTACTCACTCATATATGGATTTTAGACATGGATCAGGATAGTGCCAGTCTGTACTTCCACTGACAGACAGTCTGGGAAACAGGAAAGAACCTAAAAGATATGCATGGTACCCAAGAGAAGAGAAATGAGGCAAGATCCTCTGAACAGATAGGGAACACGGCAAGGGGTGGGGGGGGAGTGGGAGCTTGGAAATAGAGAGGGGAAGAAGAGGAAGAGAGAGTAGGTCATGGGGGAACAAGAAGGTTGAGTGGGGGGGTAGGATAGGGGGAAGAGGGATTCATAGGTTAGAAGACAGATCAGGCACCAGTGTGACCTCTAGTGATCTAAAGGGATGACACCAACTGGCAAGCTAAGCAATAGTGTAGAGACCACCTCAAATGCCCATTCCTGATAATGAACTTGATGTCTATAACCATCCTGGAGCCTTCATCTAGTGACTGATGGAAGCAGAGGCAAACACCCAAAGTTAAACACTGAACTGGACCCAAGGAACCCAGTGACAAAGAGAGAGGAGGGATGAGAAAATTGTCAAAGAATGGGCTGGCAAAAACAGCAGAGACAGCTGATCTGAACAGCGGAGAGCTCTTGGACCCCAGATCGACAGCTGGGAGGCCAGCATGGGACTGATCCAGACCCGCTGAGTGTGAGAGTCAGTGACGAGTCCTGGGCAACCTGTGGGGCCCTGAGCAGTGGATCAGTGTTTATCCCTCGAATACAAACAGACATCGTGTGTCCATAACACAAAGAGGGATGCTCTCTCAGCCTGGACTCTTAGAGGAGTGCCTGGACCCTACCCTGAGTGAAATGACAGACTCTATGTGGAAGGAATTGGCAATAGGGTGGGAGGATGGGGGGGGATGGTGAGGGGGTGCGGGAGGAGGGGAGGAAGAGGGAACTGGGATTGACATGTAAAACAAGCTATTTAAAATTAAAATAATAAAAAAAAGAAAAAAAAGTGTGTGTCACCATGGTCCAGTTCTCTTACAACCTTTCAAGTAGAATGTATCCTTTACATTTTTGATCAAGCTTCTGTAATTTATATTTGCATATTTAGATTATCTATATATGTTGCATTTATCAGGCATGTTATTTTGCTTTCTTAACATCTTTTTAGTTAATTATCTGATCTTCCTAAAGATCTTTGACAGCATCATAATTATCTTACACTATATTTTGTCTTGGCACTTTGGAGTTTTCTTTCACCACACTCTCATTATATAGATGTGCTGAACTCACATAGTGACAGAGCAAGTACAAGAGGGAGTGTTCATGTGACAGGAGAAACATGAAGAATGAAGTCCCAAATGCAAACTCCATGGATTCTTCAGTAGAAAGTGGAAGAAATGTTGGCTAAACCATGGTGTCACGGACACGGGGGAGGGTTTAGTAGGTTTGGAATGGCTCATGAGAGAAGCTGGGAGAAATGGCAGGGATACAATTCTGAATTTCCGTTGGCCCTTGTAAGTTGGTATTCAAAACAACACACAGAGCAGCAGCTCCAGCCTCACCTGGGAACTCGTGAGAAATGTGAGTTCCAGCTCCCACTCTTCAGTGTCAGGATCCCTTGATGATTTGTATTTGAAGCCTGGGTCTAGATTTGCTTTTCTTTGGCTCTCTGGGTTAAATATTCAGGAGTGACATACAAATATCTGCTAATTAAAGTGAGCAGATTAAACATAAACCTGCTAATTCACTTTTATTCCCCCTTGGTTTCTTAGTACATCTAGTGACAATGTAAATCTTTAGTAGATTTTTATAAAGGTGAGGCATGGAGGAGATTTGAGCACAATGTGTATTGGAATAATATTTTTCAGATAAGAAACTGTCTTAATAAGAGCTGGGTGGAGAATAAATGAAACAATCTAATTATAGGTGAACTAGAGTGTTCATGAGTTTGCTCTTGTTATTAGATCTGAGCTTCTTTTGACATGGAATCTATTCTTCATAGTTTATAGAGCCTCAGGACAGGAAAATAGTTGGCCATCTGGTTTTACTAAACACTTTCTCACGTATGAGGACAAGATGTATTATTTGGATCTACTAGGAGGTGCACTGTTGGAAGAATTTAGGACAGTTTTTCTACACAAACTATCTCCAAGGGATGAAAAGAAAACCTTGGCCTGTATCAAAGATTACAGGAATTTCTGCATGGAATACTTCTGATTCTTGATATGCTTCATCTATCTTTAGATGGTATATATAAAAAACGTGTAATTAAAAATGCACCTCATGGTTTAAAGTACACCCAGCCCCTATTGACCCTTCTCTTAATAGAATAAAAAATTTCACTCCAGCTTTCCTTTAAATGACTTCTGTTATATTTTCTCTGTTGTGTTCATTATTAAATTAAAGATAGTATTGGCTTGATAAGATTGTTAGTAACTAAGAAAATATTGAATATTGAATCACGTTTTGAAAAAGACCAACAATAAATTTCAGATAATCAGAACAATATTGTTTCATTGAAAAAAGCAACATGAAATGATTGTGTTAGATTTATTGTTTCTATAGTGATAACAAACAAACATCCTTTGGCATTGCTAATTCTGCACTTGAAATACACATCTCTTTTCTTCTCATGACTTAATCTCACAAGCCTCTAATAGATATTATTTTCCTCCAGTGATTCTTGTATAATTTGCCAGAGGGTGTTTTGATTACAGTTAATATCCACACAAGAATATAAGGTCAAACTATTCAATTATATCTAGTAGGATAGATTGAAACAGATGTCTGTTGGCATATGTATCTATCCAGCTACAGGCAATATTACTCAGCAAATGATAGATTTTGTGTCTTGAGTTTTGTATTTGGTTCAATTATTTGTTTAAGCACTAATTTGCTCTCGAGATAGTGGCATACAGGAATCTGGCAAAAAATTAGCCAGCTAATGAATTTTTAGTGTAATAAAGATATTAAAACTGAAGATCAAGAGAAGTAGGGAAAATAGGAAAATCGTTCTCACATTCACTAAGGTCAAAGTAGATGTATCAACAAAGAATTTGTCACTACAATAAATCATGATATGCATACTTTTCTTTAAAGGATATATTGTTAGGGAGGATAAAACTGGCAACAATGTAAACAAAAAATTGCAGTGTTTTGAAATTCATGCAAAATTTACACACAGGCATTCTTCATCTGTGTGTCTGCATCCCCACCATTGATCCCAGAGTGTCCACCACTACCTTCTTCTCTGTTGAGTATTCCAGGATTTTTGAGAGTTTTGTTTACAATGCCTGTGGGCTCTTCATAATCTCTCTCAGGTGAGTCTGAAGCTATGTGGGACAAAGGATGGCCATTTTTTTTTCACTGACTAGTGGGTTTCTTGCTTCTCCTTGATGGGGCTGTATGAGAACAGCAAGATCATAGTCAAGATTATTTACATCCATACTACAAAATTCTGAGTAGTAATTTAGTAACAAATTTTGTTTATATACTAAACATACTTAGATAAGCAGTACTTGTGGTTATTAGTATTCTTTGAAAAGCAAGTTGGCAACCTGAGAGATTAAAAGCTGTTCTGATTTGGTTTCTGTTGCTGTAATAAACATCATGATCAAATCCAACTTCAGAGGAAATGGCTTATTTCAGAGGCTTATAGTTTATAGTCCGGCATCAAAGGAAGCTAAAGCAGGAACCTAGAAACAGAAACTGAGCAGAAACCATAGATGAATGTGATTTTCTGGCTTCCACAGCTACCTTTGATATACAGTCCAGGTCCAGCTACCAAAGGGCGGTACTGTTTACAGTGGGCTGGACTCTCCTACATAAATTAACAATCAAGAAAATACCCACAAATATGCTCATAGACAAATCTGATGGAAAAAATTCATAACTGAGGTTCCTTCTTCCCAGGTGACTCTAGATTGTGTCAAAGTGACAAAGACTAATTAACATAGAAGCTCATATGCTAATATCCATGAGCAACATGAGAAATAAACCAACATCATCAGTAAACACAGTAACAGTATGTAAGTTATATTAGAAACTAACAGGAGGAGAAGGTACATGTTGCCTCAAATACAAATGGTTGCTGATGAGCCAAGGCATTGTGAGAGTGATACATCCTTATAGTAAGAGCTGTACAATTAGCACATCTGACAACAGAAAGCAAAATTTTAGGGAAGGATCCTCAACCTGACCACACAGAGATGGCATCTACACAATAGACTGACTGACCAATCAATAAATAAATCCCCTCATTATACTACATCTTCATTTAAAAGTGCTTAGGGTCCATAAATTTTAAAATTTATTTTAAGTCAAGTTATTCATATAGAAAATAGTTCTATAAAGATTGTTGCTCAAGGTTTTACCACCCTGGAGGAATCCTAGGTGAATAAGTGCTTTAAGTTTGCAATGTCAGATTTTGTCAGTGTATGTATAATTATATTTGATTGATTAACTAATTAATTACTTTTTGTGGTTCTTGGCCTTTAATACAGGTAATGTGCTGTAAGCAAGCACTGTGCCACAAAGTTGTAACCCTTCTTTTCCTCTGTTAGTTTTTGAGACAAGGTCTCTGTAAGTAACTCATACTGGCTTTGACCTTATTGTAGTTCATGCAGACCACAAACTCATAATCCCCCTGCCTCAGTCTTTCAAGTGACACCAGACCCATTGGACATAACTAATTTTTAAAATTTATGAAAAAATAACAAACAAAACAAAACTGGGAAAATTGACAATGTTCTTCAGCACTTTTCAATCAGACTTGAACTTGGGAATTGAACTAAGAATTACAAACTAAAATGTAAGTGGGGCGGGGTCTTAGTATTGATATTTTTGGGCAACCTTCATCAAGTCTGTTACTATACAGTGTTTGCTGATTTCTCTCATTTTTTTGTTCAAGCAGAAGTTAAAGATAGATAAGATGATTTTGAGAGTGGCTATCAGTGTTTGATATATAGTGAAAGTTCAGTTCTTGTTAAAAGAAGCTTTTTCTTTGCTAGCCGCTTTGGTTTATCCCCTGCCAGTTGCCTGGGCTCTGCCGCTTTGTAGTCCCCAAATAACACACAAGATGCTGTATTCATTATGAAGCTGTTGGCCTTGCTTGTTTCTTACTGGCTAGCTCTGACTTAAGTAATCACCCCATAATTGTTAATCTAAGTATTTCTCTTACCAGAGAATAGTTCCGGGCTTCCTACCCCATGGCGTTACATGTTGACTCTCTTGTGTTTCTCCTTCTCAGAATCCTCCTGGACTCCTAGTCCCACCTATCTAGATTCCTATTGGCTCAACAGTACGTTATTGACAAAGGACTTCCCCAACATCTCCTCTCTTCTGTTTAAACAAAAAGAAAGGTCTTAACTTTAACATAGTCAAATTATATACAACAGAACAGCTATCATGTAAGAACACAGTTACAACATTTTGTCTATCAACATTTAACAAGATTTAAAGAAAATATCATCTATCTCATTCTTGTGAGTCCAAAGTCCTATATGTAGTTTATCTCTTATCATAACTAAGGAAAACTATAATTATAACTATCAGTCTTCAACTCCATCAAAGACCACAGAAGGATAATATATAATCACTAGGATTGACAGAGATATCTTACTGCCTGGACAGTCACCCGGAGTTCCTCTGTAACGTTGGGGCATCCATCTTTAGCCCATAAGGCCACAATGTGTCTGGAAGACTTCTCAGCAAAGTAGGAAATTTCAAACTGTCCATCTGCATCAGCAGTCTGTCAGTCATTTTTCTCTGTCCTGTAGAAAGTCTGGTAGACTCTTCCATGAAGCAGGAACCCTGTAAGACTGAGTTCAGCAGTCACTTTTCTGTGGGTCCTCCATGTCCAGTTATACAACAACAGTCAAACAGTCTAGGTAAGAGCAGTTTCTTGCCCAAATGGCTAATCTTGCCATGTTGAAAGCAAACTCCATAACAAGTTTCTTCAATGCCCATCTTCCTCTCAGACATAATTGGTGCTGCCCGGAGCAGACATTTCTCATTGTCAAGAAAAACCCTAAACCATTTTAAATGCCGTTTTCTGAAGGTCTTTGAGAGGTTTGAAGACATCTATCTCAAATATATTTTTGTATATCTAGAAAACCTAACTTACCTAACTATAAATTTTATTATCATTAACTATCTATAGTCTGTATTCAATTATGCATTACGTTTTAAAAGATCAGTATAAGCACAATACTTAATCAAGAGGAGAAATATACACATCACAAAATTGACCTTGAATTTATATCAATAAATGAAAAACAATACCCATAACATAATTCCCCTTTTTACCATTAACAAGAGATCGGCTGTGATCATTAGCCAATTATAAACAACCCCATTTAAATGAAAACAAAGATTTATAAGCAAGATGGGAATTAGGACGTCGCTCATTCCAAACTGCTTCATGCTGGATGGGGGCGCTGTTCATACCATGGGGATCATGACAAAACTCAGAAACCTGTATAAGTCCTTATTTTCGTGGTCTGTAAAGCTGCATCATCTTAGCTGTTTCAGTTGTTGAAACATCTGGTCCACTGCTTCCGGGTGTCTTGGTTTATCAAACTACAGAAGCCTGGAAGGAATCCTCAGCTTTTCATTTTCTGTAGAAACATAAGCAAAATCTCCTTTTCCAAGTAACATATCCTTATACTTAAATTTTGAAGTCAAGGCATTTTCAAAAGATATAAGTTGAATTAATTTAGCAGCATTTATAATCAAGTGTACTTTAGCAGTTATTCCTTCCTGAGCAATTAAAAAACTGAAAAATACAATAGCATACAGTATCCAGACTCTCTGTGTATTTTCCATCTTTACGTGGCTTATTTATTTATCTATTATTACTTTATTTATTTTACTTTTATTTACTTTTCTTTGAGACAGGATTTCTCTTTGGAAATCTGCCTGCCTCTGCCTCTGCCTCTGGAGTAAATCCTACCGGCGTGTGTCACCACAACACTGGCTTTTGTATTTATATACCACTTTGCCATTTTATTTTCTCTCTCAATCTCACGTATATTTTTAAACACACTGTAAACCTTTAGAGGTTTTGTTCATCCAAGTCTGACTTTACTGTAAATCTTCACGTTTTTCTGGCCACGTGTCTTATCTGTAAAACCGCGGCTGTTTCAAACTGCCGTTTTCAAGATGGCGGGCGTAAGCGTGACTCCAGCTTACTGTCTCAATCTGACATCCAGCAAAAGCTGCGGGCTCAGAGATGTGGTCACTGACACTTCCAGCTGTACGTATAACTTTTCAATCATTAGAAGAGTCTCTTAAAAGAACCTTGCTGGTTTTTCTTTTTATGCCGCGTCAGGAAGACTCCTGTAAGCGAGCCACGTGAATCTCAGCTTGTCGCTAGCAGAACAGAGCCCACCTGAGAAAATGCTGCTACGAAAAATCTGTGCTTCTCTCCGTTCTTCTGTTTCAAAATTCCTTTAAAGCTTTTGTCATTCTACGTGGAAATTCAATCCCGCTTCTGACAACCATTTTGTTAAAAGAAGCTTTTTCTTTGCTAGCCGCTTTGGTTTATCCCCCACCAGGTGCCTGGGCTCTGCCGCTTTGTAGTCCCCAAATAAACACACAAGACGCTGTATTCATTATGAAGCTGTTGGCCTTGCTTGTTTCTTACTGGCTAGCTCTGACTTAAGTAATTACCCCATAATTGTTAATCTAAGTATTTCTCTTACTGGAGAATAGTTCTGGGCTTCCTACCCCATGGCGTTACATGTTGACTCTCTTGTGTTTCTCCTTCCCAGAATCCTCCTGGACTCCTGGTCCCACCTATCTAGATTCATATTGGCTCAACAGTACTTTATTGACAAAGGACTTCCCCAACAAGTTCTGGATGGAAAAATTTGTATATTATTGACAAGAGAAGGCCACTGAACCAGGATGGAGTGTCTAAGATATTGTTATGATTCATCAATAATCTTTTGTTATTTATTATCAGAAAGGTATTTAGCATAATTTCACATGCTTCGTGAAAACAAAACTTTGCCGTACTCATTGCCAGTTAGTCCATAATCACCATTTTGCTTCCTTGAACTTTTTGTTCAGCATTGATTCTGTGGTTGGCACATTGTTGGCATTTCCAGAGGAAACAATTTGTGTCAGTGAACTCAACATGACTTAAGACGTAGTCAACGGAGAGGTAAAGTCTCTTTTCTGACTTCAAGAGATTTGAGCTTAGTGAAGCTGAACTTTAACTTCCTTGCATTAAATTCAGGTGGCTTGCAATCGATTTTGCTTTTTTGGGGGTGTCTCAAGTGCTGACTGACATCTGAAGTCCCTTAAAATATTCTTAAAACTATACAAACATTTACAGTTGGACCTCTATATTTCTCTGTCCCACATCTGTGCATACAAAATAATGTAATTAGAAAATATCTGAAAAAAAACAGCATCTGTACCAAGTATGTATTGAGAATTTCCTTATCATTCTCCTATGAAAAGTACTGAGTAACAACTACTTACCCAGTGTTTACTCTCAGTAGGTCTTGCAGTTACATTGTAGAAGAGGGAAAGTATTCAGGAGGAGTTAGCAGGATGTGGCTTTCATTGTGAACTGCTCAATCAATGGCAGAACAACTAAATATTGAGCATTTAATGGAAGAAGCATGGATGACTTGTCTGAACTGGTTTGGGTTGGTCTGGCTTGGTTTCTTGCTTTCATTTTCATGTGTTGTTGGGCTCAAAGAATTGTGAACAGCTCCGTAGCATCTTGCCAAACAAAACCAGCACAAGTTTCTCTTTTTTGCTGCTTCAAGTACTGGTTGATGAGGGTCCCTCTCCTCTAACTAATGTATTTCATTGTCATAATGAATCTTTGCCTTACTTTCTTTTTAAGGGCTCCTTTTGTGTCTTACTCATGTTGAGTCCTTTTCCCCCAGGTCTCCACTTCTAGGGATAGACTGGAGAACACTCTCTGATTGTCCCTGTTGTCACACACGTAACATTAAGAAATAGGCCTATTGATAACTTAGAAGTGACTTCTCCAATAGGTTGTTGAACGACATAAAACTCCACTGTATCTGAATAGATGAAAGTTCATCCACAGGTTTTGAATACACCCTTTAACAATTTTACTACTTGATACAATATTTTATCCTCAATTTTTTGGTAATTTTAGATAATTTCCTTGGTTGAACTCTTGCATGGTCAAGTCTCAATTGTTTAGAGAAACAAAGCCACATGATGTTTTCATTTTAATGACACCCCTTATTTCCATTACTAATAGGTTTGAAATTGTGCATGTAAGAGACCTAACTCTAGATGTTTTCCATTCTGGCACTTGTATAGGTTCATTCCAACCCAAATTCCATCTAATTGAGAATTTATGAAAAAGTCATTATGCTGACATTTAAACTTATTTGGAGATAAATTTTACAATGGTCTCTAAAAATAAAAAAGGAGAAAAATTCTAATCCTCAAATCATTTTATGAGTTTTCATTTTTTTAAAAATCAGTAAGGGTAACATATTATTGCACTCTAAAAACAAAAAGCATCACATTTAAAATCAGACTGTAAGCAATTAGTAGTAAATCTTGTTTGAAATGCAACAAAGCAATTTTGAGTGTTAAAAAATTTCCATGATGAATTAGTACAATAAAATATACTACATAGTCCTATACATGGTTCACCGACTTCTATATAAAAAAAGACTTCTCATATCATCTACAGATTTTCACAATTTCAAAATAAAGGACAACCTAAATAATGGCAAAAACTCCACCAAATATTATTCTAAAAAGAAATCCATGACATCAGGGAAAACATTAGAATTGGCTCTCAGTCTGTGAAAACATGGTGATGAGAATGAATTAGCTCTTTCTTGCTACTGTGACAAAATTACCATGAATTTATTTAAAACACAGACATATTATTCTACAATTCTTTAGGTTAGAAGTTTGATATGAGCCTCACTGTGCTAAAAACAAAAAAGTTAGCCAAATGGTGTGTCTTTTAGAAGCTCCTGACTAAGACAATGGGCCTGTTGAGCTTAGAAAAGTGGTCTGTTTTCTGTGCTTGGTTTCCACATCTTCAGGGAAGTAGAAGTGTATGCCTGTGATCATTCTTCAAGAGCTGTAGTTCTCTATGATTCTCTCTTCTAGTTTTAAGAATCCCAGTTACTACATGGTTAGTTAAAGAAAATATCCCTGTATTTACTTTTTACATGTGTATGTGTGTGTTGTGTGCTTGTGTTTGAATGTGTGTGGGGAGTACAAACATAAATGCATGTCTAGCCAAAGGTTGATGAAAGGTGTTTTCCTCTATTGCTCTCCACTGTATGTTGATGCAGGGTCTCTCACTTGAACTCAGTTCTTTCCAGTTGGACTAGTCAAGCTAGCTAGACTGCTCCTAGAACTTTCTACTGAGACTGGGATTATAGTTAGGCTACTCTGGAGCCAGAATTTACCTGGAAGTTGGGGATGTAAACTCCAATGCTTGTTCTTGGATGATAAACCCTTTATCTACTAAGCCATATTTCAATTTTTAATTACCCATCTCTCTCTCTCTCTCTCTCTCTCTCTCTCTCTCTCTCTCTCTCTCTCTCTCTCTGTCTCTCTGATTTATTAAGGAGAGTTGGACTTTGGTTATTGTGTGTCTTCTACAACTCTTATTCTTTTGAGATAGGGTCTCCCCCTGAACATGAAATTCAGAAAACTTCAGTCTTCATGATTGCGCAGTGTCTTAGTCAGTGTTCTATTGTTCTGAAGAGACATCATGACCACAACAACTCTTATAAAGAAAAACATTTAATTGGGACTTGTTTACATGTTCAGAGGTTTAGTTCACAGTTATCATAATGGGAAGCATGGTGCCAGGCATGCAGACATGGTGCTGGAGAAGGATCCCAGAGTTATACATCTGGATCTCAGGCAGCAGGCAGAAAGAAAGACAGTGGGCCTGGGTTAAGCATTTGAAACCCCAAACCCCACCCTCAGTGGCACACCTCCTCCAACAAGGCCACACCTCCTAATCCCTGTCAAGTAGCACCACTCCCTAATGACTAATCATCCAAATATATGAGCGTATGGTGGTCATTCCTATTCAAACCACCACACACCCCCCAAATGTTTTTAATCACTCAATCACACCTCCAGCTCCTTAATTTTCTTATTTTAACATGTAACTGCCAAAGTCTTAACAAACAAAATGTGGTCCATCAATCAGAGACTTTGAATCACCTAACATCTTGCTAGAAATGTACTTTTGGGTCCTAGCACATTACCATTGATGTGGAACCTGCAGATGGACAAGCTACTGAGATGAGATTGACATGCAACCTCAAGGCATAGAGAAGTGCTCTCTCTTCTTAATTAAATCATAGGAAGGTTCACCATGTCTGACGTAGTTCTAGAGTTTCTTCTACATGGTAATTTGAAGAAACCATCTGAGAATGTCAACTCCTAAAAGACAGAAAGAGGGAACATGGATATAACAGACCTGAAAACATTATCTTAATCTTTAGCAAAATTATAGATGGGATAATAAGTTGTGAGCACTTAGAGGAACTATGGAGAACCTTTAATATCACTAGTAAGTTCACTGAGAATAAGATACATTGATATCTTCTATGTCTTATTTTATATCTTCTTTGTGGTGGGTTTTAAAATATGGCAAATCAACAAAACTTGTGATTTAAGCAAATTATTTGACATACTTGGTAAAGCACTTTGTAATGTTTGGGGATGAATTCACAAAATGCAGGTTGAATGACAGCTGTTAGAAATCCACCTTGTTATGGTCATGGTACTCAAGGTGTTTACCTGAAAATTTATGGGAGCAGAAAGGAAGGAGACTCTCCACTTTGGGCATTTGTTCTTAACTCTGTGTTACTCGTTTTTACAGGGCCATTTAAGAAACGGAAATCTCAATAATTCTTTCACTTAAATTTAATGAGATAAAAAGTAGGATATATCACATTGAAAACGAAGGGCTTAAAGTTTTCATTCCTGAGAGGAATATTGGCATTAAAGTCATAGTGAACTTTACTGTTGGAAGAAAATTTGGAAATAAATTTCTCTGCTTGTAGGTAGGCAGATTAGTGATCTGCTTGAACACAAATGGACAGAAGCCAGAGTTTTAACTTGTAGTCGTCTCCTGAGCTAATGGTATAATACAGCCTTAGGAGGACAACAGGGTGAAAGCATTATTTGATTTTGCACCCCAAAACCCTAACCTAAAACTTAGCATTTACTAGGTACTTTGTAAATGTGCACTCAATGAGTAATTCATGACTTATATAAAAACTAGAATTATGGTTGGTTTCAGTAACTGAAATCTAAAGTCTAGGGTATAATATAGTGTATATGACAAGTATATATCTAATTCTAGCTATCATATTAACATATTTTAATTTATTCTTTTGATAGTACTGGGTATCAGATTGGAAACATTGTACATGGTAGATAAAGAGTCTATTTATGGGCTAGACACTCAGCCCATTTGTATCATATTTTATAGCATTATACTGGCAAGAAGTTATTAAAGAAAAAACACCTTGGGGAAAAACTGGAAAGATGTGAAGTAATTTAGAAGAAGAAAGAAGTAAATGGGAGATATTTAAAATTTTTACTTATTTTTGCAATGATGGAAATAGAATTGAATTATTTCTAACAGAGCATGGACACAGAATGGGGGCTTGGTAGGTGTGATGGTCATATGCTAAGATAAGCCTGGAGTGGAGGAACTACACGTTCTAGCTTAGTGACAAGATCTCTTTAGTGAGACCAGAATTAACAGGCTCCATGTTCTTTCTAGCCCAATAGTTTTATGATGATCTTTGTGCTGAACCAAATAACAAAGGTTTTTATGGCATAGTCAGACCACATAAACTTCTGGAAAATTGCAGTGGAATTGTTGCAAAAATCATTAGGAAAACTAAGCAGAATCATGACTTGATATTTATCACAATTCACCCCCCATAAATATTCTGTGGCAAATTTGAGGTCAGAGACAGTGTTTTAGTTAAACAAAAAGACTGTTCTGGCCATGACAATGCAAAAGAAAAGATTTTCCGTCTAAATATTCCCATGTGTTGAACAAGCTAAGTTTATTGTTTGGGGAACTTTGATGAGGAAAAGAAGTTCCTGTAGTAAAACCAAGTGAAGAACCCATCAAATTCACCATAGCCTTGACGTTCGCTTGTCATATCAAGCTGTTAGCTGTTATAAGCATGCTCATCTCTTCAAGGCAGGGTCACGTCTATGTACTTATGCCCAATAAGCTTATTTTGGTCAGTTTTACTGAAATGTTATTTTCAGCTGTTTACTTTTGAAGATTTTGCTTTGTAACCATTTAGAAGCTTGCTACTTGGTACATAAGAATGCATACAGCATCCATGGACGTTCCAAATGTAATCATTTGGTACATCCCAAAGTACCCATCTTTCCAGGATGCTAAATTGTTTACAAAGTGGCTTTCTTCATATGTGCTGTAGCTGATCCTCTTTACATTTAATATGGTTTATCTACTTAATATTTACTCAGGGAGTTATATTTAATTATAAATGAGAACATTTAAGGGGATATTACTATGATAATCAATGAAAACTACAGACGCTTACTTTGTTAGTAAATACTGTATGTCTACTAGCTGTCTACCTGCAAACTGGACATGTGTTTCTATAAAGGAAAAATATAAAGAAGTTCTTATTTCATGAGATTATAGTATTCATGAGTGAGAAGCATTTTAGTACTACAATACCATGTATTGCTATTTTTTAATTTATCCTTTTCTACTTCCTTCATCATTTTGTTTCTATGCCTATAGACAGACTTCTCAAAAAATAAGTCTTAAATTGCTTGGTGAGTCTGTCTGTGGTGTTTTATTCTGAGCATTTATCCTACCAGCTCAGGCTTTGATTACTACCTGTGTCAGCCAGCCTTCAGTAGCTAGAGCAGACCCCAGCCAATGGACTTTTGAAGAGAAAAATGTTATTTTTGTTTACAGTTCCCATCCATGGTTAGTTGGCCTGTGGCGTTTGGACTTGTGGTAAATCAGGAGCAGGCATGAAGAGTTCGGCAAAACAAAGCTGTTGACCTTATGGTGGAAGTGAGAGAGCAGTAGGCCACAGTCCCACAGTCCACTTCAGTGCATCCCAGATGATCAGCAGACTTTTCACTAGGTCCCAGGGCTTAAAGTTTTATTGACACCTAGTAGTGCCAAATTGGGGATCAAGTCTTTAACATATGGGCTCTTGGGACTCATTACTGATACCACATTCTCACCTAAAGAATGGCCCACATCTGAATGTAGGTAGAAGAAAGTGATCAATGAAGGAAGATTTTTCATGTGACTGAAGAGATGGAGGAAAGTTTATGGAAGGGAAAGTTTGTCTTGGAGTCTCCTGTGGGGCCTTAAATGAACTTTATAGACAACAAGAAACAGCTGAACGATTAGAACAAATCAAAGAAAAGTTTCATTTTCTTATTTATTTAGAACTCATTTCAGTTAAATTAAAGAAAAATGGTTATATGAAGTCATAGGTATGTCCTAGGAATAGTTTTTTTGATAGAGAAAATAAGAGTAAAAACAGTACTTGGTTTGGTTATCTCTAAAGTGGTATTTTCAGTAAGTGCCACAAAGTGACCAGACCAGACTGTTCTAGAACAAAGAATTAAAATGAAAATTCTTTAATTCTTACCTGGCATAAATTATTCTAGTTAAATACAGTACCCACCCTAAAATACAATTTGGCTTCCACATAGTTTATTGCTTTATTTTAGTGATTTTGTTTTGTATTATTTTAATGTCAAATATGATTAGCTGCTTTCCCAATTTGTGTATAGCACAAATTCCTACCAATCCCTTTAGCTCAATATTAACTAATTTGCAATTTTAGTTTACATAGCCCAGTATGATTTTGGAATGACTGTGAGAATCAACGCAAAAGAGCTAGGGACCAAATGAAGTGTTGAGGGAAGGAGGATTGCATGATGAACTCGTTGGCTTTCAAAATGGACATTTCCTCTTAGAATTTCTTTCGCAGCATCATTTTTAATGTAACAGTTTTCTCATGAGAGGACCTTTGAATGGGCTGTAAAAAAGAAATATCATTAATAAAAACAAGGACCAAAAATACTTGGATACATACGTAATTATAATTTTTCCTTAGGTCTGATGAAATGCAGAATATCCATCCAATATGTAGCTAAAGTTATGATTGCCAAACAAAACTTTTAGAAGGAATCTATAACATTGAACTTTTTTGTAGTTACATCTAAGGGGGGAAACGAATAAAACTTAAAACTTAAACTTAAAACTTAAAACAATAACAGAAGGAAGCAGATGTTTCTCTAATATGGTTTCACTGGAGACATATTTGCTAATGATTTAAGGAAGTTTACTTCTTTCCAGCATTTAAAAATAAAGTTGAGGGTCTGGACACATGGCTCAAACATTAAGGAGTAACACTCTTGCATAGGACCTGAATTCATTTCCCAGCACTCATATTGAGTACCTCAGGTTTATCGCACCTGGTGCCTTTTTATGACCTCTACTGGTTCCTACACTCACATGCACAAACTGTTCCTCCAATGTTATTAAAAATAAAATGTTTAAAATGAAATTTAGAATTTATTTATAAACAGTTTATAGTCTTTTCTCTATAAGTATTATTATAGAAACATTTAAGATATTTGAAACATTTATTTTTGTTTTGCCAGTTTAATAATGCAAAATGATTCAGATTAAACTCACCACAGGGAGAAAAAGGTACCAACATTGGAGTCCAAGTGGGAGCTTCTCCATCACCATGTCTGCCTGCACACCACCATGTCCCACCATGATGATAATAAACTAAATCCCTGAAACTTTAAGCCAGCCCCAATTAAATGTTTTCCTTTGTAAGAGTTATTGTGGTCATGGTGTCTCTTCACAGCAATAAACCTTAACTAAATCACAGTTAAAAATTTCAAATTACCTAATAAAAGCTTTAACATTTAAGAGTTTTATAGACATATAAGATATATTATAATCATATCCACACTGTTGGAATATATTGCTAGCTGGTTAGAGGTCGCAGTCTGCCATGGCCTGCCAGCTTATCTCAGTAACTCGGCAACTTGGAGCTCCCTCCCTCCAACAAAGGTTCCTGGTCCCTACCAGCCCTTATCTGGAGAATGTCCCTGGGCCTGGAGTACTGGCCTTATCTAAAGGCTGTCTCTAAACCAGATGTCCAATTTATCTTTAGCTTGACCCTTGGCACAGATCCCTGCTAAGATGACTTGTGATAGGGCCTATTCTATAGGACCCTATTGCCACATATTAAACCTTGTGATGGGAGTATGCTGATTAGTGCAATTTAGGATTTGTCCCCAGCCCCCCCTCAATCCTATATGTTTCTTATACTCAGGAATAAAATTGAGCTGATTCACTGAAGTCTGTTTCCGGGAGGCCTCCCTCCATCCATGCTCATGGGCCACATACAAAGCTTTCTGTCACCCCTTTTGCCTCTTTCCCCTCTCAGACTGATGGCCAACATGTCAAGAGGGAAAGAAGACCCCACACCACTCCACCATGCCTTCCATGCCACTCCCTCTTAACCACACCCCAATACTTCCCTTTGTAAACTTCCTGATTTTGTTTCTTTTTAAAAATATCACCGTGTCTCATCAGTTCTTGATGTATGTGTGTAGGTATGGAACTGGAGCTTGGGCAACTCTCCTCAGGAAAAATTACAAATTTTCTTTCAGCCATCATTAACTGCTAATAACTTTTCTGCTAGGAGTGAAAAATTATGAACTCCTCCTCAATCCATGTATGTTTCTGGGCAGGTAACCACAGCTGCTGCGAGTTTATGAGTCCAACAGACATGTCATGTCCCTTTTGATTATTTTCATTGTTTTTAATTTCAGAAAAGACTTTACCTTTTAGTTTAAATATATTTATGCCCATTTTCCTAAATGTAATTCCTTAATCTATTTGATTTGAACCTACTAAGTATTTAAATTAGGTGCTTCCAAGATTACAAATGTCTCCTCTTAGATTATGATTCATGATGCATTGTATATTGTAAATGAATACTGTTTGGGGGCTTTTTGTTTCATGGATGTCTCAGCTATATCACATCTATCTCTAGGAAATTCCAAGATATATTGTACTTTAAAAAAACTTTGCCCTCAGATTTGGGAGTATTTGGTCTATGATAACTCTACCCCTTTCTCTGTCAGCATCTGGAGTCATTGTGTTTCAGAGAATAGCAATTATACACTAATCACATTTATTTTGGTAGGAATCAGCAAAGTCATCGCTACTGACTATAGCACAATAGTAAGGAATCATGGACAGGTACAGAGGAATAGGTGAAAGTTACCTATTGCATTTGAGCTCATCACAAGTTAAAAACAGGGAAAAGAACAGATAACCATATATGTCTTACAGGTGCAGGGAGGATTAAAGGAAATCACAGGAAGTATCCACACAATTCTTGAGACCTAGTACTGTGGACCTGGTACTTGCCCCAGAATATGGTTGATATACCCAGCAACATTCCATTGGAGAAAGCGGATTTTCCCTTTCCCAGCATGTACCAACTGCAAACAGCTTCTTGGTTAGTGGTGGAATTGTGTGTGCCTACACTTCACAGTGCTGGGATTTTGTGAGGTTTGAACTTGGGCAGGTTGTGTGAGTGCTGTTTTCACAGTCTCTGTAGGTTCATATGTGTATCAGTTCTGCTGTGTTTGGAAGAAACTGTGTCCTTATTTTTCTGTGTCTTTTTGAGACAGACAGAGAGAGAGAGAGAGAGAGAGAGGAGGAAAAGAATGAAGTTGGGTGGGGTAGGGAGGTGAGGAGGAGCTACGAGAAGTTGAGGAGAAAAGATTATGATCCAAATGTATTGTATGGAAAAATTATTTCCAAAAAATTTAAAAAAGTAATTCACTGAGTGCATGTCTGCATTAGCATGAAATAACGAATATGGACCCATTTCCCATTGGGAAGTGCTTATAGTAGCAAGTCTGTAGAGAACAGAATAGTCCAGAAGGAATTAACTGACTATGAAAGGAAGAATAATTCAGCATTTAAAATTGTGTAAAGCTAAAAGGTTCATAGTTGATGAAAGGGACATAGCTAAAAGGAGCGAAAAAGAACCTGCTGACCAAGAAGAGTAAAAATAATTACAATAGTTGATTCAATTCACTAAGAAAAAAGAAATTGCAACAGTTTTCTTGATGAACAGCAAGGAGGATTGCTGGAAAGGAGGATCCTGATATGTGGGAAAGAACATTAGTTAAAACAATACTAAAATGTCATTTCAACAAGAGCAAAAAAATCTCTCTTGTTCTTTGTTGATGTATGAAAAATATCAATGACAAAAATCTTCCAGGAAACTTTGTCTCCAAAGAATAATAATAATAATAATAATAATAATAATAATAATAATGACAACAAAAACAAAACAAAAATGAGAGACTTGGTAAAGCTCAGAGATGGTAAGATTAAAGAGCTAAATCTTGGGGTTACTGCTGTCTTTCAAATTCTTTGCATTTATACTACAAATGACCTGTGTTTCCATCACATTTTTTGTGGACATATGAAGTAATAATGTAGTCAAACCAACAACTGCTGTTTTATTACACTATTTTTAATGAATGTTACTTTATAAATTCTTATTAAGCATTTAAGTCAGGTTGCTAAACAATTGAAACAACTATGATTTTCATTAGAAAGCTTTTGCAGTATTTGGTGTATGAGTCAATAAAGATAAATGGAAAATTATCAAAATGAGTTTATTGAAAAGATGAATTTTTTAATTAATTGCTTATTCAGAGCTTAGGTCCAAAGGCTAAGAACCAGATGGTGTTTTAGTTGAAACTGGGAAGCATATGACCTTAATTAACTGGATCCTACATTCATATATTTATCCTGTGGTGTGTGTGTGTGTGTGTGTGTGTGTGCGCGCGCGTGAGTGTGTACATGTGGATATGTATGAATGTGTACAACAAGGACAACCCTTAGTTTTCACAATGGTAAAACAGTTTGGGGACTACATCTCTAAAGTCACAGTAAAGCAGAAATCAAGTAATGATCTGTAACTAAGTGGATAACTGTCTGTCATATTGTTATGCTTAATATTTATAAAATACACATACTTATGTAATAAATATATCTTGTTAATAAGATTTTACAGTCTTTCTGCTTAACTAATCAAAATAGTTTCCCCTATGATTTATAACATAAAGCCAGTGAAGGTGGTGGGATGGATAGTACTTGCACGGCCCCCTTTTTCTGTTCTGGCAGGTGGTCCAGCTACAGAATAAGATTTGACAGAGCCCTAATAGTGTGTTCTCAGGATATTTCCACATTGTGCGCCCAGGGTAACAAATGTACAACAGAAAGCACAGACTTATTGAAAACATCGATGAATAAACTACCTATTTTATAGGGCCATTTAAAAATGACAGCAAGTTTTCAGGTTAAGTATTCAACATTGCTATCCTAGCCCAAGTTAAGCCTCCATGTTAATTTGTTTATGGGATTAAGAGTTGGAGGCTATATGTGTAGCTCAGAGAAAAGTTTATAAAGTAATTATAGATGAGGGTAAGGGCATTTGCTGATGTCTACATACTGGGTAGGTGTGGGGTACAGGCCTTTAATCCCAGAATTTGATAGGCACAGGCAAGCAGATCTCTATGGGTACAAAGCCTAGGCCAGCCAATGCTACACAGTGAGACTGTTTGTTTGTTTGTTTGAAATTCTACTACTAAATTCTGGGTAAAATAGCCAGAAGGATTTCTGTATGTTAGTTATCTAAGTTTTTCTTATAAGAAATACTTAGTGTCTAATTTTTTCCATCTCTAGTTCTTTTTATCCCTCTCTGGCTTCTTCCCTCCTCTGTTTTCCTTTCTCTTTTGTATTTATTTACAATAGAACTTTACAATTAAAAGTTCTGTTCAGGAGCAAAATTAAAATGGCACCCGATCTGATTTAACATTGTTGATTTGGTGTATCAAAATAATTTAAGAACTTTGGCAGACCTCACTGAGAAAAATGTAGGCCGGGATAATTGCCCAACTCACCCTTGGACAAAAGGCTTAACATAAACATGACCCCAGAGGATGTACAAGTCCCACCCATATTCCAGCCCGACTGTCTTTGTATTATATGGCAAACTGACTTCTTCTTAATTGAGAGAACTAGTCATTAAATGAGGTCAGCAGTTGGAGAGAAAAGAAAGTTTAATTACGAAAACATGTGAAGCCTTGCACATAGTACAGTAGTTACTGAGAATCAATATAGTGGAGTCTTAAAGACTGGTTTATTAAAATTGTTATCACTGACTACACACTACATTTTAGGTACTGATCTATAAATGTATGTCATAATCATTTAATTCTTACATATCACCTCTGTTTTATAAATGATGATTGTCAATCTTAAAATAGCACAATGGCTTCTTTTTGTGCATGTTTCATGGTTATGTGGTATGCATGTCTCTCTGTCCTGTGTATTCTGGATTGCTGTGTAAAGGGAAGACTTGTCTCCACCTTAGCAGATAAGAGCGATTGCCCTGGGGAACAAGTGCACAATTCTATCCTTGTAGGTACACACCATGTCCATTGCTCCATGTGGTCAGATGCAAACTGTGGCCAGAAATTTGAGGGGTGTGAAATAGTGTCTTATTTACCTTCCAGAGTCATTAATTACTAATGTGTTAGCTGGTATATCATTATAGGTTTATTTGAAATTTTTTGTTTTACTTTTCTAGAACTTAGTTTTATTCTTTGCCCACTTTCTTTTAGTTGGATTTGTTTTTCTTGACTGTATTTACTTACACATTTTCGCTATTAATTTTCTTCTGGTTATATATAGGTTAAATATCCTTTCCCACTTCCCCCTCCTTCTTCCTTCTCTCACTCCTTATTTCTTTCTTTCCTTAACAGTGTTTTTTCATATTAAATTTTAATATGGTCAATTTGTAATCTTCTGTTTATTAGCATATGCTTCTGACCCTGAAGATATAAATATGACATCTCATCTCCCGCTTGTACCAAGTCCTCATACGTGTATGACTCTGCTTTTGGGCTTCATTTGCCCTGACCTCACCAATCCTCATGCTAAAATGGCATTGTTTCAATTGCTTTTACTTTATAGTTAGCCAAGATCAGTGGGATGACTCTCCATATCTTATTACTTTTCTTAAGTATTGCAGTTGTTTTTCTTCAATCTTTCTTATTTTTCTTTGATATTATATTTAATATTGTTGGGTCTTTTCTCAGTCTTATACATTAGAAAATTGGATTTGTTACCTTCAATAAACTGACCTTTCATGAGCCTGAGAGTAATTGAATAATTTAATAGATTAGTTTTGGGGTTTAGATTTCAATTTAGTCTTTGTGTTTTCCAGTGGTATTTTAGCATTTATTTTTGGCATCTTTTGTTAGATTTATTTCTAATATCTTGTTGCTATTACAAGTGGAAGCTTTAATAAATTTCATTTCCTAGGTGTTTGTTGTTGTTTGAGTATTTAAGCCATGATCTACACTGATTTTTTTTTCATGTTGTTTGTTGGGCAACATTGTTGACATCTTTGATTTTGCATTTGAATGTCAGATTTCTGGGGAAATAGCCATTTTGTTTTCTTTTAAATGTGTTGATACCAAACATATGAAAGATATTTTGTTATCCATCATCCATTTATCATGTATTCTTGGCTTATAGAGCAACTAGGACATCTAATACACCATTCTGCAGACAATGTTACTAATATAGTATTAATAGGAAATATCTTTTCCTGTAGTCCTAAAACTGAAGTTATGTTATCTAGTGTCATGTTTCTACAGTTGAGTAAGAATTTTTCTTCTGATTTGGAATAGTACAGGATTGATTCAACAACAAATGACCTTAATAGTTGAGTGGATTACCAAGAAAGGTATGAGATCTCCTTACACTATTTCTCCTTTAGGAGGTCACCCTGGCTTTGATACCCCCCATTCTCTCAAGGAGTTAAAACACTCAGAGAAATTTTTTATTTGTGATCCCAACATGATATCTTCTTTTTTAAATTTAATTAGAAACAAGCTTGCTTCACATGTCAATCCCAGCTCCCTCTTTCACCCCTCCTCCCCCACCGCCAATCAACTCTCCCAACCCCCCACCCAATCTCCTTTCCACTCCCCAGGGAGGATGAGACCCTCCATGAGGGATATACAAAGTCTGTCATATCATCCCGGGCAGGGCCTAGGCCCTCCCCCACGTGTGTAGGCTGAGAGAGCATCCCTCCATGTGGAATGGGCTCCCAAATTCCATTTGTTTGCCAGGGATAAATACTGATCTACTACCCAAAGCCCCATAGATTGCCAAGACTTCTTTGCTGATACCCAAATTTAGGGCATATGGATCAGTTACATGCTGGGCTCTCAGTCATCAGTCTGGGGTCCATGAGCTCCCCCTTATTCAGGTCAGCTGTTTCTGTGAGTTTCACCAGCCTAGTCTTGATTCCTTTGCTCATCCCTTCTACCTCTCTGCAACTGGGTTCCAGGAGTTCAGTTCAGTGTTTAGATTAGGGTGTCGGCCTCTGCTTCCATCAGCCACTGGATGAAGGCTCTAGAATGGCACATAAGGTTGTCATCAATCTCATTATCAGGGAAGGGCATTTAGGTAACCTCTCCACTATTTCTTTTATTTATTTATTTATTTGTTTGTTTATTTATTGGTTGTTCAAGTCAGGGTTTCCCTGTATTGTTTTTGAGGCTGTCCTGGAACTCGCTCTGTAGACCAGGCTGGCCTCGAACTCACCGAGATCCACCTGCCTCTGCCTCCCGAGTGCTGGGATTAAAGGTGTGCGCCACCAACGCCCGGCTTCCACTATTTCTTAGATTGTCAGTTGGTGTCATCCTTGTAGATCTCTAGAAATCTCACTAGTGCCAGCTCTCTCCTCAAACCTATAATGACTCCTTCTATTATTGTATCTCTCATCCTGCTCTCCTCTATTCTTCCCCCAACTCAACCTTCCTGCTCCCCCATGTCCTCCTCTCCCCTCCTCTTCTCCCCCTCTCTTTATCCCAGCTCCATCTCCCCTCCCCACTCTCTCCCAATCCACTCAGGAGATCCTGTCCCTTTCCCCTTCTCCAGGGTACCATGCATATCTCTCTTAGGGTCCTCACTGTTTCCCAGGCTCTCTGGTAGTGGGATTGTAGACTGGTACTCCTCTGCTCAATGTCTAAAATCCATATATGACTGAGTACATACCATGTTTGTCTTTTTCTGACTGGGTTACCTCACTCAGGATGGTTTCTTCTAGTGCCATTCATTTGCCTGGGAATTTCAAGATTCCATTGTTTTTTTTTCCCCAC
The DNA here is from genome assembly GCF_017639785.1 of Mesocricetus auratus. Classification (NCBI taxonomy): domain Eukaryota; kingdom Metazoa; phylum Chordata; class Mammalia; order Rodentia; family Cricetidae; genus Mesocricetus; species Mesocricetus auratus. Next base: position 14,076,815 of record NW_024429199.1, on the reverse strand, counting down.
TGAGTAGTACTCATTGTGTAAATGTACCACATTTTCTCTATCCACTCTTCAGTTGAGGGGCATCTGGGTTGCTTCCAGGTTCTGGCTATTACAAATAATGCTGCTATGAACATAGTTGAACAGTTGTCATTGTATGAATGTGCATCTTTTTGGTATATGCCTAAGGGTAGAATTGTTGGATATTGTGGTAGACTGATTCCCATTTTCTTGAGGAATCTCCATATTTATTTCCAAAGAGGCTGTACAAGTTGGCATTCCCACCAACAGTGGAGGAGTGTTCTCCTTTTTTCAGTCCTCTCCAATATAAGTTGTCATTGGTGTTTTTTATTTTAACCATTCTGTCAGGAGTAAGATGGTATCTCAGAGTTGTTTTGATTTGCATTTTCCTTACGGCTAATGATGTTGGACACTTTCCTAAGTGTCTATCAGCCATTTTATATTCATCTATTGAGAATTCTCTATTTAGTTCTGCACTCCACTTTTTAATTGGATTATTTGGTGCTTTGGAGACTGGATTCTTGAGTTCTTTGTAATTTTGGAAATCAGTCCTCTGTCAGATGTGGGGTTGGTGAATATATTTCCATATTCTGTGAGCTGCCATTTTGTCTTGTTGACTGTGTCTTTTGCCTTATAGAAGCTTCTCATTTTAATGAGGTCCCATTTATTAATTGTCGATCTCAGTGTCTGTGCTACTGGTGTCATATTCTTTAAGAGGTTTCCTGTACCAACTCATTCAAGGGTACTTCCCACTTTCTCTTCTAAGAGATTTGGTGTGACTGGGTTTATGTTGAGGTCTTTGATTCATTTGGACTAAAGTTTTGTACATGGTGATACATATGAATGTATCTGTAGTCTTCTACATGCTAGCATCCAGTATGCCAGCAGCATTTGTTGAAGATGCTTTCTTTTTTCCATTGTATAGTTTTTACCTTCTTTGTAAAAGATCAGGTATTCATAGATGTGTGGGTTAATATCAGGGTTTTCAATTCGATTCCATTGGTCTACCTGAGGAATCTCCATACTGATTTCCAAAGTGGCTATATGAGTGCATTCTCACCAGCAGTGGAGGTGTGTTCCCCTTTCTCCACATCCTCTCCAGCATAAAGTTGCCATTTTTTGTCACCAAATAAAGCTTCCAGTACCAGCATAGGGTTCCATCTAACTCAGTTGTTATTCAAAGCGATCCTATGAGAACCCCTAAGCAAACTAAGCTGTTGCTAAGACTATCAGTTGCTCTCCACAAAGTGTTCTCAAGACCCCCTTGCTGAAAACAACACCTACACAGTCCATTAAACATAGATAAATTGAGTTGGTGCTTATTTTGAGTCTTCCTATGTACATTTCAGCATCTTTGGTAAAAAAGTCCTCTGCATGCTGTTGAAGGAGAAATTGCTCTTAAGGATAGGTTACATGTCCAGCAGTAGATGACCAACTGAAAAAGAACTCAATGACATCTTTGGAGATTTCTTTTTTTCAAAATGCCATGCCAAGGATTTTCCTTTATTTTGCAATTTTATCTTATTATTTTTATGTTTATTTTATTTATATATTTTCTTTTTCTCTCTTTTTATTCTACAGGTCCAGATTAGTGTTTTTATGGGATTCCTACGTGTGTAATTGAATATATCTTTTATTCTTGAGCTTCTCTTGGACTCTCTTGTTTTTGTTTGTTTGTTTTGTCCAGTTCCTATGTATTAAATTTTGTTTTATCATATAATTTTATATTTTACTATCATCCATTAGATGTCTGTTCATTTTCTAATGAGAGACAGAAAAGGGTTGGGTCCAGCTGAGCAGAAAATTGGGTAGTAACTGGGAGTTGTAGAGGGAAGGGAAACCATAATCAGATATATTATGTGAAAAAATATATTTTCAATAAAAGGAAGCAAAAGACAAAAGAAATGAAGGGATAAAGGAAGAAATCAAGAACAAAACTAAATAATTTTTAAATAAATGGAAGTGGAGACTAAATATACAGGATAGAGCAAAATAGTACTGAGAAACTTTCTAGTAAATCAATGCTTACACAAAAATAATGAGGAGGATCAATCAAAGAGCCTGACAGAGGAGCTCAGGGAATAAAAACACAATGCACTACAAATTGAGAGATGGGAACAGATGTGAATAGGAGAAATATATGACATGAAGACAACAAAATCATGCAAAAATCCCAGCAAAGCACACATAAAAGAGACAAGACCTTAACTAGACTAAGACAGAAAGGAGACTCCAATAAAGGAAATCAGAGATGAAGAGACCCACAGAAGTATAAAACATCATTAGGCATTACCTTAACAAGACTAAACAATGAGGAAGATAAAGCATGAATGGACCAAAAATGTGTGATAATACATAAACAGGAATAAAGTTACTCATCAAAGAAAAGTCTAGAGTCAGAGAGTTACACTGTGAAACCTAGGGAACAATTAAAGAACTAATATTGATTCTCAATGGAAGGACAAAATCTTCCAAATATATATGAAGAGGTCCATATTATGTTGATAACAAACCAGAGACAAATGCACAGTAGATGGAAATTATAGACTGATAATTTTGAATAATATATATGCACGCTTTCCTTAAACACAAACCAAATCTAACAGTATATTGGAAATCTTTCAAGAGAAAGAGATAATGGACATTTAATTTGAATTAAAGAATTCAAATTGTCACTGCAGATCATGTGATCTTCCATATTAAAACCCTAAAAGATCCATCAAGGAAGATCTTAGAAGTGGTGAGTGAGTGAAGCCAAGTTGCAGGATACAAACTCACTACACTAGAATAATTAATATTGCTGTCTGTCAGTCAACAGCAAATGATCCGAAATAGACACAGAGAAGCAATCCTATTTATAATATCTAAGACATTATATTGGAATAAATTTAATTGAAGAAGTAAAACATCTCTTCACTGAAAATTACAAAACATCGATGAAAGAAACAGAGGTAAACATGATGAACATGTTTTTGAACTGAAAATATTTACAATGCCCATAACATTCAAAGTGATCTATAATTCAATCTCCATAAAATACCAATGCTGTTCTTCACAGAATTAAAAAATAATCCTACAATTTGGGTGGAATTCCAACCCGGCCCGTCAATATCAACATTCATCAAGATTAAAAATTACAAAGGAGGTGGTTTCAATGAAGTCAAACACATTACAAGCTGCAGTCATCAAAATGGCACAGCCTTGACAAAAATAAAGACCCTCTAGAAATGAATATATGTTCACTATGTAAAATATATTCAACTTGTTCCAGTGTCCCTCAAATTCCATTCCATATAGCATCGAATCAAAATTCAAAACCTCATAAACAATGTAAGTCAGTAAAGGTGATCTTTATGGGTGTATTTTACTCCATCTGATGAGGTCTGATACCAAATAAGCCATCTTCTGCTCAGCTCATTTGATGATATAAGTGAACAGGGTAGTGGTGATGAACCTCATTTTAAAAAACAGAAATACATAAAAGTAAAACAGAATCATTGGTTGAAAGTTTTGAAATACAACTGGGAAGGTCCCCCAGGGTATCTAAGCCCAGGAATGTTTCCCTGTGACTCTCAGGTCTCCTCTGGGCTTCTGGTTCCACATTCTTGGAAACCCTTCTCCTCACTTCTTGCCAAGAGAGTTTTGTAAGTCCAATAGCTTTTCATTTCTTAACCTCTTTTTAGAATTAATTCATCTTGCTATGATATGGCTGTCTCAGAAACCTTTGGCTTTCCCATGGCACAGGGATTTAAGCCCTTAGGCAGTTCCAAGCTCACATCCTTATGTATCCTGAAATAGCTGAGGGCCAACACTTTAAGCTTCCCAAAGTTTGTCTTTTTTATTGCAAAGGTATTTGAAGTGAATCTTTTATGCTTTATGACTAAATATCCCACTTAATTTCCCCCAAAGGTTAGAACAAAAAGTTACCTGTTGCCACACTCCACCTCTACATTCTGCCACATTTTCAGAAGCAAGAGTAAGTTTAGCAACTTTTACCGTAAATGAGATAAACTAAGCGTTTCTAAACCTTCAAATTCGGGTTCTTTTTGTGTTTAACAAATTTATCACACTTTCTGTAACTGTTAAAACCAGACAGCATTTTCATCAGCTTGCTTGGGAATATGAAACACAAGCAGTTTCTTCTTTAAAATTTCTCTCTATATAAATTCTTCATAAGTGTGATAATCTTTCTTCAATTAAAGCATAATTAAGCACCTCTCCTCAGTTTTCAGCAGTATGTTCTTGATCTTTGAGTTTCCCGAGCTGTGTGCTTAACATCTGTAGTTGAACTCACAATGTTTTTAGGCAGTCTACCTTTTATCTACCAGCTTCCTTAGACTTTTACTAAAGCTTTGAGCCTTACTTTCTGTCTAAACTTGTTATTTGCTTACATTTTGTGTATCTGCTATGTATAGCACTTCATTCCAGGTTCTAAACTCTGCATGAGTTTTCTATTGCCTTGTAACAAATACTGAGCATGAAATAACTTAAGACAGCATCTGTTTATTTTTTGAAGATCAAAAGTCTGGGAAGCTGGGGTTTATACTTAGGGTTTTCCAAAGCTGAAATTAAGAGTTTGCCTGGATAGGCTCAATTTGTAGGAGCAGAAAAGATTGTTTTTAAGCAAATTATGATTGTTGGCAGAATAAGTTGCTTGCACCTATTCTAGAACTAGGGCTCTGAGTTTCCTCATTTCTTTTCATGTAAAGTCTATTTCCTGTTCTTGCATCTTGTTTATAGTCATTCTGATTTTGTCTCTCGGTATTTAGATAGTAGATGTGAAGAAACCACCACAGGTTTGAATCTGTTTCAGTGAAAGCTTCCTAACCTTTCCCATCTGCTTGAAAACGTCTTGTATGATTCCATCTTTTCTTGCCAAATAATCTGTGTACCCTAGGTTAATTGATTTAGGTCTGTAATGACATCCTCAAATTTCTTTAAAATAATAGCTGGTTTATAAGAAAAGATTAGAAGTGTGTGTGTGTGTGTGTGTGTGTGTGTGTGTGTGTGTAGGTCTTGTCTCACTACAATTTTTACTAGAGATAGTTTTAAATCTATTTGGAAGCAAGATATACAACCATTTTTATTGAGTACAATGTTTTAAATATGTCCATGGTAAGCATCCCTAGTATATGCTTGACATGTAATTAATGTCCACAAATATCCTAAACAACAATTACTGCCTCATTGTAGACTTTGTTGAAGTTCTAACATGCCCTTAATTACTTCAAAGTTTTGGTATAATTATCAATATTCATGAACCACAATTATGAATCTACCTTTACCTGCTTGTAGTCTATAAAATTGTGCAGACTCACCTTTTTAAAAATTGCCTTTCTCAAAAGTGCTATGGTGCTAAATCTTGCATTGGTTTCATCATTCCTCTCCAAGGACAATGATAGGCACAATTTTAAATTGGAAAATACAGTAGGAGTATTTCCTTTGTGGGTGTTTAAATGCTACTCAATACTCTTATTGAAAGGGGTCTATAGTTTTAAAACAAAATTTATGTCATAGTTCCCAGCTTCTCTGCCAAATTTTGTTTTCTAATTGGGAAAAATTCTTTGATAACATTAGTGAACAAATTAGATACTTGTATATCACTTACCTTTAGTTAATTATTTCATTCCTCTGTTAAATTTCTTGAGACTACATGGTGCTGGCATTGTGCTTGGGATAGCGAATATAGCAAATGAATGGTCTCATTTGTTGTTTCTCTTTGGGATTAGTGTCTTCCAGTCAGACATGGAAGAGATAGTTACAACGAAGTATGATTATTCCTAGGGTGGGAATGCGTCAAGCTATTAGAAAGAGCAGAGTAAAGGCTGTATCAGCGTGTGTTTTAGGAAAATGGGAAAGGTTAATAGAATGATTAAAGTCTGATAGAAGGATAGGCTTTTTCTAAAGGAAACTCTTAATTTTGTGTTAATGAACAGTTACCATGGTCCTGGAACTTTTCTGCTTAGAATACAGTTATGTTCCATGTTCTAAACTCAAGCCCTAACACTTAAAGTTTAAAATGGTTATACCTAATATTTATGGTCACATAATTAAACTAGGGTAAAATATATGTTATGAAGAAAATCACGGTTACTAGACAATATATTTCCATGCTTTCTCAATTTATCTTCCTTTCTTTAGTTTTTCCCATTATAAAAACCAAGGAAAACTGTGAGGAGCCGCCCTCGCTATCGCTATTGCCGTTAGAAGATGGCGCTGACATCCACTGTCAGTTGGAGTTAACTGTCGCTGTCAGTTGGAGTTAACTGTCGCTGTCAGTTGGAGTTAACTGTCGCTGTCAGTTGGAGTTAACTGTCGCTGTCAGTTGGAGTTAACTGTCGCTGTCAGTTGGAGTTAACTGTCGCTGTCAGTTGGAGTTAACTGTCGCTGTCAGTTGGAGTTAACTGTCGCTGTCAGTTGGAGTTAACCGTTTAAACTGTGCCTCTCCCGTGACGTCATCTGGGGTGATGTGCAAACCACCAATCCCGGCTCTACACATCTCACTCGGAGCTCCTAGGCTTATATAAGGGGCTGGGTTTCTTAGCTTGGGGTCTCCCTCTAAGAAGCTGATCATCTATCTCTCAAGATGCATTAAAGCTTTACTGCAGAAGGATCCGAGTGTTCTGCGTCGTTCTTGCTGGCGAGACGGTAGCGCGGGACATCTGGTGCCGAAACCCGGGAACTCTTCAACATCGCCGGCGCCGCGGGAGACCCCTCGGAAAACGGGGCGGATTCAGAACTGCAGGGACGTAGGTTCAGAGAGGTATGCTTTATCCTGAACAACCCTTTTCTCGACTTTGGCCTTAGTTTGTCATCACCGTGGGACGGGTCAGTGGAGGCTTTGGTGCTAGTCCTGTTTGTCCTTCTCCTTCATCGTGGCTGGTGCTGACAGAACGGCGCTGTCCGTCTGGCGCTGTCCGTCTGGCGCTGTCCGTCTGGCGCTGTCCATCTGGCGCTGTCCATCTGGCGCTGTCAGTCTGGTGCTGTCAGTCTGGTGCTGTCAGTCTGGTGCTGTCAGTCTGGTAACGGAGTTGAGCGCGTTTTTAGATAAGCTGTCAGCGCGATGGGGTCGTCACAGTCAGTGGTTACAGCCTTACAGACTGTGCTAAAACAAAGAGATCTTAAAATTGCACCACGAACACTTCAAAATTTTGTGAAGGAGGTAGATAGAGTGGCACCATGGTATGCTTGTTCCGGGTCCCTCACTGTGGCCTCATGGAACAAGCTAGGTAAAGAACTAGACAGGAAGCATGCAGAAGGAGATCTCTGCTTAGGTACCAAAGCCATTTGGAAGCTAGTTAAAAACTGCTTGGAGGATGAGGCCTGTCACCCTGCTATAATAGAAAGTCAGGGAACCTTAGAGGAAGTTCAGGATAGCATGTCAGAAACTGAACGGAGTGAGAGAATGGGAGCTCGCAAAAGAAAAGACATGTCTAAGAAAAAAGGCCCTCCCCAGGAAGTTAAGAAAGGGGAGAGAAAGAAGGGAGTTATCATTCACCCCTTAACAAATCTAAGAAAAAGAAAAAGCCAGAATCTAGTCTATACCCTGCAGTAGAGCTAGAAGCCTTGGAGCTAGATAATTCTGATTCTGACACTCTGGATTCTAGCGAAGAAGGTGGTCTAGAGGAGGAGGTGGCACGGTATGAGGAAAAAAGATATCACCCTGATAGACACCGGCCACTGAAAACAAAAATGAATGTGAGGCCACCGCCTATAAATCCGGCGGGCTCACGCCCCTCAGCGCCTCCGCCATATGAGCTTCGGCTGAATACTGGTACTGACTCCTTTTTACCTTTAGAGGAACGGAGAAAAATACAAATGGCTTTTCCAGTATTCGAGAATGTGGAAGGCGGAAGAGTACATACCCCCGTAGATTACAATCAAATTAAAGAATTGGCCGAATCCGTTCGTAATTATGGGGTCAATGCTAACTTTACCACATTACAGGTGGAAAGGCTTGCTAATTTTGCCATGACTCCCACTGACTGGCAAACGACAGTGAAAGCAGTGCTTCCCAACATGGGACAATACATGGAATGGAAGGCTCTCTGGTATGATGCAGCCCAGGCACAAGCTAGAGTTAATGCCACGGCTGAAGATGAGAATCAGAGGCAGTGGACATTTGAAATGCTGACAGGTCAGGGTCAACATGCCCTTAATCAAACCAACTACATCTGGGGCGTCTATGGTCAGGTGTCGGCCGCCGCTATTAAAGCATGGAAGGCCCTCACAAAAAGGGGAGAGTCCAGTGGACACCTTACAAAGATTGTCCAAGGACCCCAAGAGCCATTTTCAGACTTTGTGGCCAGAATGACAGAGGCCGCCAGTCGCATCTTTGGTGATTCAGAACAAGCTATGCCCCTGATTGAGCAACTTGTCTATGAACAAGCAACCCAGGAATGTCGAGCGGCTATCGCCCCTCGCAAAAGCAAAGGTTTACAAGATTGGCTCAGAGTGTGCAGGGAGCTGGGGGACCCCTAACCAATGCAGGACTAGCTGCCGCCATTTTATAAACACACAGGCGTAGAGATTTATCTAATCGAAAAGCTTGTTTTAATTGTGGGAGAATGGGGCACCTTAAGAAAGATTGTCAAGCCCCTGAAAGAACAAGAGAATCGAAGCTTTGCTATCGTTGTGGTAAAGGTTATCATAGGGCTAGCGAATGCAGGTCAGTCCGGGATGTAAAAGGGAGGCTTCTGCCCCCTATTGAAGAATCCAAGGTACCCCAATCAAAAAACGGGTCACGGGGCCCATGGTCCCAGGGCCCTCAGAAATATGGGAACCAATTTCAGAAAAGCAATCAAGAGGAAGTAGAGGTTTCCGAGGAACCTCCGGAATGGACTTGCGTGCCGCCTCCGACTTCTTACTCATGCCCCAAATGAATGTTCAACCGGTCCCAGTCCATTCCCCTGGACCTTTGCCCCCTGCCACCATTGGGCTTATTCTGGGCCGTGGCTCCTTAACTTTACAGGGACTCATTATATATCCTGGAATTGTTGACCCATATCATAAAGAGGAGATTCAAGTTCTCTGTTCTAGCCCTCGGGGTGTATTTTCTATAAAGCAGGGAGATAGAATTGCACAACTGGTGTTGCTGCCCTCCCTCGGGGATGGAGAAACCTACACTTTACAAAAAAGGGCTATGGGATCTTCTGGAAGTGATTCAGCCTATCTGGCTATACCCCTAAATGAGAGACCTACAATAAAATTGTTAATTAATGGAAAAGAATTTGAAGGGATAATGGATTCGGGAGCAGACAAAAGCATTATTTCACTCCATTGGTGGCCGAAGTCTTGGCCCACTGTTGTTTCATCTCATTCTCTACAAGGTCTTGGATACCAGTCCTCTCCTGCCATCAGTGCCTCAGCCTTAACCTGGCGGGATGCTGAAGGCAAACAGGGATGTTTTACCCCCTATGTGTTGCCACTCCCTGTAAATTTATGGGGACGAGATGTGTTACAAGCCATGGGCATGACCCTAACTAATGAATACTCCCCCAGGCATCAGCCATTATGGCAAAGATGGGGTATACAAATGGTAGAGGCTTGGGTAGGCAAGAACAAGGCAGAATAAAACCCATTACACAACACGGAAATCGGGGTAGAAAAGGACTGGGTTTTATTTAGGGGCCGTTGAGGCTTCACGACCCATACCATGGAAAACAGAGGAGCCGTTATGGGTCTCTCAATGGCCTCTATCCTCTGAAAAATTAGAGGCTGTCACAAGATTAGTGCAAGAACAGGAACGGCTGGGGCATCTAGAGCCTTCTACCTCCCCATGGAATACACCAATTTTTGTTATTAAGAAGAAATCTGGGAAGTGGAGATTACTCCACGACCTGCGGGCCATTAACAATCAGATGCATCTTTTTGGCCCTGTTCAAAGAGGCCTTCCTTTGCTTTCTGCACTTCCTCAAGATTGGAAGCTTATTATTATAGATATTAAGGATTGTTTCTTCTCTATTCCACTTTACCCACGGGATAGACCAAGGTTTGCCTTCACTATCCCTTCTCTTAATCATATGGAACCAGACAAGAGATTTCAGTGGAAGGTACTGCCGCAAGGCATGGCCAATAGCCCAACAATATGTCAGCTATATGTGCAGGAGGCTTTGGAGCCAATTAGGAAGCAATTTACATCTTTAATCGTTATCCATTATATGGACGATATTCTTATTTGTCACAAAGAGTTAGATGTTTTACAAAAGGCTTTTCCCATGCTGGTGGCTGAATTAAAACAGTGGGGATTAGAGATTGCCTCAGAAAAGGTTCAAATTGCAGATACAGGCCTCTTTTTGGGCTCAAAGATTACTCCCAAAAATATAGTTCCTCAGAAAATAGAAATTCGCAAAGACCACTTACAAACATTAAATGATTTTCAGAAACTTCTGGGAGATATAAATTGGTTGAGGCCCTTTTTAAAAATTCCATCTGCTGATCTAAAACCCCTCTTCGATCTCCTGGAGGGTGAGCCTCATATCTCCTCACCCAGAAAATTTACCCCTGCCGCCCACCGAGCCTTACAGATGGTGGAAGAGGCCTTACAGGAAGCACAATTACAACGAATTGAGGAGTCACTACCTTTTAATCTGTGTGTTTTTAAGACAGCTCAATTGCCAACTGCAGTCCTGTGGCAACATGGACCATTACTTTGGATTCATCCAAATGCTTCCCCTGCTAAGATTATTGACTGGTACCCTGATGCTGTTGCACAGCTCGCGCTCGCGGAATAAAAGCAGCTGTTACACATTTTGGCAGGGATCCTGATTCCTTGATTGTGCCTTATACTGCTGCACAAGTTCAGACCTTGGCAGCCACATCTAGTGATTGGGCAGTTTTAGTTACTTCCTTTTCAGGACAAATTGATAATCATTTTCCAAAGCATCCAATTTTACAGTTTGCCCTAAACCAGGCTATAGTGTTTCCACAAGTGACAGCTAAAGACCCACTCCCAGATGGGACTGTGGTGTACACTGATGGATCAAAAACTGGTATGGGAGCTTATGTGGTCAAGGATAGGGTTATATCTAAACAATATAATGAAACTTCACCTCAAGTTGTAGAATGTCTGATAGTACTGGAGGTTCTTGAGGCTTTTCCAGGACCCCTCAATATTGTATCAGATTCCTCTTATGTGGTTAATGCAGTTAATCTCCTTGAGATAGCTGGAATAATAAGATCCTCCAGCAGAGTTGCTAACATCTTTCAGAAGATACAAGCTGCCTTGTTAAATAGGAGATTTCCTGTTTTCATTACCCATGTCCGAGCACATTCTGGACTCCCAGGTCCCATGTCCTTAGGGAATGACTTAGCGGACAAGGCTACAAAGCTGGTGGCCGCTGCCTTGTCTACCCATGCACAAGCAGCAAAAGAATTCCATAAGCGCTTTCATGTGACGGCTGAGACCTTGCGCCGTCGTTTTGCTCTATCCAGGAAAGAGGCTAGGGAAATTGTTACTCAATGCCAGAATTGCTGCGAATTCTTACCTACTCCCCACATGGGAATAAACCCACGTGGCATTAGACCATTGCAGATGTGGCAGATGGATGTTACTCATATTCCCTCTTTTGGAAGGCTTCAATATGTTCATGTTTCTGTTGACACCTGTTCTGGCGTAATGTTTGCCACACCCCTAACAGGGGAAAAGGCCTCATATGTGATTCAACATTGCCTTGAGGCCTGGAGTGCTTGGGGAAAACCCAGAATTTTAAAAACAGACAATGGACCAGCATATACCTCTCAAAAATTCCGACAGTTTTGTCGGCAAATGGATGTTACCCATCTAACTGGCCTACCTTATAACCCTCAAGGACAGGGCATTGTGGAACGTGCCCATCGTACACTCAAATCATATCTGATTAAACAAAAGGGGAGTATTGAGGATGTTCTACCCTCGGTACCAAGAGTTGCTGTATCCATGGCACTTTTTACCCTTAATTTCTTGAACTGTGATGCCCAAGGCCACACTGCGGCTGATCGCCACAGTTTAGAGCCTGATAGGCCAAAAGAAATGGTAAAATGGAAAGATGTCTTGACTGATCTCTGGAAAGGCCCGGATCCTATTCTTATAAGATCCAGGGGAGCTGTGTGTGTTTTTCCACAGGAGGAAGAAAACCCCCTGTGGATCCCTGAAAGACTCACTCGAAGAGCTCCTTCACAACTCCAGAATAAGAAGGATGGAGGCCAAGTGGGTGATGAAGACTCTCCTACTCGGGATGATGGTTCCTAGTATGATGGGAGAGTTACGGTGGGCCATCATGTCTACCTTCCCCTACCGATGCCAGTGATGCAGAATGCCCAGGTGTTCCCTAGATTTTTCACAACTAATAGAGAGTTGGGGCTTGCCTTTTTGCCTTTAGATCCTCAGATACAGAGTTTTCAGGATGAGAGAACCTTGTCATTAGTAGGAAGCTTGTGCTTTACTGTGATTTCTTCATTAAAGGATAATTTTATTCATATGGATCCAGAAAGATCTAATGCTAATCCTTTTGAATTAATGGAAGCTGTACTGATCTTTCTCCTATGATAGTGAGAAGGGACAGATTACTTTTGATTGGAAAGGGGCATTAGGCAACAGTCTGAGTGAGGGACAGAGCTCTGGATCATCTGATTGGTCCTCCTCCAATGTTAAGTATACCCCTTTTAAGAGAACTAATTATTCAGCTGCCCTTTATTTGGGTTGTGAGTAATGATACCTTAGGTAAGAATCAGAAAGAAATAAATTGTTCTGCTTAGAATTGTTTTTATGCATTATGCTGGGATGCTATTAAGCACCCTTTTGCTTTGGTAATGCGCATGCCTCGATTTATTCCAGCTCCTGTTGAGGCGCCAAGTAATTTGAGTTTGTTTAGGGAAAAGCGAGATTTTTGGGATCTCTGCTATTATTGTGGGCCTGATAGCCACCGCCGCGGTTACTGCTTCGGTTACCGCCTCGGCCCTTGCACTTTCTGCCACTGTGCAGACAACTCAAACCATTAATGAACTATAGGCCACTGTGACCATGGTCCTAGATAAACAGGCCACTGCCAATTCTCAGATACAAGGAGGCCTGATGTTGGTAAACCAACAGATTAATTTGGTTCAGGAACAATTGGATATATTGTGGCAGATGGCCAAATTGGGATGTGAACAAAGTTGCCTGGCCTTTGTGTCACTTAGTACAATATGAGAATTTTACAAGAGCAGCTAACCTGTCAAAAGCTCTGTCTCAACATTTATTACAGAATTGGACTTTTGAGTTTGAGCAGACACTCCGTGAGTTGAGAATGGCGATCCTGCAAGTGAATTCGACGCATCTGGATCTTTCTCTGATGGAAGACCTCTCCCCCTGGATTTCATCTGCATTTTCTTATTTTAAGGAATGGGTGGGGGTAGGATCATTTAGCCTAGTTCTCTGCTGTGGAATAGTGTTGATGCTTTGGATGGTGTGTACGCTCAGAGCCCAAACAAAAGGAGAAAGTGGTGGTGGCACAAGCACTTGCTGCCTTAGAACACGGAGCATCCCCTGACATTTGGTTAACCATGTTAAAGCAATAGGTCGCTGGCCTCCCAGCTCTTGCACCCCACGAGGCTAGTCTCATTGCACGGGATAGAGTGGGTAGGCTTCAGCAGCCCAAGGAGTTGCAAGGCTAAGCACTGCACAGGAGAGGTCTGCGGTATAACGACTTTCTCCTGGGAGATAAGTCATCTTGCATGAAGGTTCTATGTCATGATCTCCTTCCCCCAGAAAAAAGACATCGGACTGGTCAGGACTTCCTCTGGGGATAAGACCCTGGAGAGGAGCTTTGTACATGTTCCGAATTTGCACATGGGGATTTGACCTCTATCTCCACTCCAAAGTTGTGGGTGTCCTATTGCTTCAAAAATAAATGAATAGGGGAGATGTGAGGAGCCGCCCTCGCTATCGCTATTGCCGTTAGAAGATGGCGCTGACATCCACTGTCAGTTGGAGTTAACTGTCGCTGTCAGTTGGAGTTAACTGTCGCTGTCAGTTGGAGTTAACTGTCGCTGTCAGTTGGAGTTAACTGTCGCTGTCAGTTGGAGTTAACTGTCGCTGTCAGTTGGAGTTAACTGTCGCTGTCAGTTGGAGTTAACTGTCGCTGTCAGTTGGAGTTAACTGTCGCTGTCAGTTGGAGTTAACCGTTTAAACTGTGCCTCTCCCGTGACGTCATCTGGGGTGATGTGCAAACCACCAATCCCGGCTCTACACATCTCACTCGGAGCTCCTAGGCTTATATAAGGGGCTGGGTTTCTTAGCTTGGGGTCTCCCTCTAAGAAGCTGATCATCTATCTCTCAAGATGCATTAAAGCTTTACTGCAGAAGGATCCGAGTGTTCTGCGTCGTTCTTGCTGGCGAGACGGTAGCGCGGGACAGAAAACAAACAAACCACAATTACAAAAAAATGCAAACAACCAACACACTTTAAAAATATATCTTTAATTTTTTTCATCTCTCTGTCCTCTGTCCTTGTCCCAGAGGACATTGTAAGTCCTTATAAATTTTAGGACTTTTTACTTCATAAATTTAGAATGATGAGCTTAATAAAGTTGTTCTCTATTTTAAGGTAAAATGTACCTTTTTATTAAAAATATTCTTCATAGCAGTGTTTGCTCTTACACTGATTAGTTCTGCTATTGCTCCATGGAATATCTTACCTTAGGCCTTCAGCATCTCAGGCCACGGCTGTTAATTGTGAGAGGCTTAATTTCCAGAAGAAGACAGTTTTATCTACCATCTCAGGGATATAGCTTATTAATGTGAAAGTGTGAAGAACAACTTCCTAGAGGATGAAGTTCCCTGTGAGGGAGGGGGCAGAAGAGAGAAAGAAGAGAGGAGATGAAAGAACAATGCGGATTCACTAGCAGTCATCTCAGGGCTTCTGCTGTTGCTGATGTCGAAGGCATACTCACACTGTGCAAGAGTGGACTAGCACAGTGTTTCCGAAGACTCAATGTTTGAGCTGTTCCTCTGGAACTCTTGAAAGATGCAGATTCTGCTTCAGTACTATAGGGCAGGCAGCTTGGGATGGGGTCTCAATAGCAAATGCCCCCAGGCTTGTGTCGTAGGGAGCCAGGATTAGAGGTTTGGTTCTGAACCTTGGGTCACATTAGAGAAACCTGGAAAACTCTGAAAGTGCCTACTGAGTTTACACATTTGTAATCTAAAATCCACTGACAGAACAAAATCAAAAACCCACCCAACTGGGGGGATTGGGGGATCTGGTGGGGAGGGCAGGGGAGGAGGGGAGGGAGAGGGAGCTGGGATTGACATGTGAAACAAGCTTGTTTCTAATTTAAATAAAAAAAGAAGAAAAACGGAAAAAAACCCCACCCAACCATACAAACAAAACCCCCCTCCATGTTCAAGATTCTGCTGGCTGACTGGTTAGCCCTGAGTGATTACAGGGAATTGGAATGTTATATATCCACAGCCAAAAAGTATCTTGGGTTATCTTGAGTCCCCTTAATTGCTGTTTGTTTACTGCCCTTGTATCTAACTAACCTAACTATCTGTCAGCTATCAGGTAAACCCTTTGTAACATGTTTCAGTAGACCACAAGTGTCTACATGCTGTGTCATTGGACTTCACCTGGGGCCTCCAGCAATAACTTCCTTGCTTTGTGGTAATCTGCCTAACTCGTGTGCCCACTAATACATTCAGTAAATGCATTGATTTATAAGTTTATTTTTATCTGTGACTATAAAATGTGTTACCACTTCACATGGACCATCATCATTTTGGGCAATCTGAATTCATATTCTAGGGCCACAGTCACCTATATTTTGCCCAAAATAAACTATATCATACTTCCTTTTAAGTGAGGGCTGTATTGCATCAGTGTTCTGAACATTTAAGAAAAACTCTCAATTCTCAGAATCAAGTGTCTCTTTCTTAGTTACGGTTTCTATTGCTGCAACAAAACACCATGACTAAAAGGTAAGTTGGAGAGGAAAGGGTGTATTTGGCTTACACTTCAGTGTTGCTGTTCTTCACTGAAGGAAGTCAGGACAGAAACTCAAACAGGGCAGGATCATAGAGACAGGACAGCATGCAGAAGCCATGGAGGGGAACTGCTTCCCAAGGCTTTCTTAGCCCCCTTCTTATAGAACCCTAGACCAGGAGGTTAGGGATGGCACCATCCACCATGGTATGGGCTCTTTGCCATTGATTACTAAATGAGAAAATGCCACACAGTTGGATCTCATGGAGGCTTTTCCCCAGCTGAGACTCCTTCCTCTCTGATGATCTAGCTTGTGTCAAATTGACACACAAAACCACCCACTGTGGTTTTAATTTCCTCCCTCCCTGAGGATATATTAACATGCTGCTGCACCTGGGAAGCCATTGGTAGAAGACTATAGTGTTCTCCCGCCTCATTGGCAGGAGCTGGTGAATTCCCGCCAATGGTACTTTAGAATCACCCAGAAACTAGAACTCAAATTACTACATTACAATGGAGTGCAGCTGAGAAAACAAGACATGCACCGCATTGTTAAAGAAGAAACAAAACAAGGAAACCCCAGCACACATAAGACATGTTTGGCTTCACAGATCCTCAGAAATGCTTTTGTTTCTGTCCTTGCATAATATTGTTATTGAGTTCCCGTATAAGCACATCTTGGGGATAGTGGTTGAAGCAAGAAAAATAAGCCCTTAAGAGCCTCCCTGCATGATCCTGGATTGATGGGAAGCCTGCCTTCATTTTCACAGTGGCTTGTCTGATCGTCTGGGGATACTGGGATTTCAGAAAACAGAGCTTGGATGATGGTCCTAATTTACCCTGGTTCATTCCTTACAAAATGAGTTTCTCCATATCACAGTTCTTGGAATAGGTAATAAAACCTGAATTTCCCACATGTACAGTAAGTACCAATTGTAATTTTAATGCACCAGCAACTCAGAATTGCTTTCTTTTGTCAAAGCCAATTGCATTGGTCATTATTATTTTTTTTTAACAAGAAACAACTCAAAAATCTGTCTGCCTGAATTGAACAGAAGTAGTTTATTTAAAAGGCAGTGAGCAAGAAGGCATAAGCTTCAAGGTTTTACAAAGAAGTCTAAAAGCCTAGGAACCGTGCCCACACCACACTGTCAAAGTTGTCTGAAGGGAGTCTACAGCTGCTATTGGATGTTGGCATTTCCCAGGGCTGCCACTCTTCACCAGGAACACAGTATTGTAGCCACTTAGTATTTGGAAGCAGGGTCTGCTCCTACTTCCACTGTTAGTTGAAAATGGATTGTTTTGTTATATTGCTCAGTATTATCTCCATCTAGAAAGTGTGCCAAGTCACCCAGGATAGCAACAACAACCCTGTACAATAAAGGAACATCTGGAGGCTTCACCACCCCTGACTTCAAGCTCTATTATAGAGCCATAGTCCTGAAAACAGCTTGGTATTGGCACAAAAATAGACAGGTAGACCAATGGAATCGAATTGAAAACCCTGATATTAACCCACACACCTGAGAACACTTGCTTTTTGACAAAGAATCTAAAGTTATACAATGGTAAAAGAAAGCATCTTCAACAAATGGTGCTGGCATAACTGGATGCTGGCATGTAGAAGGCTGCAAATAAATCCATGTCTACCACCATGCACAAAACTTAAATCCAAATGGATCAAAGACCTCAACATAAATCCAGCCACACTGAACTTCTTAGAAGAGAAACTGGGAAGTACCCTTGAACGAATTGGTACAGGAGAATGCTTCCTGAACATAACACCAGTAGCACAGACACCAAGATCAAAAATTAATAAATGGGAACTCATGAATATGGAAGCTTCTGTAAGGCAAAGGACACAGTTAGCAAGACAAAACAGCAGCCCACAGAATGGGAAAAGATCTTTACCAACCCCACATCTGACAGAGGACTGATTTCCAAAATATACAATGAACTCAAGAAGCTAGCCACTAAAACACCAAACAATCCAATTAAAAAGTGGAGTATAGAACTAAATAGAGAATTCTCATCAGGCTGAAAGACACTGATGAAAGTGCTCAATATCCTTAGTCATCAGGGAAATGCAATTCAAAACAACTCCGAGATACCATCTTACACCAGCCAGAATGGCTAAAATAGAAAACATGGATGACTGTCTATGCTGGAGAGGATGTGGAGAAAGAGGAACACTCCTCCAGTGCTGGTGGGAGTGCAAAGTTGTACGACCACTTTGGAAATCAGTATGGCAATTTCTCAGGAAAATGGGAATGAGTCTACCTCAAGATCCAGCAATACCTCTCCTGGGCATATATCCAAAAATGCACATTCATACAACGAGGACATATGTTCAGCTATGTTCATAGCAGTGTCGTTTGTAATAGCCAGAACCTGGAAGCAATGTAGATGCCCCTCAACTGAAGAGTGGATAGAGAAAATGTGGTACATTTACACAATGGAGTACTCCTCAGTGGAAAAAACAATGGAATATTGAAATTCGCAGACAAATGGGTGGAACTAGAAGAAACCATCCTGAGTGAGGTAACCCAGTCACAAAAAGACAAACATGGTATGTACTCACTCATACACAGTTTTTAGACATAGAGCAAAGGATTACCAGTCTACAATCCACACTGCCAGAGGAGCTAGAAAACAAGGAGGACCCCAAGAGAAAAACGCATGGTCCCCCAAAGAAGGGGGGGGGGAGAACAGGACAGAGACAGGGGAGGAATAGAGGAGGGCAAGAAAGGAGATGCCTTGATAAAGGGAGACAGTACAGATATGGAGAGAGGTCTGGCACAGAAGAAATGGTAGGGGATCCAGAGGGATAACCCCAATTAAGAATCTAGGCAGTGGTGGAGAGGCTGCCTTTGATGCCCTTCCCTTATAATCAGATGGATGACTACCTTGGTTACCATTCTTAGAGCCTTAACCCAGTAGCTGATCAAAACAGAGACAGAGCCATGCTTCTGGAATCTAGTTGCAGAGAGGGAGGAGAGATGAGCAAATGAACCAAGACGGTGCTGGAGATACCCACAGAAACAGCTGACCTGACCTAGTGAGACCACACAGACCCTAGTCGTAAAGCAGGGGAACCAGCATCAGACAGAACCAAGCCCTCTGAATGTGGGTGCCAGTTAGGAGGCCAAGGCAGTCTATAGAATCTCTAAGAGTGGAGCCAGTGTTTTTTCTTAGGTCACAAATGGACTTTGGAAATCCATTCCCTATGGAGGGATACTATAGCAGCCCAGATATAGAAAGAAGGGCCTGGACCCTCTCCCAAATGGTGTGATGGACTTTGATGACGCCCTGTGGAGGGCCCCACTATCCCTGGGAAGTGGGTGGGAGGTGGGTGGGGGGTCAGTGAGGAGCATAGGAGGATGGGAGGGTGAGGGAATGGGGGGGATGGATATGTAAATAAGAGTGTTTCTAACATTAAAAAAAAGAAGATTGCTCTTAACTGTTGGGATAGTGTCTGCCTTTTCAAGGAAGTTCTTAAATGGCAGGCAATTCTCAAACACCAGAAGCACATTCAAATGATACTGGGGGCAGGAGAAAAATGCATCACTGATCTATAATCCTACATTGCCTTCCATTTGTAATTCAAGCTAGTATAAGCAGCATCAATTTTATTTCCCTTCAATAAGGATTTGTTCAGTTTCTACCGTATATTATAAGTGACAGACAAATTGCCTGGAATAGATGGGCTTATAATTTGTTAAAGTTTTACACATGAATTATTTTAATATAGTTTGTAAAAATAATGGATTGATGTATATATAAAAGACTTTACTATCACAAATTGTGTAGCGTACAAAGAGAGAAAACAATATACCATTTTAATGATAATTTGCCATAAATCCAACAAGGTGCAGTGAAATTACTGCCATGAACATTGTATTTATTGTTTATTATTTATTTTTGTGTTTTGAAGCAGGGTTTCTCTGTGTAACAGCTCTAGCTTCCTGGAACTAGCTTTTTAGATAAGGCTGACCGTGAACTGGCAGAGATCCACTAGTCTCTGCCTCCCGAGTGCTGGGATTAAAGGTGTGCGTCACCACCGCCCAGCTGCATTGTATTATTTTTATACCTTACTGTATCTTGCCGAATGTTCAATGAACTCTTCAAGGAAAAATTTCTATCCTTTAAACTTTTGTATTGTTCAATGTACTCAGTACATAAATGTATGTATGCTAATAGTAAAATTCCAAGGGTTTTATTTTTTCTGATTGCATTGCTTTGGGAAATGTGTAGTCAGGGTATCCCTAAGGTTTCTAACAAACTATGAAACTAGTGCTGTAGAATAAAGTACTTGGTTATTATAATCAGACATCATTAGTATTTGGTGAAGCATTTTCTATCAGGGGGTTAAGCTTTTCTAATTCAAGATATATCTAGGACAACATGTTAAAAGAAATTTAAAAACATTAACAGTTGGCTATTATTACTGTTGCTTCTCCATTTTTAAAGACTGTTCACTGCCAAGTTCAAGTATGTTACCTATTGGTGGTTACAGATTGGGAATGAGTTATAAGTTCTAACGTATACCTAAGATGTATACCATGGGAGTCCTGCTGTTTGAATGAGTAATGTCCCCTATATGATTATGTACTTGAACACCTGCTCCTCAGTTGGTGGTGCTGTTTGGGAAAGTTATGGAAGCTTTAGGAGTTGCAGACTTGATGGAGGAAGTATATCACTAGAGGGTGGTTTTTGAGGGTTTGTAGTCTATACCTACTTCCTGTTCTCCTTTTCTATTTCCTGTGTGCTGATGAAATATGACCATCCGGTTCCTGTTCCTGCCCCCATGCTTTTCCTGCTTGTTGCCTTCTGTGCTATTAGGGATTCTGTGCATCTAAAGCCATAAGCTAAAATAAACTCTTTCTTTAAGATGCTTTTGATCAGGGTGTTTTATTCAAGTAAGAGTAGTTAGAAGAGGTGGGAAGGAAGCTATATATTTGAATAGACATACTCATGGACTCAGAGAATAGAATGGAAAATTATACAACCTTCTAAGAATACAAACTCATTGGAGATAACTTAAGCAAAAATGAAAATTTAAAGGGCGCACGCCTTTAATCCCAGCACTTGAGAGGCAGAGGCAGGCAGATCTCTGTGAGTTCGAGGCTAGCCTGGTCTACAAAGCTACACAGAGAAACCCTGTCTCGAATAACCAAGAAAATAAAAAAGAAAGAAAACTCATGAACAAAGTACAATCTAGGACTACAAGTCTATTATGCATTAAGGACTTTATTTTGTACCTTATCTCTGCTCCTTCACAATGTGTATACTAGGGAGTGTTGCTTTAATGATTCCAGTGTTTATTACTGTTGACTCAAGTTGGAAGCAGCTTTTCTCCTTTAGAATACGTTTTTTGAAAAAATTATTTTGACATGTGTTCTGACCCAGGATTTGATGCTAAAGGCATTGCTTCCTAGTACGACATTTTGAAGCTTATCTGTGGGTCAGGCTTACCTATAGTCAGTATTATATCTCAGAAAGCCACCTCTGTCCTTTACCCCACATTTAACTGCCTTGTATATTTTACTGTTTATCTGGACTTTATTCACTTAGTGTCAGTCCAATATTGTCTTCTAGCCACATTGCATTTGATTATACAATCCCATTGTCAGTAATAACATATATAAATCTTCATTTCCCAAACTGTTTTTGCCAGAACTTTTTAAAAAACGAACAGTCTTTTATTCTTGCTCTTAGAACACTTATTAATTTCAAAAATCATTTTATTCATTACAAAAGTAATATGTTTTTTTAATAAAATGAAATACCCAAAGTATGGCATTCTAATCATTTCCTACCTCACAACCCTCATCAAATATTATACCCTTGAGAAAATCAGTGCTAACCACAGGGTATAGTTTTTTTATATTTTTCCTCATAGATATATTATATACAAACAAAAGCAGTTGTTTCTTCTTTAAAACCTTTATGTCTTAAAATTTAAATTAGAAACAAGTTTGTTTTACATGTCAATCCCAGTTCCTTCTCCCTCCCCTCCTCCCCTGTCCCCAACTAATCCCCTATGCCATCCCCTTTTTGCTCCCCAGGGAGTGTGAGGCCTTCCATGGGGCATCTTCAAAGTCTGTCATATCAAACAATTTATATCTTAAAATATAAGTGATTTGCCAGGCGGTGGTGGTGCATGCCTTTAATCCAGCACTTGGGAGGCAGAGGCAGGCAGATCTCTGTGAGTTCGAGGCCAGGCTGGACCGACAGCCTCCAAAACAATACAGAGAAACCCTGTCTCGTAAAAACTTATAAGTACACAATCTATACATGTCTTTTAAATCGCAAACTACAAATTCTTCTATTAAAAGTGTGCACTGGTGTTCCCCATCCATTCAGGGGATCTTGTCTCCATCCTCTTCTCTTGGGTACTATGCATATATGCATATCTTTTAGGTTCTTGGATGGGGAACACGGCGAGGGGTGGGGGGGAGTGGGACCTGGGAAGAAGAGAGGGGGTGAAGAGGAAGAGAGTTGGTCATGGGGGAACAGGAAGTTGAGGGGGTGGGGGTAGAATAGGGGGAAGAGGGAATCATAGGATCGAATACAGATCAGGCACCAGAGCGACCTCGAGTGATCTAAAGGGATAACACCAATTGGCAAGCTAAGCAATAGTGGAGAGACCACCTCGAATGCCCATTCCTGATAATCAACTTGATGTCTATAACCATCCGGGATTCATCCAGTGATTAATGGAAGCAGAGGCAAACACACAATTAAGCACTGAACTGAACCCAAGGAACCCAGTGACAGAGAGAGGAGTGATGAGCAAATTGGCAAAGAATGGGCTGGCAAAACCAGCAGAGACAGCTGCTCTGAACAGGGGAGAGCTCTTGGACCCCAGACCGACAGTGGGGAGGCCAGCATCGGACTGATCTGGACCCCCCAAATGTGAGTATCAGCGAGAAGGCCTGGGCAACCTATGGGGCCCTGAGCAGTGGATCAGTGTCTATCCCTGGTATACAAACAGTCTTCGTGTGCCTATAGCACAAAGAGGGATGATCTCTTAGCCTGGACTCTTAGGGGAGTGCCTGGACCCTACCCAGAGTAAAATGACAGACTCTAGATATCCCCTATGTGGAAGGATTTGGCAATAGGGTGGGAGGGTGGGGGGAAGGGGAGTGCGGGAGGGGAGGGAGAGGGAACTGGGATTGACATGTAAAACAAGCTATTTAAAATTAAAATAAAAAATGATTAAAAAAAGTGTGCACTGGTGAGTAATGCTTATTTCTTAGTATAAATAATTAGATTATAATATTTTTATAAATAAATATAACAATATAGTTTTATGTACACATATTGATACATTATGTAATTTTTAACTGGGATTATCAAATTTGTACATTCAATTACTGTTAGCAATTACTCAACACCTTATTCCTCAGTATTTCTCAGTGTTTTAGTACCTCCCTATCCATAGAGTAGACAAACATAGTTTTTTTCTTAAAATAATTTTTATACAATGTATTCAGATCAGCTTTCCTCTCCCTCTATTACTCCTAGGTCCTTCCACCTTCCCACCTATCCAACTCCATGCCCTCTTTTTCTTCAAAAAAACAGTCAGGCAGATAAAAAGAAAGCAAATAAACTAGAATAAAATAAAACAAATAAACAGAAAAAAACCCAAAATTTCAAGGAAAAACACACACATGCAGACATACACAGAAACCCCCATAAGACACAAAATCAGAAAACATAATATATAAGCAAAAGACCTGTAAGGTAAAGTTTTAAAAATGCCCAAACAAAGCATTATGAGATTAAAAAAAAAACTTCAAAAATATCATTGCGTTCTTTTTGGTGTTGGTCTTCTACTGTTGAACATGTGGCCTTCCTTAAATGTGGTTTCTCTACTTCCTCCTCTGGAATTCAGTCTGGCTGGCCCTGTGTATGTTGTCACAGTCTCTGTGAGTTCATACGTGCATATGCCCTATTGTATCTAAAGACACATCACTGTCTTCTCTGGCTCTTCCAATGTTTCTGCTTCCTCTTCCATGGAGTTTCTGAACTCTGATGGGAGAAGGTTGATGAAGATGTCCTATTTATAACTGAGTGTTCCAAGTTTTCTCATTCTCCAGCTGCAGGTCTCTGGTTATTTCCCATCTCCTGCAGGAGGAAGCTTTTCTTATGATGGTTATGCAAGGCACTGACCTATGGGTATAGATAATGTCTCTAAGAGTCATATTTATTGCTATGTTCCTTTAGCAGAACAATAGTATTTGGTTTTCCCTACGTCTCTGTGCTATCTAGTCTCAAGTTCTTAGCCACCCAATCAGTGTCAGGTATGGATTCCATCTCATGGGGTGGGTTTTAATTCCAATCAGTTAGTTGTTGGTCATACCCACAACTTTTGGTGCTCTAGAAACTCATCATTGTTTCAGTCATTGTATTTATTTCTATAAGTTCCTTGATATGGCTATAATGTGATTTCCTTATATCTAAATGTGAGATGTGGGCTATTCATAGCCCTGCTTCTTGTTGGTTCTTAATTTTAACTAATGAACAATTTTATCTATTTTTTTTAATGCCATGTACTAAGCATTCTTGATGTTGTCCTCTGGAGAGTGTGGGTTATTTTTGTTTGTTTGTTTTTATTTTTTAAACAGGTAGTTAAGACATTGACAAATCATGTCATTCTTGGGAAACTTGATTTATCTTTATTCTTATGAAGGTTGATATGTCTTATAAGGATTTTGATGGAGAGAAAATTCCTGTTAGCTTGAGCCAATTTGAACTCTTTTCTAGGTCTATAGTTTTAGAGACAGGCAACCAAATTCTCTGCCTGATTTCTTCAGTTCTCTACCTGTGCTCCAAAACTAAGAGCAGCCTCAAAGGTTTACTTGGTGTTGGTATGCAGGGTTAGGCCTGACCTGCTGTGCCTGCTGCAGGCTAAGATTTTCTGCTTGATTTCTATGTAATTAATCATCTTTGGTCTCTGATACTTGGCCAAATAACATTGCCATTTTCTGTTTGAGATTTCTATCCACGTGCTATGCACACTAGGGAGTCTCCTTCAAGGAAAATGCAATGAAATATGGATAGCTTTTACTTTGTTTCTTCATTTTATATATGAAATATTACATCCCAAAGAGATACACAGGGTGTCCATGATCATAAAACTGTTAGAACCAGCTGGGCGGTGGTGGCGCACGCCTTTAATCCCAGCACTCGGGAGGCAGAGGCAGGTGAATCTCTGTGAGTTCGAGGCCAGATTGGACCGACAGCCTCCAAAACAATACAGAGAAACCCTGTCTCGTAAAACCAAAACAAACAAACAAACAAACAAACAAAAAAAACCTGTTAGAACCAGGATGCAAATTGTGATTCCAAACCTAGTAGTTGTAACTATTGAACAATAATTAGGTTATTTACTTTTCATTTTATTTCACTTTTTTGTAGTGTGAAGACCTTTTTCTCTTTTAGATTATATGTGTCTTAGAATTTGAAGAATGACAAGAAATAAATACTGATAATAATAAAATATGTACTTTATTGTTTTGGGCAGATGTTTTCACCTTATTTGTGGTTTACTTACACATTTTACCGCAAACTTCTGTTTTTTGTTTCAGTGCTAAAGTTTGGCAGTGAAGTTAATGATACTAAAATCATAACTCCTCAGGGAGAAAAATGTTATTTGCATAGCATGTGTCCAGATGATGTCTACACAGCTGGAAGCAATTCTCATTGCAAGGTGTTCTCATTTTTATTGTGGCCAGCTACTTCACTCAGTGCTGGTAAAGAGCCATACTATTACTTGCCTATTAAATATGTTGCAACAAAAATGTTTCTGTCCGGTAGTATTATCCCCCAGTTTAAATGGAGGAAAGAACTTTGTGGTTCTAAGACAGATGGAAGCAACATTAAGAGAAGTCTGAAGAACACTTAGGAGGAGATGAAGTGCATAGTCCTACTTCTCATTGATTTTTCATGTTTTATGTCACCAGCTTAAATCATCTTTCCCACTAGTTATGCGTTTCTCTTATATTTTTTCACAAATAGAAAAGAACATGTCATTCTCTTTACAGATATGAAATTTACTGTAGATATTTACCAATGACCCGGTCTCACTTCAATGTTTAATTCTATTTCCCAAATAGCTAAGATGGTGTTTGCTCACTACAATAGCTATTGCTTTATCTACTACTAAAAATTTGTTGATGGTCAAATCAAAATTTAAGAATGCCATAAAAATAAAGCTAACAATTTTAGGTAATTAAAATATTATGAACATAAAATACTACAATGTTAAAGATAAAGGAAAATTGAGATGAATTTATATGAGATGAGCATATAAAGATTAAATACCATTTCAACATTTTTCCTTTTGATACAGTGCTTCCCTACATAGTCCTGTTTTGGAGCTCATTATGTAGACCAGGGTGAACTAAAACTCCTAGAGATTCACTGCATCTGCCTCCTGAGTGCTGGCATAAAAGGCATGAACCACCATCATACCTGGATCATTTCTTCTTTCCAATAGACATGACCATATTATCACTTAAATATTTCCTAAGGACAATAGGCATGATAAATTTAATTTACTATAAAATATTTATTCTACAATCTAAATTTTGTTAATAAAATTAAACAACACATGTTCACAGGTTTTATATTTTTATTTTTTATTTTTTTTGGTTTTTCGAGACAGGGTTTCTCTGTATTGATTTGGAGGCTGTCCTGGAACTTGCTCTGTAGACCAGGCTGGCCTCGAACTCACAGAGATTCGCCTGCCTCTGCCTCCCAAGTGCTGGGATTAAAGGCATGTGGCACCAATGCCCGGCTCACAGGTTTCATTTAATTCATTTGGATTATCTTACTGTGTTGCCTGCTTTGCCATGTCAACTGTAATTGGATAGATATGCGCCAGAAGCACACTAGACCACATTACTAACCACTGACATTTGAATATGTTTATACAGATACATGTATATACTGTAATTCTCATTTTTTTGTGAAATGTCCTGTATTTTAAGTTTAAAGCCAACTTTTCAATTTCAGTGGTTTGAAGCTAGAATTTAGGTGATTTCCATTTTTTTTGAGGTTCCTTTCAGATCTGTAGAGTCTATGCCACACTTCCAAGGTCTCACTTAGGAGCAAGTGCCTGAGTGGTTGGTAAGATCTGTCTTTCATCATTGCTCTAGCAGTGGCATCCTATGTTCCCAGGATGATTACTTTTTTAGTGCTGGTAGTTATTTACACATTTGGAACAGAGCGATTATTTGAAAGGCCATTGCTCTACCCAGACAACCATAAAGTTCTTCCTTTATATTGTTTATAACTGTCTTCTTTCTTCTCTAACAAATGTCAAAACATATCCTTTTCTTTCCTTCCCTTCCTCTTCTCCCTTTCCATCCTTTCTTCATCCTTTCTTTCTTTACCCTATCCTTCCCTCCCTTTTTTCTCCTTCTTTTCCCTTTACTTCCTTTTTTGTTGGTTGTTGGAAGGAAGTTGAATCTCTTGTATACATAATCAGCATTAGAATAGAAGACAGTAGTAACAGTGAAAAACTGAGATGGAGTGTTGGTTAATTTTTTTTCCATCTTTCCCTTTCCAGTTTCTATATTTTAACGAGTTCTACTCAGGTTGACAATGTATTAGATCGAAGTTAAATTAGAATGGATAAGTGGAAGCATGAATATTTCTAGGCAATAATAAACAGAAAAAGAATGTATGAAAAAAAGGAAAGAAATTTTTTAGCTAATAGAACATCAAGGAAAAGTAATTCCAATGGAAGAGGAATTTAGGGTTTAGTCTTGAGAATGTAGACGGATTCAATGGTTTGTCATGTTGAAGCATACATGAATGTAGTTAGTAGAATACTAGAGAAACATGAATTCCAAAGTGCTGTTGATACTGTGTGAAGTGTGCATATGAATAATGAAATTTGGTAAGTGGTGAATAAATAAGACCTTTCCAAGTGACCAGTGATTCAGATTTTATGCTTTTTTTTTTTTAGAGGTGATGGATATCACATAAGTAGAAGTCATGTCATGCAGTCGAATGAGGTCTTACCTGTCATTACGCTTTATCTCCAGGAGACACTAGTAACTATGAGTTGAGATGTTGCGTGTTTTAATTCCCGAGTCATTGTGTGGAGACGGAATGCTTTGAAGTGCTTCCAAATTAATATCAGAGGTTGATAACTTTACGTGTAAAGGCAGTGACCTAGGGAAATAATTTGATATTATAGAGTAGGCCATATCATTTAGATTAATATAGCTTGGAAAGGAAGATGAGTAATATTTTTTGAACTACCATTCTAGTACATGAGTCATTGTTGTATCTGAAAGCTGTTCACTGCAAAGCCCATTTTCTTTAAAAGTGATGTATCTTGGTTCTTTTGGTTTACAATTATAAATCATGTCCTGTATGACAAGTTTTTGACAGCAAAACTAAATGCTAAAATTTTAGGCACGTCTTCAATGAAAAATGACTTGGGATGAAAGTAAAGTATAGTAGAATTATATAGTAGTAAAGAAACATGATAGTATTAGAAAAAGTAAAAGGTTCATTAATAACTGTTTTGTGGCATATCTGTGCCATAAAAAGAGGATTCTCAAGGTTTGGAGGTCATTCAGATAGAAGAGGCTTCTTGTAACTATAAATGGATATAAATCCTCTCTGTAGTTTCCCTGAAGGACCACACCCAGTGTAGAGAGGTTCTACGTGAAAACATGTTTTGTTCTTATTTACTGTGGCTTTTGACCATGCCCCAAGGGTGAAAGTTTAGGAGATCTCAGTGTTTTTTAAAATTTGTTTTTGTTTTTATAGAGGCCTTAGATTCTTTAATCAATTTATAAGAGACAAGAATTATGCTAGGATTTAATGCTTCATTTTTTTTAAGTAATAACTTTGAGGACTGGAGAGATCACCAGGATATTAAGAGCACATAGTGTTCTTGCAGAAGACCCAAGTTGCATTCTTCGCATCCATGTTGGGTGTTTTACAGTTGTCTGTAACTCCAACTCAAGGGGATCCAATGCCTCTACTTCTACAGAGGCTTGCACTCACATATAGGTATCTACAGATTCTCTCTCTCTCTCTCTCTCTCTCTCTCTCTCTCTCTCTCTCTCTCTCTCTCTCTCTCTGTATTTTGATCTTGGTTTTCTCCCTCCTTCTCTCTTCTTCTTCCCTCTTTCCTTCCTTCCTTTTCCCTTTCCTTTCTTCACCTCTTCATTCTTCATACTTTATTCTCCAATTCTAGAACAGTTTATTTACTGTGTTAATAAATTACAGTTAACAAATTGACTTGAATATCCTACAAATATTCTTTAAAATATTTGGCATACATTATTTTTTCTCTGTGCAAATCCTTCTAAAATTTTCCATTTGCACATGAAAACCTTGGAAAGCAATTGCAGATTTTCTACCATCTTATACTGATAATATTTTTGTAATCTTTGTGTACTAGTTTCCATACCTTACAAGGAAAATTGCACTATACTTCATTATGTTTTTGGTTGTGAGTCTCACATTTAATGGCTGAGCTATCTCTCCAGCCCTATACTTCATTATGATCTTGATAAATATCTCAGAAAACACATCATTAAGATTTATGCTTTGACAAGTCTAGTCTTGTAGGAATTTTTAAAAAGCCATGATTGGAATTTTAGGGATCCATGACAAATACCAGGAGTCTAAGAATTGTAGAATTATTGTATTATAGTGTTTGTGGCAAAAGAAATTAACTGTATGTTGATGGTTACATACAGTGTGATACTAGAATTCAGGACTTCTAAGTTCAATAGAGCGGTCTCCCTGTCATCATTGTACCCCCTGATCCTCCTTTTTGTCCTCTTTCCTCTTTCTCTTTTGCTCTTTGTCTTCTTCTCTCTCCTTCCCTCCTGCCATCCATTCTTTTTGAACAAGTATACATAGTTTTGCCTATAGTATCATCCCTAATAATAATATCTAAAGGTCAACAGAAAGATCCTTGTTCTAGATTTCAGTATGGAAGCAAAATACAGAAATATTAGACTTTAACAGCATTTAGTAGCCACAATTTTCATTGGTTCACTCCTTTTCATAAGCTGCATTAGAGCTATGAGTATAAAACAAATGGGGAAAATAGTTCATTCTTAACCTCATCTTTTGGTTACTAGGCAGTTTGTCCAGAGATCTTATGATTGCTTCAAAGTAGGCTTGGGTTGCCTTATGATCAGTGTGTGATGGGCCATTGCTTCTTCAACACCTTACAGAGATCTTGGGAACTGATTCTGAATTTCGGTTAAGTGGAATTGGTTTATGTGATAACTAAAGGTTGAGACACTGAATTAATTTTATGTTCTATGGACCAGAAGCTAAATCCCCATATTAAAATCAGTTATACTTAATTTAGAAGAACTCATTATATAATGGGTTATGTAATTTTCTATACAAATCAGTGTCAAGGTATTTTAGAACCAATTGTTGTGTTCTAAAATATTGAGGGAATTATTTTTAGGAGAAAACATATGCTCACTAGCAAGGGATATTTATGGTAAGAAAGCTAGTTTTTTAAACAATAAACATTTACAAATTCAACTGTAGGAATAGCTATTCTTTATAATCATTATCTTTTTTTCAAGACAGTGTTTCTCAGGCTATGGAGGCTGTCCCGGAACTAGCTCTTGTAGATCAGGCTGATCTCGAACTCACAGAGATTTGCCAGCCTCTGCCTCCTGAGTGCTGGGACTAAAGGCGTGCACCACCACCGCCTGGCTATAATCATTATCTTACATGTAACATAACTAAGTCAGAAACATATAAGGCATGGCTCTACATTGTTGATGGTAATGGCATCCTGCCTATAAGATTTCTTTGAAATCACAAGTGTTGAAACCAATTTTAACATGTTCTCTTCTTCAAAGTAAAATTAACATCAAGCTCTGGAAATTTTCTCAGTGTTCTACATTCTTTTTTCTTTGCAGTTCCCATTATCTCATTATCTTCTGCCTCAGTGAGATTTTTATCTAATATAAGCTACTATCATGTCACCTTTCACATCATTATAGCAATGTGTATTTTTTACCTTTTCATCGTAAACCTACCATAGCTATAATTAACATTTTTTGATGTTTGATGAAAGTCAGTAACCTGTAGCTGCTACATGGAGGTCTTTATGGGTAAAAGTATTTAGAGGGGTGATCATAATTTAAAACCTATTTATTATGGATTTTTATTATTATTTTAAGCCTTTGATCTCTTACAGTAAACTTGTTGTTCAGGCAGAAATAAAATGAGCATAAGTAAAAACTTGCAGTAAACCCAGTTTGGAAGTCTTTCTCCCAGCACTAGGAGTGGGGTAGTTAAGGTTCATCATCCTCACAAAAGCATGTTCTGGCAGAGAAAGTTGAAGAGTCCCTGTTCTATTAAATTATCTATATTCTAATAGTCACTCTTCTACTTTATACTGTCCACTGTAAAAGCTGTTTGGGAAACTAGTTTGGTAGTTTTTGCTTTGAGGGTCATCTTGAATGAAAGTTTAACTTAGGGATGAGATGGCAATTAGGCTGGGGAAGGTACAATATGTTCTAGTGATTCCAAGGGAGGACGCTGGACTGAAGTGCTAGGCTAGAATTTTGGTCCCAGAATGAACTCATTGTTGTAGCCTGAGTAAGATTACTAATCCTAGAACAGACTTGATATCTGTGACACAGGGATAAAACTTCCATTTCAGATGTTTAACAATGGTTAGATGAGGAAATGCACGCCAAACTTTTAACATGGTAACTGGTGCACAGTACGTGTTAAAAACCACCACTCATTTCAATATTGTTCTGTTTTCTTAGTATTTATTTATTCTTCACATTTGAAGTTCTGGAAATAAGAATTCTTTTTTTGTGGAAATATTTGTATATTTTGATTTTGATCTTTTTTCCTTTTTTAAAATTTAAATTAGAAACATCCCAGTTTACTCTCCCTCCCCTCCTCCTCCCTGCCTCCCATCAACCCCTATCCCATCCTCTTCCTGCTCCCCAGGGAGGGTGAGGCCTTCCATGGGGGATCTTCAAAGTCTGTCATATCATTTGGAGCAGGGCCTCGGCCCTCCCCCATGTGTGTGTGGCTGAGAGTGTGTCCCTCTATGTGGAATGGGCTCCCAAGTCCATTCCTATACTAGAAATAAATACTGATCCACTGCCAGAGGCCCCATAGATTACCCAGGTCTTCCAACTGACACCCATAATCAGGGAGTCTGGGTTGGTCCTATGCTGGTTTCCCAGCTATCAGTCTGGGGTCCATGAGCTCCCCCTTGTTCAGGTCAGCTATTTCTGTGGGTTTCTCCAGCATGGTCTTGACCCTTTGCTCATCACTTCTCCCTCTCTGCAACTGGATTCCAGGAGTTCAGGTCAGTGTTTAGCTGTGGGTGTCTTCTTCTGCTTCCATCAGTTACTGGATGAAGACTCTAGGATGACATATAAATTAGTCATCAGTCTCATTATCCGGGAAGGGCGTTTAAGGTAGCCTCTCCACTACTGCTTAGCTTGTTAGTTGTGGTCATTCTTGTAGATCTCTGGACATTTTCCTAGTGTTAGATTTCTCTTTAAACCTATAATGGCTCCCTCTATTATGGTATCTCTTTTCTTGCTCTCCTTTATTATTCCCCTGACTCAGTCTTCCTGCTTCTTCATATCCTCCATGCTATTCACCAAAACACCAAATAAGCCAATTAAAAAGTGGGCTACAGAACTTAATAGAGAATTCTCAGTAGATGAATCTAAAATGGCTAAAAGACACGTAAGAAAGTGTTCAACATCCTTAGCAATCAGGGAAATGCAAATCAAAACAACTCAGAGATACCAGCTTACTCCTGTCAGAATGACTAAAATCAAAAACACTGGAGAGGATGTGGAGAAAGAGGAACACTCCTCCACTGCTGGTGGGAGTGCCAACTCCTACAGCCAGTTTAGAAAACAGTATGGCAATTCTTCAGGAAAATGGGAATCAGTCTACCACAAGATCCAGCAATTCTAATCTTAGGCATATAACCCAAAAGATGCACATTCATATAACAAGGACATATGTTCAGCTATGTCCATGGCAGCATTATTTATACTATCCAGAACATGGAAGCAACCTAGATGCCCCTAAACTGAAGAATGGATAAAGAAAATGTGGTACATTTACACAATGGAGTACTACTCAGCAGAAAAAACAATGGAATCTTGAAATTCACTGGCAAATGGATGGCAAAGGATTACCAATCTACAATCCACACCACCAGAGAAGCTAGGAAACAAGGAGGATCCTAAGAGAGACATACATGGTCCCCTTGAGAAGGGGAAAGGACACGATCTCCTGAGCAAATTCGGAGAATGGGATGAGGGGAGTGGAAATTAGGAGAAAGGGAAGGGGAGAAAAGGAGGGGAGAGGAAGTCATATTTGCACATTTTGTTTGCTGATTTCCCCCCAGTGGTTTCATAAAATTGATGACATACAGGATGCTCTGCAATGTGGGGCATGCTGTGGAGACAATGTAGCATCTTTTGTGGTTAGACTGACCTCAGCCACCCACAAACCATCTGCCTTCATGTACATCTCTTAGCCTTGATGACTCAACTTCTTCACATATGAAACAGAGGTAGCAAAAGCTCCCACTTTACAATGTTTGGTATGCTTTAATAAATGAATGAATAAATATGCCACAGACTGATGCCAGGTATATGATGTCTTCCACTAGCAACCATGACTTCTCAGTCAGTATGCAAAGCACTTTGAATGAAAGACTTGGGTGACTATCCCTACCTTTGTACTGAGCATATAGCAAATGTTCAGTATGTACACGCTTAGAGACTGGTGAACTATTCAGCCACCCAAGGAAGTCTTCATTATAAATCTGCAATTATCTATATTCCAGATAACTTTTTCTCTGAGTGTAGGTTTGAGCCTATTAAGTCTAGTACTCATTTTGTAGCTCATTCAGATGTGTTACACAGTTTTGGTGATATAGTTTTAATGGAGAAATTTCAGGTTCCTAAGTAGTCACCTGAATGTCAATGGCATATTCACTCTCAGACTTGCTGTCCTTTCATGAACTGACTGCTAGACTAGAAATCAAATCTCAGATTAGTGGTGATGACTCATGCCCAACTATATATTTTATATTCAAAGTAAATAATATGCTTTGGAAAAAGGATTCAGATTTCTGGGCAATCTTTAAACAAAACTGCAATCTATGTTTTTGGGAAGTCTCACTCAAAGACGAAAAACATATAATTAGGAGATAGGCTTCAATTTCCAGAAATAATCTTCAGTGACTGTTTGACTGAAGAATTTAATTGAAGAATGCATAATAATTTAAAATTATAATTTGCTTAATATTGGCTACTTAGTGGTGATTACCAGTTTAGGCTCTAAATTCCACACAGCTGTTCCTCCACATTGTGCTTAGGAGTCATGCCAAAAGCGTCTACTGCTAATTTCTTGAAGAATCTATGCATTTCTATGTGTGTATATGTACATCACACATGCAGTTCAAGGTTACATTTACCATTTTTTAAATGATCCATCTCATAAAGTTTAATTGGAAGAGGTCAGTTTGTAAAATATGTTTCCAGATAGAATCTTAAAAAATATGGCTACTTAGATATAATATAAATCACCTGCAGTAGAGAATCTTTCCAAATATTGCTAAACTGTAGTTTGCTATTTTTGCAGGGGAGACAGCATATCTAGCAGTTAAAAACTGAGGTTGAAGAGTTAGTAAAACCTGGGCTAAAGCCTGACTTGGGAGTGTTTCTTCTTGTGCGCTCTTTGTCAATTTAGTTACTCTCATATGTCAGCTTTATTATCTGAAAATGGAGATACACTGGATTCCTTCCCTGAAACATAGTGTTACTTGCACCAAACAATGCTATGCAAAAAGTTCTATAACACAATATGCTTGGAATTACCACTATTATTAATTCTGTTTCTCTAAATCAGAATGGCAAATTCCAGTCTGAGAGTATTAATTGCTTATTTCAATGTGAGTTCACTGGGCATCAATGTTTTTGCTTGACATTCCCTTCCTTTTCCCACTTAAAATACATTATTTACGGATCACTTTAGGGAAGGCAATGCAGATTGTCTCTCATGGGATGGTGGAGCGAAGGGTGGGAGGGGGGAGGCAGTGGCTGTGTCTGTTCGGTGAGGTAATCAGGAGTCTGGTTTTCTTTTACTTTGATGTCCTTTATTCCCTGTGATGATGTCTTCTCTTAAATGGACTTTGCTCTTGTTCTAGCCTTTGAGGTGGTGAACGCAGAGTCCAAGCAGTTTCTTTTCTGGAGACTGATCCACAAGTAGAATATTTCAGTGTTAGCTGCATCTCTTGAATCAGGTCCTAGACACACACACACACACACACACACACACACACACACACACACCCCACCTAACTGCAGGTCGTGATGTAAATGGTACTGTCTAATTCTGTGACCATTTTTGAGAAGAATATTTAGGGTCAAATAGTGTTACTAAAATGAAGGGTAGCAGCTAGCAGTCTTTGCCAAAAAGAATGTCATGTTGAATAAAACTTTTTTTTGACTGGGACCAAGAGAACTGGGTTATATATTGGATCAGTTCAAAGTAGTCATGTGACCTTGAGATGACTGAGCGTGTCTCAGATTTTTCTAAATCTCCTATTTCTTACTTCTGTGGAAAAATCACCTCACAATTTAGTAATAATGAATGTTTACTCAGCCCTTGCTATGTGGGGATACCAATCTTTTCTTACATAGATCATCTCATTTAAGTTTTTACACGATAGAGAAGAAAATGAAGACATGAAATAATTAAGGAACTTACATAGTTGAGATTAACTCCTAGATCTCCTAGTTATCCAGAAATGATTGAGTGTTCACTCAAAAAATAACTTGTTTCATTCCTTTCCTGAACTGCTGTGTTAGAGTCCTGCCTTGGCATCTGCTGTAGCTCAGATTTGGTGGCTTAGAAACAACACATATTCTTTCTTTATAGCCCTAGAAATTACAAGTCTCAAATGTATCTACCTGGGGTGCAGTCTGGCTATACCAGGACAAATTTCTTTGGAGGTTCCTCGCAAGAAGTCCAGTCCTTACCTTTCTGGCTGTCGGAAGTTGTTTGCATTATTTGCCTGTGGTCCAGTCAGGAATCACATCAATTCAGATATCACTTGCATTATTTGATTAGCTACTATCCGTCTCCTTCCTTCTTCTTTCACTTGTGAAGGTCCAATTCATGTGTTTACTCACATCGGTGAAGTCCCTTTTGTCATATAAAATAACATACATATTCACAAGCTGCAAAGAATCAGAGGTGGACATTTTATGAGAGACCTTACTCTGCCTGCTATAGTCCTTTTTCTGAAGGATGTTATTAGTCTTTTAATTATCTTAGGGACTTCCTCAGAGTTTCCTATATTTGACACCTATGTGTAATAATTGATATTGTTTATTACAAACTCTCTCTTTAAAGCATCACAATAATTATAGTATACCTGGATTTGCACCATTCTAACAAATTATTTTATATTTTAATTCTGTTTCTTCTCCTTGCCCCTGTCGATGCTGATGTTTCTCAGGGACTTTCAGAACCTTTATTCTCAACTTTATATACACGGGTCCCCATTACACCTGGTTTTATAACAGAATCTGTAATTAGTATTCAGGTTTCAGTTTGGTTTTGCTCTTGGATTTCAGTGTAGCATTTTAAATGTGTCTGCTAAACTAAACTACCTCCCAATAGCTCAGATGCCTCCTGCATTGGAGCATTTCATACTGAGATGATGACCTGTTTTCCTGTGTTTGGGTTTACTTATTTCTTCCCCTTTGTCTTCTCATCAGCTTATCCCATGGACTCACTTCCTCTCATTCTTTTCTTACATTTGGATGGACTCTACTTGTATAATACATTATTTTACTCCTTCTAGTTCTTCCATCACCGTTGCAATTTCTATATCTAACTTATTAGCATATCAATGTATTTTATGCAGTGTTGTCTTTTATCTCAAATAGCCTTATTTATAGAATTACCTGATTTTCCAGATCTTTGATCATCTCCTTTCAAGATTGCTCTTTTTCCCGACATGTACTTATCTACATTTTGCTTCTGGCCACTGGGCCTCAGTTTCTTGTTCATCAGTCCCTTTCCCATCTATGGCCTCCCACTCATAATTGTCTTATGCCTGGAAGCCCTTGCTCATCCATTAAACATTTATCTGAACTGGATTCATTCAATTTAGTCCTCTACATCTACCTTGAAGTCTTCAAGTAATGTCTCCCCTTTTGAATTATCAGATACTTCTCATCTTTCATCTTTTATTCAATGTAATACCGTCTATTCATTTATATAGTTGTTTTGACATGTCACTGAAGACTATTTTGTTCATCCTCAGTGTGCTTAAGGAATATTCTTGCAGGCATGAACTTGTAAAATTGGAAACTTGGATAAGAGCAAAGAATTTTAGTTTGGGAACTAAGAAAGGAGTATCATAATCTCATAGCTGTATGATTGTTTTATAAGATATTGCTACAGATTATGAAATATATAAATAAATGAAAGAAATATTTTAATATTTAATTAGAAAAGGGCATGCCTGTGGTTAACTATTATATTCATACACTGTAGTGAATGCTAGTATGGGATTTTAAAAACTTTTTTCTTATTTTTAGAAACAATCTTATTTTACATATAAATCCCACCATTCCCTCACCCTCCCATCATCCCATGTCCCCCATCCACTCCATGGGGGACCATCAAAGTCTGTTACATCATTCGGGGGAGGGCCTAGGCCCTCTTTTGTGTACCTGGGCTGTAATAGTATCCCTCCATAGGGAATGGGATCCCAAAGTCCATTTGTACTCTAGGGATACACACTGGCTCCACTGTTGGAGTCCCATAGACTGTTCTGGTCTCTTAGCCAGCATCTACATTCAGAGGGTTTGGTTTGATCAAATGCTGGTTCCCCAATTTTGGGATTTTGAAGTCAACCTCCTTATTGAAATTTACTAGATAAAGTGATAGTTGATATGTTATTCAGCTTTATTGTCCTTCAAAGAAAAGATGAGTGCTAATATAACCCCTTAATAAGGTCCTTAGTAGATGAATAATATACTAAATATAGACAGAAGAGTGTCTTGTACATATACAGGAATTTAATCAGGTATTTTCAATCAATATAATTAAATTATTTTGTTGTGTGTGTGTGTTTGTGTGTGTGTGTGTGTGTGTGTGTGAGTGCACTTGTACCACAGCATTCTCTCTTAAGTAGCCAGCAAATGCACTTAAGCTTGTTAAAATGCTTTTAGCAAAAGTAGGACAAGAAAATGTTTGTGGTTGCCTCTCTATTAAGCTAAACATTAAGTAAAAGAGAACTTTTCATTAGCTGATAAGTTGGGAAACCAACATAGTAAGACATATAGTATATATGTGTATAATATGCATACACATAAACATGACTTTATATATAGTAACTACAAAAAATGAGAGTAGAGAAGCTTCCCCTGCAGTTATAGGGAACTGATTAAGGTAATGAGGACAACTTTGGGCAGTTGGCTTTTCTTCTCTCTTTCCATGGATGTGAGTGATTGAATTCAGGTCATCAGGGTTGAGTGGCAAGTACCTTTACTGGCTCATTATTTCACTGATCTCCGATCCCTATTTTCTAAAATCATTTAGATTTTAAAAGATTTGTTACTATATCTTAAATCTACTTTTTTTTGAGGGAAGTCTCACTCTGTGCAGTTCAGTAACTTGGTTTGGTCTGGAAGACCATGTTATAGTCCAGGCTGGTCTTCGTCTCTTGCTCCATTTTGCTTCCCTTTCACCGTCCAGAGCATTCAGACTACTGGGCTGAGCCACTTTGCCCAGCTTCATACATACATACATACATACATGTACATGTAACAAGTGGTAGCTTTTAATTTTAATTATAGGGTTTATTAAAAATCACTTTTTAAAGATGCATTCATTTCGAGTCAGTCTTTACTGATTTTTTAGCCTTTTCCATCTATGACACCAAGCTTATGAAGAATGGAGCACTGTGTAAAGCAATTATCTGGGAAGATTGTATTGTGTGCTAATTGAGTTCACATTTTTTCTTATTCTAGTGCTTATAGCTTCTGCCTGGCTGCCCGGGAATAATTAATATACTATACCCACACAAACTTTGTAAAGTTACTACAACATATTGATTTTTATGTTACTTGTGTTTGAAAAGGCTATTCCTCTGGTATTTATAATTTGTTATTATGTTTAAAACTTTTACCTTGTTTTAAATTTTAGTTTTGAATTTTATATTAACTAGACCACATGGACCACATAAAGTTGGAGTCTGTGGAAGAAGTCAACTATTTATTAGTATTCTAAACACCTGAGCAATCCTCTATAAATAGCCAACTATTTGCCAAAATCCATTTTTGAAATTGAGGTTGCTACTGAAAAATTCTCATCTACCACTGTCTGCATATTCATGGTATAAATTGAGAATATTATCTTATCTATGCCAAAGCTGCTTAAACTAACTTGGATTGCAGTCACAATACATAAAATCTATACAGCCTCGCAGAATAGACAGTGAGCAAAGCAACTTGGCTACTTGCATCCTATCTACTTGTGTACTTTTAAAATTAATAAACTCTTGCCGAGGTTTTACCATGTAAAGTCAGATGAAGTTCTTTAATTATTCATTGCTTAAAAAACTGCAGCATGTTCATTATTCCTCCCTCTTTGCAACTGGATTCCAGGAGTTCAGCTCAGTGTTTAATTGTGGGTGTCTGCTTCTGCTTCCAATCAGCTATTGGATGAAGGCTCTAGGACGCCATATAAGGTAGTCACCAATCTCATTATCGGAGAAGGGCATTTAAGGTGACCTCTCCACCATTGCTTACATTCTTAGTTGGTATCGTCCTTATATATCTCTGGAAATTCCCCTAGTATCAGATTTCTTTTTAAACCTATAATGGCTTCCTCTATTATGGTATCACTTTTCTTGCTCTCCTCTAATCTTCCTTTGACTCAATCTTCCTGATCCCTCATGTCCTCCTCTTCTCCCCTTCTCTTTCTCCTAAATCCCTCTCCCCTCCCCCATGCTCCCAATTAGATCAGGAGATCTTGTCTCTTTCCCCTTTTCTGCGGGACCATGTATGTCTGTCTTAGGGTCCTTCTTGTCTCCTAGTTGCTCTGGCAGTGTGGATTGTAGGCTAGTTATCCTTTGCTCTGTGTCTAATATCCACGTATGAGAGAGTAATACCATGTTTGTCTTTTTGTGCTGGGTTACCTCACCCAGAATGGTTTCTTCTACTTCCATCCATTTACCTGTGAATATCAAGATTCCATTGTTTCCCCACTGAGTAGTACTCCATTGTGTAAATGTTCCACATTTTCTCTATCCATTCTTCAGTTGATGGGCATCTATGTTGCTTCCAGGTTCTGGCTATTACAAATAATGCTGCAATGAACATAGTTGAACAGATGTCCTTGAGCAAAGGGGTCAAGACCAGGCTGGGGAAACTCACAGAAACAACTGACCTGAATAAGGGGGAGCTCATAGTCCCCAGACTGACAGCTGTGAAACCAGCATAGGACCGAATCAGGCCCCCT
Organism: Mesocricetus auratus; assembly: GCF_017639785.1. NCBI lineage: Eukaryota > Metazoa > Chordata > Mammalia > Rodentia > Cricetidae > Mesocricetus > Mesocricetus auratus. The sequence continues at coordinate 14,036,313 of NW_024429199.1, read as the reverse complement.
GAATGTGGGTGTCAGTTAGGAGGCCTGAACAGTCTATGGGGCCTCTGGTAGTGGATCAGTATTTATCCCTTGTGTAGGGATGGACTTTGGGAGCCCATTCTCCATAGAGGGATACTCTCTCAACCTAGACACACAGGGAATGGCCTAGGCACTGCCCCAAATGATGTGACAGATTTTGATGATTCCCCTAATGGAAGGTCTCATCCTCCTTGGGGAACAGAAATGGGATGGGGTGGGGGGTCGGTGGGGGACATGGGAGAATGAGAGGGAGAGGGAACTGGGATTAATATCTAAAATAAGATTGTGTCTAATGTAAATAAAAATGCAGCATGGACTTCTGAGAATACAGCAGGTTGAACCACCCCTCTGCATGAGCTGCTTTTATGAATGCTATGGCAAGGCATTTATCAGGAACAACTTAAAAAAGGGAAGTTTATTTTGTCTCCCACTTAAGGAGACACACTGTGCATTTGTAGCTCTGCCCTTGTCAGTGGAAACTTGCAGCATGGACTAGTCACCTCTGGGTGGATCAGGGAGTCAGGAAGCAGTGATGCCACCAGAAACCTAGTCTGTCTATAACTCTCAACAGCTGCCTCAAGGTTCCAAAACAGTGCCACCAGCTGGGAACAAATTAGTCAACCTATGATTCTGTGAGAAAAATTTCCTATTTAAATGGTAGTAAATCTTTTAACTATAGTGACTTATTTCTTTCTACTATTCTCACTTGGTATGTCATTAATGTGCAAATATGGCTTTATCATTTAGTTTTTGTAGATTTAATCAGAACTTGGCTAGGCTAGAGAATCAGGTACACAGATGTTTTCCAGTTTTACAAATCACAACATGAGGGAAAATTCTCACTATACTTTCACTTATAGAATCATCACTAGTATTTTTGCTGATAGGTAAAAAAGAACGTAATTTATTTATTTATTTTTTACTTCATTGAGAAAATCTATTGATGTTTAGAAAATGTTTTATTTTCTAATTATATGCTTTGGACATAAATGTATTAAAGGGGAACAACATGACAGGATGAAGGGTATCATCTAGTCAAACATCACTACAAATTTCAACATCTGTTTGTAGTTGCAAGATTTCATCAAGATAGTCTTATGTAATGAAAACATGCAACATAAACACTGGCTATCAAGTTTGATCAAACCTTAGGTTCACCTAGGGATATTTGCAGAAATAAAACTCCAGCCTGTTAACATCATAATATCTTGGAGTAAACTTGCAGAACCATGATTTGTAAGAATCTCTAGGTGATTACAATGCTCAATCAGGTTTGAGAGTTACTAGAAGGAACATATATGGCTTTTCCTGCCATGTTCAAATAAAGCACATATATGACATCTGTGTATGTTCACAAACATGCAAACTTATGCATACATGCATATAAATGTGTATATGCTCAGGATCATTAGATGTCATTTAAAAGTTTGCATTTGTTAATTGAACACTGATAATAATGACATCTATTGTCATAAAGCTAATTTAGTGAAAAGTGCCATTCACGCTTATTAGCTGCCTTAATGTATTCCCTTGCTTAAGCTTCACCATACTTATGTGGTGTGTTTGTTCTTTCCATTTCAATGAAAATGAAAGTGAGCAAAGTGATGGCAAATTCCTTGCTCAAAGTCATACTACTTGAAGATATACAGCCAAAATTCCTAAATGGACCTCATGCATGCTTTCCTATGTGGTCTTTACAGCTTACTGGTTGAGTCGTAATAAGTAGGAGAAACACCTCAGATAAGACTGTTGTGGAAATATAGGTAAGGAGATCAGCAATATCTATGACTGTTTGTGCATTACTTGATATAAGAAAGCTAATTTACCAAGAATTTTTACTCTATGCTTTATTGTATTTTTGAAAGGTAAATAATTGTAACTCAGCTCAGAAGATAAAATGTTGCTGATAAGCAGAAATTTCAGAGATGACTTGGAAGCTTCTGATAAGCAAGGAGCTTTCTCACTGTAAGGAGTATTGGCTCATCAATCAAATGTGTTTATCATGAGGGTCTTTAAATTTGGAAAAATGTTTAAATAAGTTGGATAATGTTCCACAATTCCTGTAGATGGCAGCAGCTTTCTGTCATTGGATCTTTGGTCTTGGCAACAAACATGTTTGCTTGGTAATCCTCTGGAAATTGCACATGGGAAAGTAATCTGTAGTAGCCACGTACTAAGATACCAAGGGAAGGTGTGTTTTCCATTGGCTTTCCAAAAGCAATTTGCTCTTATTGGTTTTGAAAGGCTATAGCTGTGTCCTATATTTGAATAAGGATTGAATCATATTTGTCTGGATCTAAAGAAAAAAAATCTCAACCAAATTCAGGGCATTCTCAACAAAAGTGGAATTTGTAAGCATTCTCCTATCATTCTTTGACATTGCAAAAGGCAGATGCACACTTTTTCTAAATAAAATGACCTGCACGGTTTATATGGAATTCCAAGAGTAATGATCCAATAAATTTACTAACAGTTCCAGTAAATTTGCTTCACGGATGATGCATCCAATGATTGCCTTCTGCTCTCGGTCCTTTTTGCCTAATATACCATGTAATATGGTTCAATTCCAGAGTTTTATCTGTTAAATCATTCACCAAGGCAGCCAGGGAAATCTTTTTCTTTGTCTAAGACAAACAAGCCACTGGTGGTTCTAGGTACACAGTTTTTGAACACTTTATTATTGTTTTCAAAGGGGGAGCATTCATGTTCTTAATGCCCTTTAAATACACCTACTTAAACCCCCTGGACATTCCTTATTATATGTTAAATTACATAGGAGTATTCAGGTGACTGTAAATAAGAAAACTCATTCTGAAGAATATAGTTTTGGGATTGAATAATTGATATCAAGAAGAAGAGATATTTCAATTAGTTTAAATACAACTAGAACATTAGCTCTCCAGGCTAAAGCATTGGTAACTTCCCTAGCAATGTTTGAGTTTAAAGGAACAAAGAAAAGCATTTTGTGTATTGATCCTTTATGGAACTCATCCAAATACCAATCAGAGGAATTTTGGTTAAGTTATGTTAAGCTATTTTTTTTTGATCTTTTCAAGACATGGTTTCTCTGTGCAGCTTTGGAGCTTGTCTTGAAATTCACTCTATAGGCAAGGCTGGCCTTGAACTCACAGAGATCCCCCTCTCAGCCTCATTAGTGCTGGGATTAAAGGTGTGCCCCACCAACTCCCAACTTTGGCTAAGCTGTGTCATGCAAACTGTTTTCTGATGTCTTTAAAAATTGTTTTTTTTTAGTGGGCAAGAATCCACATAAATTTTGTGAATTAGGACATTTTGTTCAAAAGTTGACAAAACAAAGATACCATCTCACTGTGTCAATGGGCAGTGAATATTTCTTCTGTCCTAACAGATCAGAATTGATGAAGTATCCCATGGTATCAGCTTTGCATCCCTGTACATTCTAGGCATCTACGGGACTATCAAACTAATTGTGGAACGAATCCCTCAAGTGCCTTCTTTCAGCTTTCTTTTAGGATCAGTTCTATGAATAAGTTAGAACCCATGAACAAGAGCTCAGGGATCATCTCCTCTCGTTTGGTCTTATGAGTATGAATGTCCACTTTGTTTTGTCAACTTTTGAACAAGGTTCCAAACTTCAGTCTTTAGGTTTGTATGGTGGATGGTTTAACCATGGAGTCCTATACCTAGACTAAGAATTAAAGTTCCTATAGGCCATTTAAGAGGTACACAAGGTATTATTTTTAATTACCTATCAGAAACTTGTAATTGATTACATAAAATTTTTTGATCCATATTCCAGTACCCACTTTATACACTGTGCTAGTTAATGAGAGATGTAGTTTCTATGAACAAGGTTTTTTTGGGGTGAATGGACTTATACAACTTCTAATGCTTACTTTCAAAATAATTTCAAAAACATGAACACTAATTCCATAGGATAATTATAATATGTATACTGAAAGAGAGGTGTGACGGCCATGGAGTCTCAAATAATCTATGATTTTGAATACTAGTTCTCTAAAATCATTTTATTTAAAATTAAATAAAAATTTGACATACAGATAATGATGAATGAAAGCACTATTTTTTTTTGGTTTTTCGAGACAGGGTTTCCCTGTGGCTTTGGAGGCTGTCCTGGAACTCACTTGGTAGACCAGGCTAGTCTCGAACTCACAGTGATCCGCCTGCCTCTGCCTCCCGAGTGCTGGGATTAAAGGCGTGTGCCACCAACGCCCGGCATGAAAGCACTATTTTAACATTCCATGACCATAGGATAATTCAAACACTAAAATAAGACAGAACTATTGAAGTTGGTATGAATCTTTGAGCACAAATATGGACATATCAGTGCTATGAGCTCTTAAATCACTCGCAAATAAGAGATGGACACATCCAATTAGATGGAAAAATGTATTTGTCTTTTAGAAATGCACACATCTCCTGCTACCTAAGAAAACTAAAATTTTACTTTACTGATGAATTATAGCTTTGAGCCATAAGACAATATTTTTTTTCAGAAAAGTATGGTAGATACTAATGTGCAAAAATGAGAAGAAATTGAAGTTAGGAGGATATATGATGTTCTCAACTGTGTATATATTTGTCCACACCTGTAGAAATGTTTCAACAGTGACAAAAGATGTCTATAGGATATTCAGCTAAACTGTCTTACATAAAAGGCCTGGGTATCTGGTGTTTATGGGAGTCCCTACCCCTTATATATATTTAAGGACAAATGATTATCTAATAAAATAAATTACTGCATATTTCAAAAAGCTAGATGAAAGGATTTGGAATGAAACAAAAATGTTGGCAGACTCTGCCAAAAGCAATCTACAGATTCAATGCAGTCCCCATCAAAATCCCAACACAATTATTCACAGACTTTGAAAGAACAGCACTCAGATTTATATGGAAAAACAAGACCCAGGATAACCAAAACAACCCTGTTCAATAAAGGAACTTCTGGAGGCATCATCATCCCTCACTTCAAGCTGCATTATAGAGCTATAGCCCTGAAAACAGCTTGGTATGGTCACAGAAATATACAAGTAGACCAATGGAATTGAATTGAAAACCCTGATATAGACCCACATACCTGTGAATACCTGATATTTTGCAAGGAATCTAAAATTATACTATGAACAAAAGAAACATCTTCAACAAATGGTGCTGGCATAACTGGATGCTGGCATGTAGAAGACTGCAGATAGATCCATGCTTATTGAAATGGACAAAACTTAAATCCAAAAGGATCAAATACCTCAATATAATTCCAGTCACCCTGTACCTCTTAGAAGAGAAAATGGGAGGTACCCTTGAACAAATTGGTATAGGCCACTGCTTCCTGAACATAACACCAGTAGCACAGATACTGAGATCCACAATTGATAAATGGGACCTCCTGAAACTAAGAAGCTTCTGTAAGGCAAAGGACACAGTCAACAAGAGAAAACAGCAGCCCATACACTAGGAAAAGATATTCACCAACTCCATATCTGACAGAGGGCTGATTTCCAAAATAATACAAAGAACTCAATAAGTTAGTCACCAAAACACCAAATAATTCACAGGCAAATGGATGGCACTAGAAGAAACCATCCTGAGTGAGGTAACCCAGTCACAAAAAGACAAACATTGTATGTATTCACTCATATATGGCTATTAGACATAGAACAAAGGATTACCAGCCTACAATTCCCACCACCAGAGAATCTGGAGAAAACCACAGAAACAGCTGACTTGAACAAGGGATTGCTCATGAGCCCTAGACTGATAACTGGGAAACCAGCATAGGACTGATCCAGACCCCCTGAACATGGGTGTTAGTTAGGAGGCCTGAGCAATCTACGGGGCCTCTGGTAGTGGATCAGTATTTGTCCCTAGTATAGGAATGGGCTTTGGGAGCCCATTCCACATAGAGGGATATTCTCTCAGCTTAGACACAAAGGGAATGGCCTAGGCCTTGCTCCAAGTGATATGACAGACTTTGAAGATCACCCATGGAAGGTGTTATCCTCCCTGGTGGGCAGGAAGGGGATGGGAGAGGCAGTTGGTCGGGGGCAGGAAATTGGGATTGGCATGCAAAACAAGGTTGTTTCTAATTTAAATAAAAAAACAAAAAATGTTTGAAGGGCTAGATAAGTTTCACTTAATTTGAACACTGTGGCCCATTTGATATATGGGTTTTATATTTCTGTGCCAGGTACAGGTGTTTAACACAAAATTCCACCTATAAAACTTCTAGGAATTACACATTCACAAAGAAAGCTATTCTAACCTTGTTGTTAGTTATGATTAGTTCCTAGAGATCTCTCCAAAAGAAACCCCTCACTATCTTTCTCACATATGGCACACATATATAGATGTTGGTTTTCCATAGGCAAATTTGAGGATGTTTGTGCATACTAATAAGAACTACCCTTTTACTCATATTCAAGCTATGTTGAAGCATGGTATTACTGAGGGTGTTGAATGAAACAGATATTTTTGTTTCAATGAAGAAAATAATCATGAAAAGATTTAGTGGATCTTTGAATCCATAAAACATTATTATTAGTATTAAGCAAAGGAGTTTGACCATCTGTTCTTTGTCTTCACTGAAGCCAGAACACGAGGAAACAAACTACAGCATGAGGTATTTAGGTTAGAATAATTGAGGAATTTTCTGACAGGATTGTTAAACATTGAAATGAATCAGAAAGCCATGTTGTGAAATCTTTTTTCTTTTCCCTTCTTTTTTTATTTAAATTAAAAATGATCTTATTTTACATATCAATGCCAGTTCCCTCTCCCTCCCATCCTCCTATGCCCCCCACCAGCCCCCATCCCATTCCTCTTTTGCTCCCCAGGGAGGGTGAGGCCTTCTATGGGGGATCATCAAAGTTTGTCACATCATTTGATGCAGGGCCTAGACCCTTCCCCATGGGTCTAGGCTGAGAGAGTATCCCTCTATATGGAATGGGCTCCCAAAGTCCATTAGTACTGTAGGGATAAATACTGACTTACTACCAGAGGCCAAATAGACTGTCCAGGCCTCCTAGCTATACCCATGTTCAGGGGCCTGGTGTGGTCCTATGCTGATTTCCCAGCTATCAGTCTGGGGTCCATGAGCTCCCCCTTATTCAAGTCAGCTGTTTCTGTGGGTTTATACAGCCTGGTCTTGACTCCTTTGCTCATCAGTCCTCCCTCTCTGCAATTGGATTTCAGGGGTTCAACTCAGTGTTTAGCTGTGGGCATCTGCTTCTGCTTCCATCAGCCACTGGATGAAGGCTCTACGATGGCATATAAGGTAGTAATCAATCTCATTATCAGAGAAGGGCATTAAAGGTAGCCTCTCCTTATTGCTTAATTAGTTGGGGATTTTTTGTTGATGTCTGAACATTTATCTAGTGCCAGATTTCTCTTTAAATATATAATGGTTCCTCTATTAAGGTATCTCTTTTCTTACTCTCTATTCTTCCCCTAGCTCAAACTTCCTAGTCCCTGAAATCTGTTTAGATACTTGTTATTCCTTTACTAAATGTGATTTATGTTTGATGTCTGCTAGTTTCTCCAGAAAGCTGACAGACTTCTCAAGGTGAAAATCTTTCTACCTATGATTTCATGAAGATATGTTTTTAAATACTAATGTTAGAGGGAGGGACATGAAACACTAATGATAAAGTAACCATCAAGATTTGTTAAGCTTTATTGTGTAGTAAGCTGTATGCAATGGTATTTACAAGCTATCCCTCATCTGAGTAAAGCAATGTGTCAGGCAATACAGCCTAAAAGATGTGGTATATAGATTCTGTGGACAGATGGTGACGTCACACACCAAATCACCCTTTACTCACAGCAGATTTGAACATTTATTAAATTCCCTGAGAGGATTTTCAGAATAATCACCCTTCCAGGTATCATTCCCTTATTTTGAGAAAATTAAAAATTTTAGGATGGGATTTGATCAAGTCTCTTTGCATGCATTAGCAGAGAATAGACAACTTGACCTTGAAGGACCACTTGTTTCTGATATTCCATGCACTTGCTGATCATTATGTGTGGTCCTAGGTTTATAGTATGACTTGGTGCCTTCAGCGGGGTGAAGACTGCAGCGCTTTCTTTCCAATGGCTAAACACACTTCTATAAAAATAAAGAACTAGATTGACTGGCATAGTCATATTTTGGCAAAGAGGTAACCCATATTTTTAATAGTTCTAGATTTTTGAATCCCAAATACAAATACCTGTGTCCTTCTCATCATATTCATTCCTTCTTTGTTTCTTTGTCTCTCTGTCTCTCTGTCTATGTGTCTCTCTCTTATCAAACTCTTCCCTTAGGCTTCCATAATGGATAAGTCCTAAGTCGTCCCAGAATTTGTAAGTGTAGCTTGATGAAACTGTTTTTTGCACATGTTCTTTTTTTTTTTAATTGTAAGTCTTAGCAAACAGGCATGCGTCTTGATTTCACAATCTTGAAGGCTTGCCCAGAATGTCACCAATGGGACATGCAATGGATGCAGTAAATCCAACAGAAAGAAACAATGGTGAAAAGATGTGAGCCAGCAAAGAATTTTCTAGAATCCCTTGAGTTGATGAATGTCTCTGTTTTTTGGTTAAGGTTCCCCAATGCACCCCTCTCTTCCTGAAGGTTTCTTGCACCTCTGTGACTATTTCTGTGAGTTGTCTTCTAAGTACATAAGGGAAAGATCACTGAACATGAAGTCCAGAACTCAGAGTGCTAATCAAGGTTTCCATTTGAGTCACTAACACAGACCTCAAAACCGAAACACATTTTATTCGTGCTTTGAAGTTGTTTCAAACAATTCTTATTTCAAGTGAAGCAGTCAAAAACAACCCAGAAACATCTATAAAGCCAGATATTTCCATGGTTCAGGTAACTCACAGAATGCAAATTAAGCACCTTGTAAAAGAAAAGGAATAACAATGTTCTAACTTTTATCATTGTCTTGTTGGCTTAGGTTAACATTTGAAAATCTAAAAAAAAAATGCTACTAAAATTCTATCATTCCCGTTCATGTGGGCAAAAAGCCTTTTATCTTTTAAGGGAGTAAATGTGTGGTAGAACACACTGGAATTTCTTTAGGTCATCTTAACTATTATCAGGATGAATTTGTTTTATTTTGTAATAAAAAGTTTAACAGATACTATGTTTCCTTTAGAATAAGAGGATACATTATAGTAGACTATTCACTTGATCATTTCAAATGCAACTAAGGGTTTGATTGTGTTGATGGGATTTCCAAAGATCAGCTGAGATGGGTTACTTTGTTCACATATAGAGAATACTAGTGCATTCGGGTTTTCTGCTGCTAACTTAATATAAATTGATAATTTTTACAAAGCTGCAAGGAGTTATGGATGAAACAAATGTAGGTGCTTCTTTAAAATAATCAACTACCGACTCATAATGTCAGTGGTAAGTTAGAACACCTCAAGCTTCATGCATTTCATGTTTTAAAATCTTGGTTAAAGTAAAGATAGATGAAATCTTAATCAGCTTTGTTTAAGTAGGCTTCTTTATCTGTAATTATGTTTTATGCTTTTATTTTCAAGTTAACTTATGAAACTTTTTATTTTGAAACAATATTAATTTACAGAAAAGTTGTAAAGATGCTGTAGAGAATCCCATATATTCATTATTTATTCGCTTTTTACTATTTTATTTAACCACACTAAATGGATCTCAAATAAGAAACTATAGTAGGTGTGTAACCTAACTTCACTAACTAAATTTTAGATTTCAGGTTTACTCCTCTACACCAGGTTTCAAGCTTGGATTCAAGACTCTATTTGGGTATAGTTCCTTCACGTCCTGTGAAGTGTGAAACCATTTCTGATAATTTGTTTCAGAATTTTGAGAAAGCTTTTGAGTTGATGTGGGCTGACTATTTGCTCCTGACGTGACTAGGGGTTTGAGAGAGTATCACAAAGATGGTGCCATTCTCATCATGTCTTATTGGAAGAGCACACTATCAAGTATTTGCTACTAATGCTGAAGAGCTAAATTTCAACAAATTAAATTTTAGAGACCTGATTAGATTTATTGGGCATGCATAAACTCAGCAGCACGCAATCTAAAGAATAGCAAGGTCTCAACAATCTATATAGCAGACCAATTTTTCAGTCAGGAGAAGGCATCAACGAATAGACACATTCCACTATGGGGATGTGTGTGAAATCCTGTTGGTTTTAATGACTGACTTACTATTTATCTCTTCTGATTCTCAGAGAGTAAAATCCTCATGTCTTAGTAGGACAAATCTTACAAGAAAACAAAGTGTGGTTTCTGCTGGGGATGTGGAATCTTAATTTGAGTGACTTCTTTTTAGTCCTCTGTTGTTAGTTTTTTCTTCAACACAGTTTGAATTGTCATGTACATAAGATAGCTGAATACTATTGTGTTCCCAGATTCCCCCACTGTAAACTTACTTCCATGTGATTTTATTTTTTATAGAAATCAATATATACAAACTCACCTTCAAGATGTAGTAAGGTTTGACAACTGTTGGTTCAGTGTAGCAGAACCAGATATAAGATGCAGTGCTTTGAATTTCTTAGGAAAAAAGTTGTGAATGAAGTTAAGTGAAATTGTGGGTCTCGACTTTTGAGTCACATTTTTATGTTACAATCTGACATTCAGAGAAAGGAAAAAGAACTTTCATTTTCCTGTCATTTAAAATGAAAGTGATCCAAAGTGGTGTAGATCAATGATAAAGTGGCCTCTCAGAGGCACTGACCTAGGTGTTAAGGAAGTGAGTGAGTGTGTCCCACATCATGCTGGCCAGGTCCAGACCTGTGGCACATTTTATGGTCTGTTTACAATAATCTTGGAAGACAGAAAGTGGTTTACTTAATGCACACAATCTCTGGCCTGGATCCAAGAGCTATATTTCCCCACAATTATCTATTGTGTATTTAATATGTGCTAGAACTCTTCAAACAGTTTTAATGCTATATGGTATTACTATAATAGCTTTGTAAAATAGTTGTTAGGGTTCAAATTTTATAGGGAAACAGAAGCTTAAGAGGTCTGGTTGCATAACCATACTAGTAAGAATTTCATCTTGCATTAAAATAAAATTTCTCTGTCCCAAAGTATGTGGTTTATACATATATGCAAAATATATAATTTAAAAATTGTTCATAACAACAGAATGTTTGACAATGAGGATTGTCTTCTAATAATCAAGGTGCATAGCTACATCATTCGGACACAGAAGTCTGGTGGTCATATTCCCAAGTCCAAGTACATCCTGATATTATTACAGAAACAAACTTCTCTAAGTAGATAATGAGTCATTAAAAGGAGAAGTAGGCAGTTGAAGTTGCTGCTGGAAGCAATCTTATTTCAGTTTCCTCAGAGTACACACTTGCAGCTAATTTTTGAAAGCTTAGAATCACCATTTGTAAAGGGTTCAGTCAAGAAGGCAATGGGTGAAAATCAGATGTAAAAGTTTGTCTTGAATATTATTTGAAAGAAATTATTGTTTTAGTCATCCAGTTCTTATTTCTCGAAGATACTAAAAATGCTATTAAAAGTCATCTGAGTATGGAAAATCCATAAATCCCTGTGTGTAACTATAAAATTATTTTCCTGAGAGTTGAACAAAAGCTATTTGAACATATGCCCAAATATTCAGGTGAAAAGTCCATTCCCCAAGTGCATTTGGATGACCTTCTCTAGTTTGAATATAGGCCAGAAAAATTGGATTCTTCCCTATTTCCTTGACTCTTTTGGAAATGGTTTTTATACAGTTTGACATTATTCAATCATCGGACCACAGTAAAGTATGCCTCCTGTCTGTACTTTTGATGTATTTTCCATGAGTGGTTACCCTGTCTGTCTGTCTGTCTCTTCCATTCCTTGATTTGTCACGTTTGTTACAGATTTTCTTCATCAAATACTTTCCATTTTGACTTAAGTCCTTTCGTCAAATGGAAAAGATCTAGTTTCTAGGACATTGTTGCAAGTGAGTTTATCAAATTCCTCTACAGATTGCATTTTAACATAGAACTCTTAGTAGGAACCTGAATTAATACTGTATTTTCATGCACAGTAATATTTCAGGTAAGAATGTTAAAATATTCAAAATTTATCTTTTTGAAAGTTCATATTTTAAAATAATTATCTCTACAATGAAAAAGAACAGGTCAGTCATTTAGTAATATTTATTGAGCACTAAGTATGAGTCAGTAGTAGACTCCAGGAATATCAGTGATCAAAATCAAGGTTTCTCATCTCATGGAGTATATATATTCTAGAGGGAGGATCTGACAATAGTACACACATAAACACACACACACAGATCAAATCCAGTGAAAGAAAATAATTAAAATAGGAAATTATACAGTGTATGCAAAAAGTGATAGATACATTTTGCTCATGTATACTGGCAATGATATAAACATGAATGTTTCACATGCAGTAATGTGAAAAAAAGTGAAAGGAACCTACTTTCTTTTATAGACATTTTGAAATACTGAGGGAAAAGCAGAAAATTAATTTATGCTATGCTCTATTGATGTATGTTACATTTCTTATACTTAAAGATCCAGTATGACAGGCAGTATAAAAGTACCCTACATATGTTATTTCATTTCATTTTCCTAATACCCATAATATGTAGTAAGATCAGAATGCCAGTATTTGTAGGATGATGTCTAGAAAACTTCAGGTTGAATAACGAATGATACTGAACTAGGGCAGGAGTTGTTATTGCAGCACAGTGAGCTAAGGACACAGGGAAAGTGATTTACTTTCCAAGTCCTGCTCTACTGACCGGTGCAAAAAACCATAATAATGATATCAACATCACTACATATTTGATGAGTATTTAATGTTACTATTCTTAAATCGTTGCTGTCATTATTTGGCACTTTAATACCATTCTACTTAAGTGAGGGACTGGAAATATTCATGGGCATAATCCAGAAGGCATTTAGAGCAAGTAAAATCTAGTACTGAAAAGGATTTTTAAGGAAAAGGATCAGAGATAGTCCAATTGGTGATTCCAGCACAGAGTTCAGAGCTATTCCTAAGGTTTGAGGTAGAATGCAGACAGTTAAGCTGGTATTTCTTTCATAAGCATCAATCATGTGTGATATTCTCAAGAAGTATTGCAAAGTGCTGTTTCACTTATGATACTTTCCATGCTTTCTAGCTACCCCAGGACAGTAAGGTCCATCCTTCAATTTTATGTGCAGATGAAATCCAGTTCTGCTCAAGGAAGTAGAAATAAAAAAGGATTGGATTCACAAGACTTGCTATTAAATCCTTCTTTTTAGATATATAAATCTGATGGATTTATTATCTTGATAAAATCGCTTCAGCCTTCTTACCTATACAGATGAAATAATAATAGCTTCTGATAGTGTTGTCACGTGTATTGAATGTTAAAAGATGTTTAAGTGTTCTTTACAAGCAGAAGAAAATATAGAACATTTGCAACAGTTTTATAGGAAGCTGATTGCACTGAAGTCAATGGCAATGAACAAAATTTTGTAAATTTGCCAGTCCTTGAGAAAACTGGGATGTAGCCTATCTCATGTTGTTCCCTTTGAGACCCATCCACTTTGCAGGCCTGATTTGTTCTATATTAACTCAGGTGAGTTCAGCTAGAATACAAAACCCAGAAAGTGTTTAAACAGTTCGTGGAACTGATTTGCTCATATAACTAAAGGCCAAAACCGGGTAAAGATTGAGCCAGTGAATTATTAAATACGACTTAGGACTCAATTTCTTCCCATTGTTGCTTTGCATTCCTAAGTAGCTCCCAGGCATCTATATGTTACTATTCATGTCCTGTATGAAAAAAATCTGTTTTGGTATTCTGGCTATAAAACCCCAGCATTTCAGATTTTGTCTCTTGTCAACCACTGGGTCAATCACATGTCAAAGGAGAGGCATGAATACAACAGTTGATCTATGGTTATACGATCCATTCCTGGACCTGAAGCGGGAGGCATTTTCACCAGAGCCATTGTAAATATAAGTTAAAAACGTCAAGCGTGTCCAACCCTTTGGGAAACAGGTGACGTCCTGAGTGAAAGTGTGTTCGTTGATACGAGCATTGTTGTGTCTTAAAGACATCAATGTGTTAGAGCCATGTGAATAGTAATGTTTCCAGATGTTAACAGTGTGTATCAAGCACAGTTTCCTCCTTCCAGATGACTGCATCCTGAGAGGGCTGCCCTAGGAAGACTCCTACTGAGAGCTGACCTCCCAGTTCAGCTGTGTATAAACATACCTCCTTGCTCAGTTGTATATAATAAATTTGGTGAGTTTCTGGGCTGCTGGTGCATTGCCATCAGAGCACATTGCCCATCTTACACCAGGCTTTTTGCATCCCTGTCTGTTGCTTCATTTCTTGTTGCTCCAAAACCATTCAGGTCATGACAAAACTCGCAGCCCACAGGACACATGTGGTAGAGGATAGCCTTGAGTACAGTCCAACACAAAACCGTGTGTGTGTGTGTGTGTGTGTGTGTGTGTGTGTATGAGAAAGAGAGAGCCAGAGAGAGCCAGAGACAGAGAGAGACAGAGAGAGAGAGAGACTCTTTATTTTTAACTTAACTGTGTGGTTCTTCTATGAAAAATCTGTAGAAAACAATATTGTCTGGCAATGTCACATGGCTGGTCACTCTTGGGTGATAAAGAGAAGAGCGAATGCAATGACAAGGACAAAATGTGTTGTGTGCTTCAGCTAAACTGACTTGGTGGACAGAGTCACTGGGATTCTTGGGGGATTTTGTGGGGCTTTTGGAGACATGTGAGAGAAATTTTACTGCATATTATAGTTTTACTATATGGAAGCTTTGATTTTTTTCCACATGAAAGGGGGAATGTAAAAGCAATTACACAGGCAATTATGTTTTGAAAAACCAATGCAAGAATTCAAGTTACCCTCAAGGCACACAGAAGTACAGTAAATTTTTATCATTACCAGAATTATTTTCATATTTTTGTAGAAATCCCGTGAGTACACGCAGCTTAGAAAATTTAAAATGACACACATGAACATGTTAATGTAGTATTTTGTGTGTGAATATTTCTTTGTTATATCATCAATTTGTCTTGAAGAGACAGGATTATGGCCATTTTAGAGGAAAAGCTTCATTCAGTCTGCTATTCTTCAGAGGTATAGAGAGCCATTATTTCATGGTGACCTAAGTTATTCATATTAGGGTGCCCTTTGAAAAGAGTGATGGTTCTTCGAACTCAGCATGTAGGCATAAACTAGAACTTTTCCACTTAAATTTGATAACAATATTGAAAATTTTAGGAGTAAAATTACTCAAGGGACTAATAGAGACAAATATTCTAAAAAGAACAAATGTTTACCCTTCTCATTCCTCTGTGCTGCCATTGAAAACCATCTCAGCCTGAAACAATTTTGTTTTATTATCTTATTCTACTTAAAATATTGTTCCAGTGATTCATATATCCATACAAATATTACAACACATGTATCTTGCTCTTAGCTTGAGTTTATCTGTAAGAAGAAATTGAACCAACCAAAACACTGTTGAGATTATACTAAGGTATGTCTACACTCTTAAAATAATAAAGCTGATTAATGTAAACTTTTATCATATTGCTGAGCAAGTGACATGTTAGTCTGACTATGTATCAGCAATAGTTCATGGTGTTAGGTTTCTGATTGTTTAAACATTGGAATTATTTGCTTTCTTATGTCATTTTTCTCTGTTAACAGATTTTATATAACAGATATGAAAAACCGTTATAAAATCTTTAAAAATAATAAAGAATATTATTGATATGGTAGAGCTATGAGAGTGACATAACTGCCATCCACATTCCATATAATACTGGATGTATTGATTTTGGTGTCTTACATGGAATAGCATAACAAATCTTAGAATAATTTACTAATGATTAAAAATATTGTAAGAATGCCTGTATATAAATATACAAGATTTAAAATGTTTTTGAAAGAAGCAAAGGAAAAAGAAAATTAGGAGTAGATGGTCTTTGGCATGATGCTAATGTAAAATGTAGGTCGTGGAAGGATATATAAATAAGTTCCCTACCTCCGAACATCAAAAATAAAAAAAACGAAAAACACAATAAGGTAATCCTGTTGAAAAATTCTGTAAGCTATAAACAAGGTCACTGGTCAAGAAAAGCTGTTGTTTTTCATTAAACTCAGTAGCTGCCCCTTAAGTAACTTCTGTATTAATCAGTAATTACAACTTCTAAGCTACTAGGCCATAGCCAGGCAATAATTCTGTTTCCTCAGGCACTGGCTCTATCATGGCAGCTAAAGAGAGCTTTACCTAGCTCTCTATATCTCTATAGAACTCCAGATTCAAAAGTTGGTGTGAGATTCTGCTTGCTTACAGAAGATGAATAGCAAGTAACTAACCTTCTCTCCTAGCTCAAGTCCCCCCCCCAAACAGCATGTTCTTCTGGTCAGCCCTCTCTTAAGAACCCTAGCTACACGTGGTTCCCCCTACCACTTCCTGACAGCTAGTTGCTGACTCAGTCTCTTGACCCCAAGTTAATTTTATTTAATCAAACAAAAGTAACATGATGTTTGCATCATTAAACAAATGTTCCACAGCATAAAAAGTAACACATCTTAAATTAATATTCCACAACAAAAGCACATTTTTTCTTTATACTAAAAGGGAAGAGAAATTGTTCAAGCATGTTTTCATGGGCTTAGTGTTGTTTTTTAATCTAGGGAAGATCAACAACGTTACCCTTTAGTAGCAGGAAAACTATATTATTTTCCTTCATAACCTAGTGGTCCTAACAATATTTAAATATTTTTCTAAATTTAAAATATTCATTTTTAATTTATATGTATTGATGTTTTCCTGCATGTATGTATGCGTGCCACATGCATGTCTGGTGTTCGAGGTGGTTAGAAGAAGGCACAGGATTCCCTGAAACTGGAGTTCTATTTGTTTATGAGCTGTCATATAGGTGCTGAGAATCAAATCTGGGTCCTTTGCAAGAATAGCCAGGGCTCTTAGCTACTGAACCCATCTCTCCAGCCCCCTCTCTGTATTAAGGCATTGTTTATGAAACTTGTTTGTGTACTATTCTTGTAATGATTTGGGCTTTTAACTGGAGTCTCCCTATGGTTCACACATAATAGATGTGCTTACTGCATTATGAAATAAGTGCTTATGGGCATTTGTCAGCTTGACTAACAACATAAAGCAAAGTGTGAGGGACATACTACTTAAAAAATTGGGCATTAGCCACCCCCACCCCAACCCTGCCACACACAAGTACCTTTCTTACTGGTAGGCCACCCTGCCTTCTTTCCTATAGTAGACAGTATTATTCTTGTGTTAGTAGGGTCAACATTAAATAACTGGTTCCAGCAGGTAAGGTGTAGGACAGGTGATCATTTGGTAGGACTAAACAAAAGGAACCTGGCCCGCTTGGTCCGGCTGCCGAGTGTGAGGCAGAACACCTTGTTTGTGCATTAATGTTGGCTGTACTGACTTCTGTGAATGTGCACGTGGGAAAGGAGCAGCTTTTGGTGTACATAATAAGTCAAGACTAAGCAGTTTTGAATGTGATCTATAACACAAATTGAACTGAAGAATGGATAACCATATGTAGTAAATTTGAATTGACATATGTGTTGGGCTTCAGGTCCTTTGGTGTCTATAGTAAATACCGTACCTCTGTCTTCTGGGCTTGGAACTAACTGAGGTATAGATTATAGAAGATCTCAAAACCATACATTTGAGAATGCACTTTGGGCTGCAGCCATAGTCTGGGATTCACGAGATGACTCCCTGACAGAGCTCCTTCGCCTTTGGTTGGCTTCCTTGCTTTAGAAATGCATGGGGGCAGTCCTGAGAAAAGGATGGAATCTGTGATGCTTTACACTGTCAGCCTGGTAGGATATAGAAAAAAACCTTTGTGCATGCCTGTGATAGATTTTTCTAGATTAAGTTAATTGAGGTGGAATGATCCACCCTAACTGCCAGAATGCATAGCAGAGAAAGCAAGCTGCATGAAAGCATCTCGCCTCCTTCCTGACTGTGATGCAGGGTGACCAGCTGCTCCAAGCTCCAGCTGCTGTGATTTCCTCACCATGATGAACTGTACCATTGAACTATGAACTAAAACAAAGCCTTCCTATTGTTGAGTTTTTCTGGTCAGATGTTTTGTCTCAGCAACAAGAATCTAATATAATCCAAAAAAAATAACTCAGAAGAATTGAGGTTTTTCATTTTAATTCATGGGATGAAAAAGTGAAACCAAAAGAGGAGCCCCGTTTTATTTTGATATCACATAAATAATAGCAGGGAGGCAGGCTGAACTACCTCCAGCATGGTAGATCAGTATTTTTTACCGCCTTGGATTCCGTTGTGTGCTAGCTATGGGACCCTGGAAGATCATCTGCTACGAGTCTCAGGTTCTTTATATATAAAACAAGAGCATGTGTAGACTGTTAGTATTAGGTTTTAAATTATCTGTGTATGTTTCTGTTTGTGTGTGGGAATATGTACATGGATGCTGCTGCCTACTGAAGTCAGAAGAGGGCGTCAGATTCTCTGAGGTTGTAGCAACAGACAGTTGTCAGCTGCCTGGTGTAGAAGCTTGAAACAGAGCTTGGTCTCTACAAGAGGAATGCGTGCTCTTAATCACTGAGCTATCTCTCAAACCCTGTAACTAACTTTTTAATTAATTAATTAATTAATCCTTTTTTTTAACAACCTGACCACTGTTTACCCTCTTTCCTTTCTTCCCGGGTCCTATCCCACCTCCCCTCTGGCCCTCCATCCACTCCTCTGTTTCTATTCAGAAAAGGGAAAGCCTCCCATGGATATCAACCAACCACATCATATCAAGTTGAAGGCTAGATGAGGCAACCCAGGATGAGGATAAGATTCCCAAAATCCAGCAGAAGGGACAGAGTTAGCCCCTGTTCTCATAGTTAGGAGCCACACAAGAAGACTACGGTACACAACTGTAAAATATATGCAGAGGGCCTTGGGCAGTCATCATGCAGGATTCCTGGTGGTTGGTTCAGTCTCTGTGAGCCCCCTATGAGTCCAGCTTAGTTGATTCTGTGGGTTTTCATGTGATGTCCTTGACTGCTGTGGCTCTCGTAATCCTGATTCTGCGTCTTCTACTGGATTCCCTAAACTGATGAAAGTTGGGCTAGACACCAATCTATGAGTATAGCAGAATATCAGTAGGAATCACTAGGAATCTTTTTTATTTGACAGTGTTTGGCTCTATCCTAGGTCTCTGAGATATGCAGGGTCTGGGTCCTGGCCCTCCAGAAAGTGTGGGCTCCCTCTTGTGGCATGGGTCTCAAGTTGGACCAGTCATTGGTTGAACACTCCAACAATTTCTGTGCCACTTACACCCTAGCACATCTTATAGGCAGGAAAAATTGTAGATCTAAGTGGCTGGGTTGGTGTCTCAATCCCTCCACTGGAAATCTTGCCTGATTATAGAAGATGACCAGTTCAGGTTCCATGACCCCCAGTGCTAGGGTCACCTTCATAGGAATGGGGATTTCCATTGGATTATGTTTCTAGCTTGTCCCCAAGATGATCCTGTATTAGCCAGTGTTCTCTAGAGTCATAGAACTCAAAGAACGAATCTCTTTCTGGTTGTGAATGGAAAGTCCATGAATCTGGTAGGAACTCAGTCCCACAAGGCTGGATGACTCAGTTGGAATGGATGTACTGACAAGGTGAGAGCAAGCAGGCAAAGAACTAACCCTTCCTCCTCCTGCTGTCTTTATATAGGCTTCCAGAAGAAGGTATGGCCCAGATTAAAAATGTGCCTTCCAGCCTCAAGATCTGGATTAAAGGTATATGTCATCCTGCCTCAAGATCCAGATCAAAGGCATGTTGACTTCTTGACTCAAGACCAGGATCACAAGTGTGTCCTCCATTTCTGGATTATAGTTCATTGCAGATACAGTCAAGCTGACAACTAAGAATAGCCATCACCCCTCCCCCCATTCCAGTTGTCTCTCCTGTTACTTTCTCCATCCATCCTCTCCACATCTGGTCCCTCCTGTTCTGGTCCCACCCTCACAAACTCCTCCACTTGAGATGCACATTCTGTTTCCCAGGTACGTGGAACCCCAGAGAACATACAGATATTTTTAATTAACATCTACATTAGGCTCTTTTTGGGGACTCTGATCTTGCCATATGGTGCCATGTATCAACTTTTCTTCATGTTCTTTTAAATCACAAGACTTCTACTGCAAATGACGCTGTGTCTTGACAAATGGCCTGATTTGGTTTATCTTAGGGACTCTAGCCTTGCCATACAGTGCCAGTCCTCAGCTGCTCTCTGTGACTTCTTTATGCCTTTAAAACCAATGCCACCAGGATGATTCTTACACTATCAAGTTTGTCTGCCAGCACGCGATGTAGCCTCGGTCCCCTCTGAACACAGCTTGAAATACTCCCAGTTTAACAACCACTAGGATTCTAGCACCAGGGAATTTGATACCCCTAGCCTCCACAAACACCTGC
Organism: Mesocricetus auratus; assembly: GCF_017639785.1. Lineage (NCBI taxonomy): Eukaryota > Metazoa > Chordata > Mammalia > Rodentia > Cricetidae > Mesocricetus > Mesocricetus auratus. Next base: position 14,015,811 of record NW_024429199.1, on the reverse strand, counting down.
ACTAAAGCATTTATATACATCTACATGTAATTAAAAATAATAAAAATAAATCATTTATTAAGAAGAAATGTGAACAGATGAAATCAGGAGATAAAGTCTGTCCTGCAGATTGAATTTCAGACTACAAGACATCCTATGATAGCTTCACAGACTGAAGGAGAGGCCTCAGGCTTAGGGCAAAAGGGATGTTTGTGGGAAGAAGTTGAAGTCCCTTGCTTTGTAGCATAATAGTTATAAATGGAGAGCGGTGAAATCCTATTGCTGATGTCATCTCAGTTCAGAGTCCCTTTGAATAACTTTCAGGATGTGGGATACCTTTCCTCAGGAATTATCTTGTTCCTTGTAGTTTGGGGAACAGCCTGGTTAGCTACTTGAAGAAACTGAAAGGATAAAAGATTTATGTTTATTCTCATCTGACTTCTGTGACTGGATGTTAACTTTCTGGTCTGATTGAATTCTTGAATGTTAACCTACAACCTTATGAAGATGACAGGGAATGGACTTAAATCCATCAAGTGAAATCTGGAGTCAATTCTTGCCTATATTGATATTCTGTTCTACTTACTTTGGCTAAGAAGCCAAGAAATTATATACCAAGTTTGGCAAGAACATGGAGTGCTCCCTGGGTGACTTGTTCCAAGCTTCTGACATTGTTTCAATTGTGCAATGGTTAATGATATGTATTTAGGCGAGAAGAAATATTACTGGATTAGATAAACAATATACTGAGAGGCCTTTCTGATAGTTAACTTGCATGTGAATTTTAACCATGTTTTGAATTAGAAGTAGTGATTAAAAGCTACATATTTTTTCCTGCCACTCAGCCCCCTCCTCAAATTCCTGAGTAGAGTAGACTCCTACAGAGTCTTCCTGTTGGCACTTACATCCTTACTTTGAGAATGGAGGCTCTGCTTAGAGTTCAGGACATTTTTGCAGCTGGGGTGAACCTATAGCTTGCTGAGGCAAGTCAGCATGAAGCAATTGATCACACATCCAAAAATAAGAATTCTCACAGAAAGGAGTGGTAACTGCTGGAAAAAGCCTGCTGGCTTCAAATAAAGTGTGTGGAGACAATCACTCAACTGGGGTGGGATGTCCTTTAAAATAACTTCTTTGTGTTTGGTCCTAATTTTTTTCCTTTGTTTTGCTGAGAAAATGGAATGTTATATCCAGAGGGCTACTATCCTGCTGCGTGTCTCCTTTGCGAAATTATTTTATGGAATAACGTAGCATTTTCCTTCAGATATTGCATTTGGGAGTTCTTAGTTTAGAAATCAAAATTCTGTGTCTGAAAAAGAAAAACTATCAGTTTTTAATTATGATTTAATTTTTAATTGTTACTACTGAATAAAACATTTATGGGTATCCCATTGTGATGTTTTGAAATATGTATACATCACTGAAAGGCTGAGTGGAGTTAATCAACATAGTATGGATTGATGTTCCTTTTACATGGTGGGAATACCTAAATATATTATAATATATTTCAAGAGCCTAATACTGTCATCATTTTCCACAATAGGACACTTGACTATCATTATCATGTTCTATGATAAAGCACTTGACTATGATTATCATGTTCAATGACAAGACATTTGAATTTACTTCTCAGATCTAACTGAAATTTTGTACCATTTGATCATTATATCCTCAATCTTTCTATTCTCCCAAAGACCCTCACTATCCCCATTCTACTCTGTGAGCTGAATGATCTTAGATTCTAATATTAGATAAGTATTGTGCAGTGTTTATACCTTTAAGATTGCCTTATTTTATGTAACCACTTCTAGGTTTATTGATGTTGTTTCAAAAGACAAAACAATCTCTTCCTCTTCTTTTGTCTTCCTTCTTTACCTAATTTTGTTATTGTTTTGAGACAAAGGCTCTTGTAGCCCACACTGGCCTTGAACTCACTGTGTAGCCAAGGACAATCTCAAACCCCTGACTCTCCCGTACCGTCTTCCAAAGTCTGGTATGAGATACTGTGTCCAATTTTTCTTTCATTTTTAAGTTTAAATTAGAAATAAGCTTCTTTTACATATCAATCCCAGTTCCCACTCCCTCCCTTCCTCTCTGTCGCCCCCCAGACCCCTTATCCATCCCCTTTATGCTCCCCAGAGAGGGTGAGGCCTTCCATGGGGGAAGCTCCAAAGTCTATCATATCATTTGGAACAGGGCCTAGACCCTCCTCCATGTGTCTAGGCTGAGAGAGTATCCCTCTGTGTGGAGTGGGATCCCTAAGTCCATTCATGTGCTAGGGATAAATACTGATCCACTACCAGAGGCACCCATAGATTAAGCAGACCTCCAAACTGACATCATCATTCAGAGGGTCTGCAAAAGTTCTATGCCAGTTTCCCAGATATCAGTCTAGGGGTCCATGAACAACCCCTTGCTCAGGTCAGCTGTTACTGTGGGTTTCTGCAATCTGTTCTTGACCCCTTTGCTCATTACTCCTCCCTCTCTGCAACTGAATTCCAGGAGTTCAGCTCATTGTTTAGCTGTGGGTGTTTGCTTCTGCTTTTATCAGCTACTGGATGAAGGCTCTAGGATGGCATATAAGGTAGTCATCAATAGCCTCTCGATTATTGCTTAGATTATTAGTTGGGGTCAACTTGGTAGATCTCTGGACATTTCCCTAGTGCCAGATTTCTCTTTCTCCCTCTATTATGGTATCTCTTTTCTTGCTCTCCTCTATTCTTCTTCTGACTTGTTCTTCCTGCTCTCTCCTGTCTTCCTCTCCCCTCCTCTTTCCCCTTCTCTTTCTTCTAACTCCCTCTCACCTCTACCCATGCTCCCAATTAGCTCAGGAGATCTTGTCCCTTTTCCCTTCTCTGGGGGGTCATGTACATCTCTTTTAGAGTCCACCTTGTTTCCTAGCTTCTCTGGTGGTGTGGATTGTAGGCTGGTAATCCTTTGCTCTATGTCTAAAATCCATATATGAGGGAGCACATTACCATTTTTGTCTTTTTGTGACTGGGTTACCTCACCCAGAATGGTTTCTTCTAGCTCCATACATTTGCCTTTGAATTTCAAGATTCCGTTGTTTGTTTTTTTGCTGATTAATACTCCATTGTGTAAATGTACCATATTTTCTCCATCCATTCTTCATCTGAAGGCCATCTAGGTTGCTTACAGGTTCTGGATATTACAAATAATGCTGCTATAAACATAGTAGAACAGATGTCCTTCTTGTATGAATGTGCATCTTTTGGATATATACCTAAGAGTGGAATTACTGGGTCTTGTGGTAGACTGATTCCCATTTTCCTGAGGAACCACCATACTAATTTCCAAAGAGGCTGCATGAGTTGGTACTGCCACAAGCAGTAGAGGAGTATTCCCTTTTTCCATATCTTCTCCAGCATAAACTGTCATTGGTGTTTTTGATTTTAGCCAACAGGCGTAAGACGGTATCTCAGAGTTGTTTTAATTTATATTTCCTTGATGGCTAAGGATGTTGAACACTTTCTTATGTGTCTCTCAGCCATTTTATATTCCTCTATTGAGAATTCTCTATTTAGTTCCACATGGAGCCTTCTCAAAAATCAACCTCATACTTGGCAACAACAGGTACAAAATAATTGGAATAACCCCTGTATATTATCAGACCACCATGCTTTAAAGTTAGAATTCAACACACCATGCTTTAAAGTTAGAATTCAACAATACTAATTGCAGAAATCCTGCAAACTCATGGAAATTGAATTATGTGCAATTGCACCATTCCTGAGTCAAGAAAGAAATAAAAAAAGAAATTAAAGACTTCCTAGAATTCAATGGGTGTTGGGGAAATCCTTTGTCAATAAAGCACCGCTGGCCAATAGGAACCTAGATAGGTGGGAGTAGGAGTCCAGGAGAACTCTGGGAAGGAGAAACACAGGGGAGTCGAGATGTAACGCCATGGAGTAGGAAGCCCGGAAACTTCTCCAGTAAGAGAAATACTTAGATTAACAATTATGGGGTAATTACTTAAGTCAGAGCTAGCCAGCAAGAAACAAGCAAGGCCAACAGCTTCATAATTAATATAGCCTCCTGTGTGTTTATTTGGGACTCATGCGGCTCTAGAACCAGGCTGGCGGGAAGGCTTCTCTCAAAGAAAAAGCTTCTCTTTACAAATGGGGATAAAGACACAACATACCCAAATTTATGGGTCACTTTGAAAGCAGTGCTAAGAGGAAAGTACATAGCACTAAGTGCCCACATGAAGAAACTGGAGAATAGCCACATTAGAGAATTAACAGCAAAATTGAAAGCTCTAGAACAAAATGAAGGAAACTCGTCTCTGAGGAATAGATGCCAGGAAAAAATCAATTTGAGGGCTGAATTAATAAAGTAGAAACTAGGAAAATAATACAAAAAACTCAATGTAACAAAGAATTGGTTCTTCGAGAAAAATCAGCAAGATACACAAACCTTTATCTAAACTTACCAAGTGGCAGAGTGTGAACATGCAAATTAGCAAAATCAGAAATGAAAAGGGGGACATAACCATGGACACCGAGGAAATCCAGAGAATCATCAGGTCAAACTTTGAAATCCTATCCTCCTCAGAATTTAAAAATCTGACAGAAATGAACAATTTCCTGGATAGATATAACTTAACAAAAGTAAATCAAGAACAGATAAGCAATTTAAACAGACCTATAACCCCTAAGGAAATAGCAGCAGTCATCAAGTCTCCCAACCAAAAAAAGCTCAAGGCCAGATGGTCTGAGTGCAGAATTCTACCAGAAATTTAAAGAACAACTTATAATGACTCTCCTCAATGTATTCCACACAATAGAAGCAGATGGGTCATTAGCAAACCCTTTTTTATGAGGCTCCAATAACCTTGATACCCAAGCCACACAAAGACACAAATAAGAAAGAGAACTTCAGCCCAATATCCCTCATGAACATTGATGTAAAAATACTCAATAAAATACTGGCAAATCAAACCCAAGAACACATCAGAAAAATCATCTACCATGATTAAGTAGGCTTCAACTCAGAGATGCAGGGATGGTTCGACATATGAAAATCCATCAATGTAATTTACCACATAAACAAAGCTGAGAAACAAAAAACACATGATCATCTAACTAGATACTGAAAAAGACTTTGATAAAATCCAACACCCCTTCATGGAAAATGTCTTGGAGAGATCAGGGATAACAGGAACATACCTAAACATAATAAAAAGCAATATACAGCAAACCAACAGCTAAACATCAAACTAAATGGAGAGAAACTCAATGTGATTCCTCTAAAATCAGGAACAAAACAAGACTGTCCACTCTCTCCATACCTCTTCAATTTTGTACTGGAAGTTTTAGATACAGCAATAAGACAACAAAAGGAGATCAAGGTGATACAAATTGGGAAGGAAGAAGTCAAACTTTCACTATTTGCAGATGATATGATAGTTTACATAAGTGACCTGAAAAACACTACCAGGGAACTCTTACAGCTGATAAACACCTTCAGCAAAGTGTTAGGATACAAGATCAACTAAAAAAAAATCTGTAGCTCTACTATATACAGATGATAAAAGGACAGAAAGAAATCAGAGAAATATCACCCTTTACAATTTCCACAAACAACATAAAATATCTTGAGGTTAACACCAAACCAAACAAGTGAAAGACCTGTATGACAAGAACTTTGAGTCTTTAAAGAAAGAAATTAAAGAAGATATCAGAAAATGGAAAGATCTCCCATGCTCTTAATAGGTAGGATCAACATAGTAAAACTGGCAATCTTGCCAAAAACAATCTACAGATTCAATGCAATCACCTTCAAAATCTTAGCACAATTCTTCATAGACTTTGTAAGAACAGTAATTAAGTTTATATGGAAAAACAATAGACCCAGGATAGCCAAAGCAACCATGTTCAGCAAAGCAACATCCAAAGGCATCACCATCCCTGACTTTAAGCTCAATTACAGAGCTATAATCCTGAAAACAGCTTGGTATCGGCACAATAGTATACAGGTAGACCACTGGAAACAAATTGAACACCCTGATATTAATCCACACCTACAAACACCTGATTTTTGGCAAGGAAGCTAAAATTATACAAAGGAAAAAAGAAAGCATCTTCAACAAATGATGCTGACATAACTGGGTGCTGGTATGTAGAAGACTACAGATAGATCCGTATTTATTACCACGCACAAAACTTAAGTCCAAATGGATCAAAGACCTCAACATAAACCGAGCCACACTGAACCTCTTAGAAGAGAAAGTAGTTGGTACACTTGAATGGATTGGTACAGGAGACTGATTCTTGCAGTAGCACAGACACTGAAATTGACAATAAATATGACTTAACTGAAACTTAGAAGCTTTTGTAAGGCAAAGGACACAGTCAATAGAACAAAACTGCAGCCCTCAGAATAGGAAAAGATCCATGAACCCCACACCTGACAGAGAGCTGATTTCCAAAATAATACAAAGAACTCAAGAAGCTAGTCACCAAAACACCCAATAATCCAATTAAAAAGTGGGATGCAGAACTAAATAGAGAATTCCCAATTAAGTTTTAAAATAAGATTACTTTAGGTATATGGGTGTTGTGTTTGCATATATATCTGCACCAATACATCCCTAGTGCCTACAAAAATCAGTGAGATTCTTTTAATTGGAGTTAGAGACAATTGTGGCCTGCCACATGGGTCCTGGAAATGGAACCCAGGTAATCTGGAAGAATGACCAGTATTCTTAACTGCTGAACCATTTCTCCAGTCAGCATTTAGAAGTTTTGAGAAACTTCCAAATTGTTTGTTATAATTTACATCCGCACAAACAGCATAAAAGGTCCCATTTTCTCCATATACTCAGCAACATTACTTAGTCCATTATTCTGTTTTTAAAATTAAAACCAGTATTTTATTTGGTGTGTCTGTGTGCACATTAGCAAGATATGTATATATATATATATATAGTGAAAGAAACACACACACACACACACACACACAGAGAGAGAGAGAGAGAGAGAGAGAGAGAGAGAGAGAGAGAGAGAGAGAGAGAGAGAGAGAGAGAGAGAGAGGGTACAGAGACATGGTGTGAAGAAAACAGAATTTTATGCTATCAGTTCTCTCCTTTGACCTTTGGCCACAGGGAATTGAATTTAGGTGTTGGCAAACTTGTGAGACAAGTTTTTTTTTTTAAATTCATTATCTTCATGGTTTACAATGCATTGTCAATACAACTTCATATGTATATGGTATTCTCTCTCTGTCTCGTCTGTGTGTGTGTGTGTGTGTGTGCGCGCGCGCATGCACACGCATGCATGAGCGTGCATGTGCATGCACGCATGCAAGCATGTAGGTTGCCTTAATTTGTTGCTGTTGTTTTGTTGGTATGAGATTTCAACATAGGATCTCAGGCATGTCACTTCACCACTTTACCAGTGATCTGGGCCTCTCAGCCATGTCTCTGATCCCACTGAGGTGAGAAGGCATCTCATTCGAAATTTAATTTTGATTTTCCCAGTAATTAATGATGTCTGGAAGTTTTTCATACCTGCTGGTTGTTTGGATGACTTCTTTTAAAAATTGTCTTTTCAATTCATTTATATGTTGCTGAGCCAAGTTATTTGTTTTATTTTTACTGAGGCGAATTCTTCATAAGTGTTGTATACTAACTCTTCCGTGTATAAGATGTGTGGTTTGTGAATACTTTCTCCAGCCCTACAGTTGATCTTTCAGTTTACTGATTGTTTTATTAGCTGTGCAGAAGCTCTTCAAAATTGAACATCTTTATCTATTTTCCCTCCTGTGGCTATGTTTTGAAGATTATAAGTATTTTTAAAACATTACTTCTGAGGAGGCCTAGGTAATCTATTGAGCCTTGGGCAGCAGATCAGTACCCATCCCAAGTATACACACGGACTTTGGACTCCCATAGAACAATGTGAGGTGCACTCTCACCCTGAACTCTTGGGGAAGGGTCTAGGCCCTGCCCTATATGAAATGACAGACTATGGACACCCCCATGGAGGGCCTCACCCTCCCTGGGGGAATGAGGGGATAACGGGGGGGAGGGGGGATGGGGGGAGGGCACGGGAGGAGGGGAGGGAAAAGGAGAGGGACCTGGAACTGACTTGTGAAGCAACCTTGTTTCTTATCTAAATTAAAAAAAAAGAATAAAAAAAATCATTAAAAAAAAAGCCAAAAAGTAAATGTGCTGACTAATGAAAAAAAAAAACATTACTTCTCAGGACAGTGTCATAGAACTTCACCCATACTTTCTATTGTAATTTCGAAGTGTTAGGTCTTATAAGTACATAACCCACTTGGAATTGAATTTTGTGTATTCTTCTATAGGTGAGTATTAGTAAATCTGGTAAAGTTACATTAAATACAATGTCAGTAGTGTTTATAGTTACTATCAAAGAACTCTCTGAGATGAATTCAAGGAAAGGATCCCATTTATGAGAGCTACAAAATAATAAAATATGGTATTATTTAGCAAATAGGATAAACATCTGTACAATGAAAAATGAAACTTTGATGAAAGGTCTTTTTTTTTTAAGATACAATGAGTGACAAGGTGTCCCATGTCCCTCCATGGTCTGTAAACGTATTTCCAGAGTGTACTTACTATCAAAAATTGACCTCAGCCAGTCTCTATTCAAATTTCCATTACATCTCTCATAATAGAAAAAAATAGTCAAAGCAATCCAAACAAAAACAAAGCTAGAAGTACCATATTAAGTGATTTCAAAAATAAACTTTAAAGCTATAGAAATCAAAACATCACGGTGTTGGTATTTTTCAAAGACTTGTAAATCAGGTAGCCAAATAGAGAACACAGAAATAAATTCACAGACTTATGTTCAGTTTACTCATCTATTTATTTGTTCATTTTTGGTTTTTTTGAGACAGGGTTTCTCTGTGTAACCTAACTGCCTGGAACTAGCTCTTGTAGACCCGGTTGGCCTATAACTCACAGAAATACACCTGCCTCTGCCTCTAGAGTGCTAGGATTAAAGGTGGGCACCACCACTGCCTGACTTGTTCAGCTTATTTGTAACTAATACCCCAGAAACATGAGCAAAAATTGAGAAAATAAAAATATCTACTATCTGCATGTAATCTTTAGTGACATCAAAGGTAAACAATTGTTAAAAAAACTAAGCCAGTTTAAAAAATGTCAAATTTCAATTAATTATAATTGTACACACATATGGGGTAAGGCTTATAAGGATTCCTGAATGAAATTTGTGGAATAATTAAGTCAAGCTAATTAATGCATATATAACCTAATGTACCATTTGTTTGTAGTAGGAATATTTGAAATTATTCATAGGAATTTTTGAAGTGTAAGGCTAATTTTAATTAATTTATACAAAATAGTTATATAGAAAATAGGACTCTATTGCTTTAAAAATGTTAGTAACTTGACTTAAAATAGTTCTCAGCACGATACAGAATCAAACCAACTGACCATCAGTGAGTGGGTGGTTACTGAAGACATATTCCTTCTCTCTATATATTAGTATACAGAAGAGTATCATTTAGCCATAAAATTAATGAGATCATGTCACCTGTAATACTATGGAGGGATTGCAGGGTGTTGTTTTATATGCACAAAAGAACAAAAATGTGGAGTGTTTTATATATATATATATAAGGAAGCCAGAAAATCGATGTCACCCAAAAAGACAGTAAAATAATGGTTGACAGAGCCTGGGATTGGGGCTCATGAAGAGCAGATGATTGGTAGGTACAAGAAGCACAGCTGTAGATGAGGGTAGCTTCTTCTTTTTTTCTTCCTTTTTTTAAAGTTAGAAACAAGCTTGCTTTACATGTCAGTCACAGCTCCCTGTCCATACCCCCTTTCCGTGTCCCCCCACCAGGTCCCCCAGTCCCCCACCCAGTCTCCACTCTGATCCACAGGGAGGGTGAGGCCCTCCATGGAGGATTCCCAGAGTCTGTCATTTCATCCAGGGCAGGGTCTAGGCTCTCCCACAAGAGTCCAGGCTGAGAAAGCATCCCTCATTGTAGGATGGGCACCCAAAGTCCATTTGTATGCCATGAATAAATACTACCCAAGGCCCCATGGATTACATAGGCATCCTCATTGACACTCACATTCTGTGGGTATGGATCAGTCCCCATGCTGTCCACCCAGCCATCAGTTTGGGGCTGAAGAGCTCCCCCTGTTTCTGTGGGTTAAACCAGTCCAGTCTTAATCCCTTTGCTCATCAGTTCTCCCTTTCTGTCACTGGATTCCAGGAGTTCAGTTCAGTGTTTAGCTGTGGGTGTATGCCTCCGTTTCCATCAGTTGCTGCATGAAGGTTCTGTTTCCCAGACTCTCTGGTAGTGGGTTTGTACGCTAGCACTCCTCTGATTCATGTCTAAAATCCATGTATGAGTGAGTACAAAGCATGTTTCTCTTTTTGTGACTGGGGTACCTCACTCAGGATGGTTTCTTCTAGTGCCCTCCATTTGCTGGTAACTTCTAATACTTTGTAGGACAGGTGGGGTTAACAGCAACTAGTTGTATATCTCAAAATCTCTAGTAAAGAAGAGTGTCTAGATTACTATGTGAGCAAAAAACTGATAACTGTTTTGATAGGAGAGAGACACACAGTATAAATGTATTTAAATACCTTATTGTAGTCCAAAATATGGATCATCATGTGTCAACTGAAAAAATAAAGCATATTAAAGAATAAAATTAACTTCCTAAGAAAAATTGGCTGTCTTGTCAATACATAAGAACAAAATAGATGCTAATGTTTTCTAAAGTACAGTCCTGTTAACCTTCATGATGATAATAGCCTCTCCTGAAAAGAGAAGAGGTAGTGAATAGGAAAGACCTGTTCCTTTAGGTTTTCGATGTAAAAGACCCAAATCTGAGCACAGAATGTGATTTTCAAAGCATTTCGATCTATCTAGGACTTCACAGTGCAGGAACAGTTAAAGGACCCCTTTCATCACTTGTTTTCTAAGATGACCTAATGTTTGTCTTGTAACAAACAAACAGCAAGAAAATTCCAGAAGCCTCATAACAAGTCCCACATGTAGATTTGTCTTCGTCCCTTCAAATGAATCATTCATACCTTTTTATTGTGAAATGGTTGCATCTTCTGATGAAGGAATTAAAAAGAAATGCTAATTCATGACATGATTTTTGTGCTCTCCATCTGCTGTGACAGGGTGAGAATAGTCAAAGTCCTAGGTTGGTTAGTCATGAGAGGAGGTGCAGCCAGCGCCCAGTCTTTGATTTGACTCCAGGGGTTACCACCATTCCTTGACAGCAGGATCGGTCAAATCCACATCCCTCTACGTGTTATCATCACGGAAAAATTATAAGGGCCAACAAACAGTTCATAAAACCAGAAGTACTTTAATGAATGCCTTCTAGAGACCAGCAAGGCTGTTTGGAAATAAATAATTACGGGGATCAACAATAGGAGGGTGAATTATCAAAACCTTCTGGAAGCTTCCCATCTAGCCTTTCTCAAGCCTGAGCTGGAGAACTGCTAAGGGTTCTATCATAAAGTTCCCTAACACTGACACAGAACTTTGAAAGCCAAGGGAGTTTTCTTCACATTTTGAAGATAAAACAGGAGACATTATTTAAATTACAAGGACAAACGCCAACAGATCTCTGTGGCTTTCAATCTTCAGAAACCAAATGAGGCTGGAGTGTAGGAGTGCCTCATCATGGATTCACAGGATGGTGTCTTCTAATTGGTCCTAAGGGAATTCTGTGCTTTGTCATCTAAATGGCAATTGGTTTTCATTAAAACTCGGTTAGCTAGCCAAACATTAAAAACCACTTTAGTTCTAAAATGTTCTTATATAAAAAACAAAACAACACAAAGAATTACGGCAGTTTTAAAGGACTGCATAGCTACTACTGATCGTTTATTACCAGCTCTTACTTCTATAGGAAGCAGTATTTTCTGAGGTACCAGAAGTATCCTAATGCATCACCATTTTATCAGTGATTGTGATCCTGGTTGTGTCTAAGGTTTGAATCACCGAGTTATCACCCTGGTCATGCTTAATTCATTTGTTCAGCAGCCTCCGAGAACTATTTCAGATTGTGGAATGTTTCAAAATGACCTATTTAAAGCTCCTGATGTTCCCTGGGTGGGGCCCCAGTGTTTTATTAGCAGAAAGAAATTGGACGCAGTGGGGGTGCTCACGCTGAGGGAAACACATGGGTGCTCATTGAAGTGATGGCTGCTTTGAGTCTCTTGTTAAGGTTGAGTGAAAAGCCACCTGGAAACTGAGAAGCACCCTTTTCTACTGAACTTGCTCTCTCCAGGATCACCTTGCAAATTCTCTGCAGCAACAAGCATGCAATTTCATTCACAAAGCAGTATGAACAGAAGGTTCTGTATATGTTGGTATCTATATTATACACATTATATATAATATATACTTCTGAAGTTTTTGAAAAACAATTTCCATTAGTATTTTGAGTATATAAATGCTTATTATTATTATTATTATTTTCTGATTTAAGAAACTTTCCTTCTTACCTTGTATCCTGGATACATTGCCAAACTTGTGGTTTGATTGGTCAACTGGTGTTCTTCTACAAGAGCCTTCCCATATGGATTTATCATATAAGTCTTGAATTTGTTTGAAAATACTTAGTCTAGGTTACTGATAAAGTAATTTCTTTATAATGAATACTATTTAATACTATGGAATCAAGCTCAGGCATTCTTCTTTATGTAATGTTGATAGACAAAGATAAATTGATGTGCATTTTCCTCTTGTTGGAGATTTTCTCCTTGACAAAGAAGAGCTAATGATTCGAATCGGAGGGATCTAACAGTCTGCATAAAATATTATTTTAGAACAAAGAGTGCCTTGAGCTAATGACTACCAGGCTGAAAGAACTTCCACTGAGAAAGTCTGATGGCATGAGAGAAATGTGCCAAGCAAGTGGTATAATGTAACCACACACACAAACCTGCAACTGTGAAAGCAGGCATTATCACAGTGGGTATAACCGCCATGGCAGAAGCGATTATGGGCAATCTAGAGAAACAAAATTAAATGAAAGGACTATAAACATTAGGGTTTAATCCTGTGGTTCTGAGACTAAGCCAAAAATAGGAATTAGGCAAGATTGTGGAACTACTGTGGGAAAAATGATTTTTGCTACAACGTGTACAATCCTAGAATAATCCTTTCCCTCCCCCCTCAAATGGAAAAGACTTAGCAAGGCAGAAATAACTTGAAAAAGTATGTATGTTCTGCACAATACATGACTAATGTAGATAAAACACAGTTATGAAGTAATAGTTATCATTCACCACTTTGAGAATGTTCTGCTGTAGTCCATAAGAAATATTGTTACGATTCCAGCTTTCAAACGTGCAATGAGGAGGAAGCTCTGCTCCCCCTAACTTCAAGGTTGTAAATTTGGAAAAGGCATCTGTTAGGCTGGAAATAGTGACACACATCTGTAATCCCATCATTCGGGACGCAGCAGCGAGAGGATCATGAGTTTGAGGTCAACTTCAGTCATTTAGGAAGACTGGTTGTCTCAAAACAAACACCAATTTGTTAATTATTAAGAATCAAGTTTAAAAACAAGAATTTTAAAACTATTTGAGTAGGGGGAAGAATACAGGAGAGGGAGTATTTATAGGTTTAAAGAGAAATATGGCACTAGGGAAATGTCCAGAGATCTACAAGGATGACACTGTTGCAATCTAAGCAACAGTGGAGAGGCTACCTTAAATGCCCTTCTCCAATAATTAGATGATTATCTTATATGCCATCCTAGAGCCTTCATCCAGTAACAGATGGAAGCAGAAACAGACACCCACAGCTAAACAGTTGTAGAGAGGGAGTAGAGATGAGCAAAGGGGTCAAGACCAGGCTGGAGAAGACCAGCAGACCTGAACAAGGAGGAGCTCATGGACCCCAGACTGATAGCTGGGAAACCAGCAAAGGACTGATCCAGACCCCCTGAATGTGGGTGTCAGTGAGGAGGCCTCGGCAATTTATGGGGCCTCTGGTGGTAGATCATTTTTTATCCCTAGCATACAAATGTACTTTGGGAGCCCATTCCACGTAGAGGGCTATTCTCTCAGCCTAGACACATGGGGGAGGGCCGAGGCCCTGCTCCAAATGATATGACAGACTTTGAAGATCCCCCATAGAAGGCCTCACCCTCTCTGGGGAGTAGGAATGGAAAGAGGATGGGATGGGTGTTGGTGGGGGTCAGGGGAGGAGGGGAAGGAGAGGGAACTGGGATTGACAAGTAAAACAATCTTGTTTCTAATTTAAATAAACATAGGAAAACCTATTTTGATTTTATGTGAATGAGTGTTTTGCTTACATATATGTATATCATGTATGCCTCTGGTATCCATGGGAGCTAGAAGAGAGTGTCAATCTCCTGAAACTGGAATTACAGACAGTTGTGAGCCCCCATGTTAGTACTTGGAACTGAACCCTGTTCCTCTGTAAGAATAAGAGCTTTTAACTGTCGAGTTATCTCTTCAGACCTAAGAAAAAATATTTAAGATTATTGGTGGTGGTGGTGATGGTGGTAGTAAGGTGTGTGTGTGTAAGAGAGAGAGTAAGAGAGACAGAAAGACAGAGACAGTCTTAGACAGGGAAAGAGAGTACTGGTGTATGTCTGTGTGGTGTATATTCACATCTGTGTTCAGGTATATTAGCTTTGCATATATGGAGTCCAGAAGAAGATATAGTGCACTAAGTTTGTATTGGGAAAATGAAAACACATGTGTCTCAGTACAACTAGATTTTCCCCTCAGTAAAACAATATTTTTCGCTTTTGACATTTCATTAATTTTGTTTTTTAAGAAATTAGTTGATTAAAAGTGGAAAAATGTCAACAGCAGCATTTCGTGATAATTATCTCATGTTCAATTAAATTAATAAAGCATGTGAAGAGGGAGATGTAATGGTTTCATCATTTAGCTGGAATTTTTGAGGAACATTTTAAAAGAAGATTGGCCACAAAACTAGTTTATATCATGATTATAGATTGATAGGAGAGGTCGTATCACAAATATTGCTATATTTCTATTTTCTGAAGAGATTAAAAATACATTAATATCAAATTAGAAGTGTTAATTCATGAGTTAAAATTTTGTCTACTTAATCTTATGAGACATAACAAGCTTAGATAATTAAGGCTTTTATTTCATTGTTAGAAAATCTTGATTTTTTTTTTACTGGGTAATTGCAGTAGTGTGCAAAAATAATTGCAAAGTTATTAACATTCTGGGTAATGATTAATCATTCAGTTACCATGGAGAGTTGCTTTTCTTAACCTTTAAAATTAACTGGAATTATTTCAAGCATAAAATAACGTGAGTAATTAAAGCTATCTTAATTTCTTGAATGGCCACTGCCACCTCTCTGTACATCTCCTGGACAAAATCCAGGCTTGATTTTACATTACATTACTTGACAGCTGATTTGATGTGATTAAAAATTGTCTGAATTACTAAGTGTCTAGTAGAGTTTTGATTAGTGACTGGCACACATGAAAGGCTTGGATTTTTGCTTTGAACAAAAGTTGATTAGTTTATATAGCCATTCAGATTTTAACCAAAATCTGACGCCCTTTTCCCAGGCCTTCCCTGTCTGACTATTTTATTCTTCCTCCATCTTCCTAGAAACTGAGTCTCATGACTTTCGAATGCAGTTTCCAGCCAAGCATTTTGGACCCTCACCAGCCTGACTGATAAGGCACATGATCAATTATAGTGTTTGTATGAAGTTTAAATTCCAAGCTCAGTTTCACAGAGAACTCTTGATTTGCTGTTATGGGAAGAGAAGAGCAACTCATTGTGATAATTTTTTATATGCTAGAAGTCTGAGCTAACTTCATGAAGAGCTTTATAAGCTCAGATGGTAAATGATTATACATTAGCTTCAGTATAAAAAAGGATAAATCAGAGAGTATGTTAAAACATCTGGGTACTTAGGATACACATACCCCCATTACCCTTCCTATTTCTTTACCTAGTTTTTGCTTATTTTGTCTAAACACAGTGTGTGTGTAAAGGTCAGAGAACAGCTGTGTACAGTCTGCTGTCTTTCCACTTTTCCATGGGCTCCAGTGATCAAAATCAGGGTGCGAGGCTGTGTCACAGGTGTCTTTACGAGCTGAGCCATCTGGCTGGCCTCTAAATTTTCTTTCAGAGCCTATTTGGTACACCAGGACTAGATTCTGCCTCATGGGATCTCCTTTCATCACAGCTCCTAAAACTATCTCCTCAATTCTCTCTTGATTTAAAAGAATTTCCTCCTTCCTTCCAATATTTTTTTTCTTGGCCTGTTTATCCTTTCTATCTTTAGCCATATTGATTTTTGCCTGTACATTGTACATTTAGCCACCATTTTAAGATTGGCATTAATACAATATACCACATAATCCATCATAAAAGATGAACATGATGAATGTGAAAATATTCCTATTTTTATGTTCAAAGATATCCCACATAAGTATTATGCATATTACAAGGATTCCTGATAGGCAAGTATTTGATTAGTGTTGCTGATATGTCTTTGATTGATTGGCCACTGTGTAATTAAGCATGATTACAACACTGATTCATTAAATATCACTAAAACATCATTAAAAAGATGTATTTAATAAAATGCCTATTTCTTGTATTTGGACCCTTGTGCTTCATGATGTCCAGGAAGAGGAATTTCCTTTAATTACATTTCAAGGATTTCTTCTGTGGGAGATATTACATAATGTCTCATGGTATAGAAGCTGCCTAGTTTTCTCTACCTTATGATTTCATAATTTTTAAATTCACATTTTCTAGTATTCAGAATGGTGTCTACTATCATGCTTAGATGGAGCCATGTCCCATAGATATCAAATGATTTAATGCTTCTCCCATTAAGCCAGATCTAGCAAGGCTGACAAACTCTGGGCTATAAGGTTTAAAACTGTTCCTCTCATGGACCACTGTGCACTCTCAGGCCATTTCTGTATTTTACATAACAAAACAAAACATCATGACCTAAAGATGTGGCCAGCTTTGGAACTTAGTATCTTATTCATTAAGTACTCTGCATGCAAAAAAATACAGTGGCATCTTTCTTTCTATAATTATATTCCAACATTATGAGGTTTGTCTCTTTGTGTGTTAAGTAATATTTTGTCATTCTTTGTATAGATGTTATTTTATTATATTACATTTATTTTGTAAATAAGCTTTTTCCAGTAGCAAGGTGTCAT
The DNA here is from genome assembly GCF_017639785.1 of Mesocricetus auratus. Classification (NCBI taxonomy): domain Eukaryota; kingdom Metazoa; phylum Chordata; class Mammalia; order Rodentia; family Cricetidae; genus Mesocricetus; species Mesocricetus auratus. Next base: position 13,998,605 of record NW_024429199.1, on the reverse strand, counting down.
TGACTTATTTAAATAAAAAGATATATGTTTTCCAGCATATGAATTGAAGGAATAAAAAACCAGCCAGCAGAGGCTTATTTTAATAGCAGTGTGGTCATAGAGCTCACAGAAGACTAATGCCAACCAAAGGTATTTTTTCTTGGTTTGCTTAACTCATCTATATTTAAACAATTGTTGAGCCACATTTTTTGTAGTTGTCTATAAAAAATGCTGTGGCTCATCATGGGACCATCTCTTCTACATATTTCACAAGTAATTCAGGGCTTCACAGGTAATTTGATATACATTTCTTTCAGCTGTCTATCTCAAAGAAGCTACTGTGCTTAAACTGAAGAGCATATCTTGCTATCTATGACTGTGAAAACTATGACCTTTGCATCGCACTCAGTGCTGAACACACACACACACACACACACACACACACACACACACACTTCTCTATTGTAAAAGTAATATTTGGAGATTCTTCCTAAGTATCTTTTGAAATTCTCTTAAATCTAAACATGCATTTGAACAACAGAAGAAATTGAGTTACTGCTTTTAACCTGAATCACCACTAGGATCTGGTTCATTAAATTGTTAGGAGAGGATTATATCCACAAAATTGTTTACAGATTTCACTGAAATTCAATACAGCTTTTCTGTTGCCAGGGCATTTTATCTGTGTTTAGACAAAACAATGTGAGGTGCAGAACACGCTCACTTGACTGGACACTGCATGAGGTTCTTCTAACATGCTTAATGTAGACAGTTCATTGGGGAATTTTATAGAATCTTGGAAATATAAGGTTTTGTGTCAGATATAACTTGTGGTGAGTCTTGTCCTTGTCATAGATGAAGTTGTGTCTGAGGATATTTCTCATTTTGTTTGTACAAAAAATCTCCTCAGACCCTACTTGAGAAGTGCTTGCTTCTGGTGGTTAGATGGGATAAATTAAGGAAAAGATCCCTGGAGATGTTGTTTCCCCCTCTCATTTCTACTTTCAATGCTTTGAAACTTTCTGTGCATTAAAGAATAGCTGGTTATCTTCTTAAGAAATAGAATCTTGGATTTTCAAGTACATTTTGATGTATTAGTTTAGGGATTATCAATTAGCCAAAAATTTGAAGGGATCTGAATCTTTGATTCTTGGTATTTCCTTGATATCCAGGGTTTCTAAATTAATTATTGTATCTTGAAAATATTTAACCTTGAAAGTAACAAATGCTTTCAAATTTTGCTTTAAATCACTCACTAGATGCATGTCAGGTAAATGAGGTCTACTTCTAAAATATGTTAATCTTAAAGATTCTTGGGTAAGTCAAGACACAGATCAAGGGATTGTGACTCACCAAATTCTGTTCTGCAAGTTTTATTTTATTTTCAGGAGAAACCTTTATCGTTCCTACTCGCATCTTAATAAACACCTAAGATATAGCAGGAAGCTGTCATCTAGAACTCTGTACAATGGCAGACACTAAATTTGCAGAGAGAAGTGTGTGTCTCACATGCTGTTATGCGTGCAGTCACAGGAGTGGCTGTGGAGGGAGCCACATTCAGGTGACCAGTAGTCTTTAAAGCCATGTATTGATAATGTGAAATCATATTGTTTAGCCAATAATGAATGCTAACTCAGACTCCATACTTAATATCCACATGTGTCAAAATTAACATCACTGGCCTGTGTGATTAAGGATAAAATGAAAATAAAATAAATTACTAAAAACAGAGGGATCAAATAGTTAATGGCTATTTCTCAGAGATGTGAGATTCAGGCAGCTTTTGCTTTCTTTACATTTGCATGTGCTTTTTAGTTTTATTTTTAATACTGAGCCAGCATAGCTTAAAAATTGTATTAAACAATAAAGCTATTTTCAGTGAAAAAGGAAATGAGTAAGAATAGGATAATGAATTGTATTTTTATTTACTTTGTTCTCCTTTTTGGTGTGCGTTTGTGTGTATAAGTTCATGTATGTGTTCATATGTGTGCATCTGTGTGTGTGTGTGAGAGAGAGAGAGAGAGTGAGAGAGCGAGAGAGCGAGAGCGAGAGCGAGAGAGAGAGAGAGAGAGCGAGAGAGAGAGAGAGAGAGAGAGAGAGAGAGAGAGAGAGAGAGCATGCATGCATACATATGTATATGGAGGTAGGTGGCTTATGTCAGGAGTCTTCCTCTATTACTCCCCACCTTACTTTTTGAGACAGGGTCTCTCACTGAGCCTGGAACACACCCATTCAGATAGACTGGTTGAATTGGCCAGAGAGGCCTGGGGTCCCTCCTTTCTCTGTCATTCTGCACTGGTATTACAGTCACGTGCTATCACTTGGCTTTTCTGTTAGTACTTTGCTTCCAACTTATGTCTTAGGTCTTCAAACTTATGCAATGAGAATTTCAGTGACTGAGTCATCTCTTTCTTTCCAGAACTCCAATTTTTTAATTTCAAATTATTTAATTCACTTTTATTTGAAGTGTCAAACAAGAATTAAAGGGGAACTTAAAAACTGATTAGGATAATTGTATATACACATATATCATTTTTGCTTGTGTGGTGTATGTATGTGCTCGTGTGTATGTGTGTGTGTGTGTGTGTGTGTGTGTGTGTGTGTGTGTTTGCGGACATGTGCATGTTTATTGTGAGTGCAAAGGCCATGGTTGAATGTTGGGTGACTTCTATAATTTTCTATTATGGTTTATGAAGCAAAGCTTCTCCCTGTACCTAGTCTTCACCGAATCAGCCAATTTGGATGGAAAAACCCAGAGATCCTCCTGTCTCAACCTCCCTAGTGTCTGTATTACAGGTAAGCGGTTGGGGGCCCATATTTTTCATGGGTACTTGGTATCCAAATAAAGATACTCATGTTTGTGCAACATCAGGTAATTCATTGACTGGACTGTAAACTTGGATAAGAATGTGTTGTTTACACACACGCACACTATATGTATATACACATATATACACAAATACATTCAAATGACCTCAGTTCCAAAAAGACACACACATTTTTTTAATTATTAAATTTTTAGAATGAGCATGATATATGCAGAAGGATAACTATATGGTGTTCAGGCATTATCGATGCATTGTTATGTCTAGAAAGTAGAGCTGTGACCTGATTCCACAGATCACAGAAATTACTGCTTTCTAACTCATTCTCTTTACAGCAATTTGTATGTAGTGGCTTCAGGCATGGTCAGTGCCACAGGTGCGGCTGGGTGGATCTCTCACTACATTAGTTCTCCTGAATTCTGTCCATAATATAATTTTTAGATCCACTAACATCATTTGTTACTTTTATTATTTGGTTTTGTCTTGCTTTTATTGTATTTATCATTCACTTCTTGGCCCTCTTATCGCTTAATTTCCATCTCACAAAACATTCTAAATTCTTTTTAAAATGTAGTTTAATTTATTTTGGTCATGTTGACTTCCTGACTATTGCACTGTAGTTCAGTATATGTTGGCTATGAATTTTATTGTTTTGATCACTGGCACTCCTAATAGTCACAAAACAAAATGAAATTCAAACCCAAAACTGTGTGTGTTTAAATTAATTAGAAATGCTGGAAGAACATTTTACGTTAGAATATAATGTAACTTTAAAAAGATATCCAGCAACATTAATGCTTACTGTATTGTTCATATACTTCTAGTATTTGAATGAATTAAAGAAATATAAATTCATGCTGTAAGAGGTATGGGTGTTTTACAGTTTTGAGTAAGTACAATGTAATCACGTAAAGTACTTCAGCGTGCTCCTTCATACATTAGAAGGAATAAAAGGGGGCACAAAATATTCATTTCCATTTTCATATCCTGTGAGTTTTGTGTTTAATAATATTAGAAACTTTTTAAGTGTCTCTTAAAACTTATTTGAACCTAGGAAAATAAAACCAACCACTTAAAGTAGCTGGTTTTAATAGCTTTAAATTAAAATTGAAGTTATATAGGTGTTCAACTGGGTTTAAGCCTATCAAAAGAAGCTATCTTTGTCATCCTTGGAAACAGGGAGTGGACATTTTAAGAGGTGATGTCAGATTGTATCAGTAACAACAAAATCTTAATCTTTGCAGATCTGCTTACAAACACAATTTTAATTCCAATTCTTAGATTGCTGCTTTCATCTCTAAATCTTTCTGTAATTGAATTTAATCCTCATTCTCCCCTTTTTGTTTCTTGTAGTACATTTTTAATGAATGGCTTAGCTCTGATTTTTCAGAGCACTCTGCATTCTTTGGAAAGGTCAAGCTCAAGCCCCCTTTATTTTCTACCTTCTTGGGTGGACTATTTCAAAAGCTAGAGAATCTTATGACAAGTAATTTTATGACCAAAGTTAATAAACTTTGTCTGTTAATACCAACGCATTTTTCTTATAAATGTAACACAGATGCAAAGTGAATTAACCGAAACCAAGACCTGGGCAGTCGTGGTCCATGCCTCTAATCCCAGCACTTCAGAATCGGAGGCAGGTGGACCTCTGTGAGTTCTAGTACCAGGTTAGTTGGGGCTATGCAGTGAGACACTGGAGAAGGAAGAGGAGACTGAGAAAACTAAGATTTTATTTTTACACCCACGTTTAATCTGCTGAATGATTGGAATAGCAGAATGGAGAATGTGATGTTTAGTTCTATATGACAGACATATTGAAGCATGTAATTTTCTAAGGTTGAAGCTATCCCATTAATATGATATAGTTTTTACTCATTTATATTAGTCTATTACCTCAAGCATGCAGACAGCCTAGAAATTAGTTGCATATCAAAAATTAGGTTAACTCTGTCGGGAAAAATTACGGCACCAAGAATTAGCCAATTTTGAGTGGCCAAATATTTCAGCAAGTTAACTTTTAAGTAACATTAAATTACTTTTCAGTAATAATATATATCAAACTATGGCTTATTTTGTTAATTTACGTTCAAGTGAGTCATAAAACTCGCTATATACATACACACACACACACACACACACATATATATATATATATCTGTATAATTGGTGTATTTTAATAAGTAGGTTTGAAAGCTATTTTTTATTTTTTTGGAAGCTAAAATTTACCTCATATTAATTTTAATTGGTATTTACTTTTAATAGCAAAGTGAATGCTTCACAGGTCTTGGAACTTATTAAATAACTAATTTAAAGTTTAGTAGCTTTTTTTCTTTCTTTTTCTTATAGAGCTCAAATGGTAAAAAAGATTATTAAAAATATGAAATTTTATATAGGTTTATTTTCCAAAAGAAGTGAATAACTAACATGTATAGTTGCCTAGGCAACATTTAGTCTACCCTGTTCCCATAAAAGATATCATAAGTAGAAAGTTAATATTTTTATATTATAGAATTATACCAATTATCCTTTATTTGTTAACATTCTGACCACAGGTCACTTTTTTAAAAATTAGCACCTGAGAATGAGAATTTCACTTTCCAATTTTACAGATTTTCTGTAGCTGGCCTGCTATTTCAAAGCAAATCGTTGTGGCATTTCCATGATTGCATATTCTTTCTTTAGACAGAGTATTACATGTCAAGTTCATTGACAGTATTGTTCATCTTCATTGGTAGTTTCTCTTTAGAAAAATTTAGATTCTTTCTTTTTATGAGATCTTTGAGAACTTCATACAGCAAAATTTGAATATATTCATTCCCCACCTCCTCCTATATTGACTTCACTTCCCTATGCAATCAACTTTGTGTCTTCCCTTTTTCTTCTAATCCACCAAGTAAAATTTTTTCGGTTCATATATTCTTGAACATGTGGCCTTCAACTGATCTACGTACTAGAAGCTAAGTTTTTAAAGAATATTAAACCTTCCTTTTCCAGCAGCTATCAATGGTTAATAGCTCTTTAATGAGCGAGGGTTTTCATGCCCACATACTCTCTTAATGCTTGAATTTGGAATGACTTAGAATTACAAAGATTTTGTGCTTTCTTTCATAACCATTGAGAATTCATATGTATAGCTGCCCTGCTATGCCTGGAAACATTGTTTCATTAAAAACATCCACCCACTCTGGCTCTTACAATCTTTCTGCCTCCACATCCACAATGGTAGTTGAACCTTTGAAGGAAGGTTCCCCTCTCCTGATATACTCCCTGGCATTTGTCAGTGGTTTTCTTGATTTTAGTTATTCTGATTAGAGTAAGAAGGTAGTTTAAATTTGTGTCTCCCTGATGGTCATGGATGTTGAACATTCTTCCAAATATTTCCTGACAATCTGTGCCCCATGTCCCAGTTTCAATTAAATTGTTTGTTTTCTTGATGTTTAGCATTTTGTGTTCGTTGTATATTCTAGTATCAGGGTCCTTACCTCTCACCTTGCACAAGACTCAACGCTAGATGAATAAAAGATATTACCAGAAGATCTGATACCTTGTATTCAATGGAGGAGAAAGTAGAGAATATATTTGAACTCAGTGGTTCTGGAAAGAACTATATGAACAGGACCCCAGTAGAATGGAAATTAAGATTAATTTTTAAGATTAGGAATTAATAAATAAGATTTAATGGAACTAAAAATCTTCGACACAAAGGATACCATCATTGGAGTAAAGAGACAGCCTACCCATTTGGAAAACATTCTTCAGAGCTATACATCTGACAAAGGGTTAATTTCTAGAATGTACAGTAAATGAATCTGAAATCATTCAGTGTAAGAGGTTAATACTCAAAGGAGATTATAAAAATCACAGTAAGAATAAAAAAGAAATGGAACATGAATTCCTTTATTGGTTGTTTTCCCAGTGAATATGGCTAGAAACTTGCTAAAATGCCATTGTTATAATTTGACTGTGGGATAATGACTGCTGGCATTTAATAAACCCATTGGACTTCATGGTGGAGAGAACTAACTCCTGCTGTCAAGATAAAATGTCAAGATAAACTCAGTAGAGTTTTTGGTAAGACATAGGGATTTTAACTTTGGATTAAAAAATACAGTGGAGAAAAGAGCAATATTTTGACATTAAATTTTCAGATGTGAATACCTCATAAATACCCTATAAGTGACCTCATAACTAATTACAATGACCCCCCAAATTTGTGAATTTAACTTTCCGAATGGGAAAATTAATAACACTTGTTTCCCAACCTTGGAATCAAGGATAGGTTGCATTTACCAGTTTTGATATCTTAAGCAAAAGATATCAGGAGGATATAATAGTAATTATTTATTTAAATCCAAAGATCATTTTAAGTAATTTACTTGATCAGTAGATGGAATTATATATTATGTCTCCCCCAAATTTTAAATCCTTTTGTGTTATACGATATGTATATATGTCTCTATGTGTATGCAGGTTCCTGTGTGTGAGTACAGGTGCATACTTGCTACGGGATTCATGTGGAAGCCAGGGGACCTGCTGTATTTGAGACAGGGTCTTTATGTAGTTTGTAGCTATAGACTTCAGGTTATCTGGTCCAGGAATTCTGGGGATTCTATCTATAGCAGGAGTACTAGGGTTACTGATGCATGCTACTAAAATGGATTTTATTTGGGTTCACGGAATCCAAACTGGGACCATCAAACTTGTGTAGCAGATGTTTTACCCCCCACCCCTACCCCCGGTGCCCAAGATGACCTCAACTTTTTGGGACACGTCTTTTACAAAGTAAGGTCAAAAGAGGTTGTCATGTAGAGTACTACAGTGATCCCTGTAGCTTTTGATTTTGAGATAATATCACATTTGTACCCTAGGCAAACTGGTTTCAACTTCAGTCCTGCCTGACTCATACTCCTGAATGCTAAGATTATAGTCATGTGATACCAACTTAGCTTGTCTGTATCTTTAAAGGAAAGGAGGTCTTCAGCATGGCAAGATGTGTCTATGGGTACAACACTGGCATGAATGTGATGGAGCTAACCAACGACTTTTTTTAAAAAAATGAATTTAAGGTCCATTCCACATGAGGAAACCCATGTCTTGTACTTTAAATCTAGCAAAATCCCTGTAACTGGGGTGACTGGGGAGCTTCATGGGTGAACCTTTGACTTTTATCCTAATAAACTGACAAAGTATCAAACTGCACTCTAAGTTTATATCTCTGTACTCACTGATTAGAGCAGCTCTCGGACATTGTGAGTGATGCTTCTTCATGTATTGGATGTCAGTTAACACAACAACCCACAACTGATCGAACAGTGTGGACTGCGTCAAAGGAGTACTCAGCCACAATTGTCCTACCTGTAGCACATCCCTTTTCAAGGGCCCAGAGAAGGGGCTAGAAAGGTTGTAAAAATCAGAGGTGGGGAGAACCAGTACAGATTAGGTTTTCTTTTTGAACATGAAGCCAAGCCAGTCAACATGTTAGCATGGAGTAAAGAGCAATTCTTGAGGCCTTATCTCTAACTGAGAAGCTATGGACTGTTGATGGGTTCTGAAGGAGGGAGAGGTAGTTTTCTTTAAGCCTTGTCTCCTGATAGGCTGACTGTACTTTAGTGGATGGCCTCACACAGTGAGTACTTGGGCAGCATGAAATGGAGTCCACGAGTTAATACCAAAAAGGAAGACGTGAAACCCGAGGAGTGTTGGTGGGTGCACAAGTAGGATGTGCGAGTAAGTTTGGGATAAGTCAGGGGAGAGTTGGAGTAAGTGTCATCAAAACACATCTTGTGAAAATTTTAAATAATTAATAAAAATATTAAAAATCAAAGGTCTCAGCTTGCCATATGAGAACTCAAAAAGATTTCCATCTAAAAGCTATGAAGAAAACCCTTACCCATTTAGACTTGAAAGACTCCAGAACTGTAAGAAAATATGTTCGTGTTAAGTTGCAAAAATATGATATTTTGTTATGAAAGCCCAAACAGACTTAGAATATTAATTTGCATTTTATGGTTATCTTAATTTTAACAGGATATGTAAAATAAGTATACTTTTGAAATGTCTTATAAATCTGTCCCTCAAGGGAAAACAAAAAATAGACATGAAATAATAACCTAGAGATGAAGATAATAAACAAGAAATTTAGTTTTAGAATCTACTCACCCCTAAAATGTGATTGCTTTTTATGATTAAGTATGAGCACAGCATGGCTTTTCTTCCAACAGACCCAGAACTTAAGAAACATATTTTCCTATTCAATGCTTACAGCTCTTTTTAAAAATTGTGTACTGAAGATATCGAACTAGATAAAGACGGAGAATTCTGTCTAGTCAGTCAGAGACCATGTCGAGATACAAGGTTGGAAACACATGCCCTTTCATTTCCTTTCACCCATGAGGTACCTTTCCTCACATCCTGAAATTTCCAATAGGCTTTATGATCTTTTTTTTCATTGGAATGATTTGATTTCATGATATTAAATCTAACATTCTATTTTTCAGCATTCTGAAAAGCTGCACCAAATTTCTTATGATGGAAATCTCTGACCAGGAATTCTTTCATGTGTATTCAGATGACTGAAACAGATGGGATCATAGGTCATGAGGAAAATGCATGAGGGCATTGCATTCGCTGTCTTAAATCTTAGTCTAGACTTGATTTGGATGGTATTTACTAACCCTCTCACAGCCTGGTCAAGGAATTTTTAGCTTTTAATTATGGAACTAATAAAAGCTTTATGCACATATATTTAAGCAAAGTGTAGATACCAAAAAGGGGAATTGTATAAAAGGAGCAGAATCAACTTGGGAGCAAAGATACTTGGTTCAATTAACTTTCCTATCCTGGGTGGTGATAGGAAGGTTATCTCTCATGCATGTTCCTGTCATACAAGAGCATGTTTGCCAAAAAGGAGGTAAAGTTGGGGACTGATTTATCTCTCTGTTCTCAAATGTTTGCTGTTCAATTTCATTGCCTTTTGACTAAGCTTAAACACGTTTGACTGTTAAGAGGCGTCTACTGACAAAAAGAAGTCAAATGTTCACAAGGAAACTCAAAATCCCTTTATTTTTCTTTTAAATGCAAGGAGAATAAACAAGTTATCTTAAAGGTATCTAATATAATGTTTAATATACTATGCATTTTGAAATGGTTATGAAAATTAGCTTCTGAATTTTCAGCCTCTCCAGTGTGAGACTGCAACCATGGACTGCGTGGACATACCTTGTAAGATAGTCTAATCAATGTCTTTAATTGTATGTATTACATATATGTTCATTGATGTGGGATGCCTTTCTGTATGCTGCGAATACGTGTTGCTTTTATTGGATGATGACTAAAGCTGCTTTGGCCTATGACAGGGCAGATTATAGCTGGGCGGGAAAGAAAAACTGACTCCAGGGAGAAAGAAGGCAGGGTCAAGAGAGACTCCAGCAGCTGCCAGAGGAGTAACATGCCAGAGCATTATTGGTCAGTCATGGGCCATGTGGCAATGCACAGATTAATGGAAATGGGTTAATTTATATGTAAGAGCTAGCTGGTAATAAGTCCGAACCATGAGCCAAACAATTATTAAGCCTCTGAGTGATTATTTTACAAGCGGCTGTGGGACCGGGTGGGATGCAGAAAAGCTCCAGCTACAGTTCATTTCATCAGCTCTGTTATTTCAGAGAACCCTGCTAACACAAAGGTGCTTAGAGAATTGTAGCAACATTTAGACAGATACAGAGTTTCTAAAAGAGACTAGTCAGAGCTAGCTGGTAGAGGCACATGAGTTAAATTCCAGCACTAAGCAGGCAGAGGCAGGTGTTATCTCTGAATTAGAGACCAACCTGGTCTACAGAGTGAATTCCAGGACAGTCAGGACTACACAGAGAAACCCTGTTGTAGATGGAGTTTCCTGTTCCTCCTGGTCTGGCACCTGTTTAGACCCAAATCAATACATAGAGACTTAATTAACTTTAAGCTGTTTGGCCGATGACTCAGGCTTCTTATTGGCTAGCTCTCTCTTAATTATTAACTCATTTCTAGTAATCTAAATATTTTCATGTGCACTTTGCTTACCTGGTAACGCCCCCCCATGATATCCCTTCTGCTGCTACATGACCTCTCTCTCTGGCTTCTCTCTGCTTCCTCTCCCCAGCACCCTCCTTATCTGATGGCCCTGCCTTTACTTCCTGCCTGGCTACTGGAAAAATCAGCATTTTATTCATCAATCAATAAGAGAAATATATATATATATATATATATATATATATGTATATATATGGGCATTCCCCTATCACCCTGTCTTGAAAAAGGAAGCAAAGCAAGACAAAAACAGAAGACTAATCAGAGTGATCCTTTCTTATGGATTGCTACTGTTCTATAGCAAAACTCGAAGGCTAGGTTTCATCACTTAGGCAGGTAATAGAGACTTCTCCACTACACGAATTCTTATTGAGGTCACTAGAAGATACCTCATAGTCCCTCATCCTTTCAGATGCCACCAGAGGACAAGGGGAAAATTTCTGAGGGAGAGTAGCTCATCCAAAGGAGCTATTTAAATGAGTCTCAACACAAAGTTGAACTTTAAAAAGACAAAATATTTGAACCAAAGGGGACTGTTTGCTATAGAAAATACTATTTTGTTAATTAACAATTCTAATAGAAATATTAAATTAACTCTAGAGATTGATATTATATATTACTTTGAGTATTTAAATATAATGAGAATAAGTTCCTAGTTCTGATATTTATGTTTGTAATCTACAGAATTATGAATATTGTTTGATGGTGACACAGGCCACTTTTCTGTATGTGTTTTATTTTTTAAACACATTCTTTTTTGTTAATCATAGTGTTGACTACGTTCATGTGCAAATTAGTATTTGAAAATTTCTGAAGTGAAGAGCTATTTGTATTTACAATGTTGTTAAATCATGTTTACCTAAGTTTTTATTCACTAAGACATGTATAGAGATGTATCTGAACAACAGTAGGCACTAAGTAAAATGAATTGTGAGATAACTCGGTGAATTTGTCACTTTTCTCATTACAGTAACTAAAAGAAATGTAAGGAAAAGAAGGTTATTTTTCACTTACAGTTCAAGGTACAGTATTATGGTGGTGGTTGTGCTGAGAAGGACATGAAGCAACTGGTAACCTGGCATCAACAGTAAGAAATCAGGGACTCATGAATGCTGGTGCCCAGCTGGCTCTCTCCTTTTTATCCATTCTGGGGCTTGAGTTCATAGGATGGTGCTGCCCCAGGTTAAGATGAGACTTATCATTAACCCAACCTATCAGTCATGTCCAGTGGCTGGGCATTGTGGAATATTATTTTAAGATTTGTTACATTTGTTTATGCTATGGAACATTTAATGATGCAAAGATGTGTTGCACTCTTTTGTGTTGCATTTGTTTAATTCTGTGAAGCTGTGTTACTTTGCTTGTCTAAAACACTGGATTGGTCTAATAAAGAGCTGAATGGTCAATAGCAAGACAGGAGAAAGGATAGGCAGGACTGGTAGGCAAAGAGAATAAATAGGAGAAATCCAGGGGGGTAGATCCAGGAGAGAAGGAGAAGGAAAGAGGGAGATTTCAGGGGCCAACCACCCAGCTACACAGCCAGACACAGTGTAAGAGGGAAAGAAAAGATAGACAGAAATAGAGAAATATAAAAGTCCAGAGGTAAGAGATAGACAGGATAATTTAAGCTAAGAGAAGCTGGGTAGAAATAAGCCAAGCTAAGGCTGAGCATTTTTAAGAAAGAATAAACCTCCTTGTGATTTATTTGGGAGCTGGTAGTGAGCCCCCCAAAGAGCTCAGGGTAAAAAAAAAAGAACCATCAACAGCTGATCTCCCACGTGGTTCTAGCTCCTGTGAACCATCATGAGAACACAATTGTGCTACCCTCTATTGCCATATGATCTAGGAAATCAAAGACCACATGTTTCTCTCTCTGTAAACACAATTTCTTTTTTAGAATCATCCCCATTCATTAACCATCATCTCTGGAGTTGTTATTCATAGATAATTTTTGTATAAATGAACATTTATTCTGATATTTTAAGAGTAGTGATTTTCAGTAACACTATTCTTCCTTCTATAATTAGTTGATATTTTCTATGAAGACTGTTTACCTATTAGTGTTCTGGGCTGTCCATGTGGATTCATGGTTCTTGTTTTAAACAATAACCTATCATCAATCATTGTTCTTCTTCATAATGTATGAAATATCACATATCTGCATATTTGATGTTTCAAGAGTTTGAGATTTTTCTGAATTAACTATATACATTTAATTATTTTGTTTCATCAGTAATAGAGACATTTGAAAGTATAGTCCTATCTGTCTATTTGTGTGGTATTTGTCCAATCACTATGGAAATTAATGAATCAAGATAATTTCCCAGTCTGTTTTTCTAATCTATTGAAAAAATGGGAATATCAAACAAAATGAAACAAAATTAATAGACTTATCTCCCAAAGCTGTTGGAGAACTCCACTTTAAGTCTATTGGTCCAGGAGGAATCCTTAGAGTCCACCCTGTATCATAGTTACTCAATCACAACACAGCTGGAGAATGAGGTGATTAACCATGTGAGGTCTATGTCTTTATATTTACAGCTTGAAGAAGCAAACCAATGTGTGATTTCTGCAAACAATGAGTGTCAAGAAGAGAATTGGGAGGGGCTGAACATACGTATTTTCTTATAATCATCACTTAGACCTAGTAAATCCCTGACTGGGCAACTCTGAGCCTCAGATTTTTGTGTTTTGGTTTTTCATTTACAAAAATGTCAGTTCCTTTAACCCATCTGATGTTAAGAAATTCACTAAAGTTAGAAGGCTAAAATAATGTGACTTAAGGAAGGAAAGGATTAAGGCATTAGACCTTGGGTTGTTGAATCTAACCCTGAAAGTATATATAGAAAAGGATGACTTGGCAAAGGAGAGCTCCTTGTGAGAAATGTGGGGAGCTGGAAGTAACCAAGAGTTTCTGAAGTGAGGGAAAAAATGTCTCAAGGAAAACAGTGGAACTCTCTGATGGTTGTCTTGTGGAAGTGTCAAGGATGACAGAAGCAGAAGGGAACTGCCTGGTCCTTTGTGTTGCTGTGATGTTGTGGTATTGTGATGATGGCAGAGAAAGGGCTGGGGGCAGAGGATCGTGGGGCAAGGTGTAGGAGAGTGGAAGAGAAAGGAGCAGGGTGTCAGAGAATGTGCTGTGAGGAGAGTAGCTCCTTAGCTACTCTGTAGCAAGGAGAGTAGGACGTGAGGACACGGTCTGAGGTCTCACAACAACACTTATGGAGAAGAGGGCAGGGGGAAGACAGAACCTGTGACTCAGAGGGAACTGGGAGTGGGAAGGAGGAGTCATGAGTTGGGGCATGGTCTTGATTTTAAGTGTCTACCTATTTTAAGTCAATTTCAGTTTCTTGTAAAATTGTAGGAGGTAGATTCCCAAAGCTTTGTCTTTTTTTCTTACAAAAAGGAAATAATATTCATATGGAAGGTTAGCTCAGTTAACAGGACTTTGGGGATGCCATTGGGCACTTCTGTGTCTAGACTAAACAACAGATTGTACTTTTCCTACAAAAATGCAGGAAGTTCAAGGATAATTGCATGGGGACTGTGTCAAGATTCTCTCTCTCTCTCTCTCTCTCTCTCTCTCTCTCTCTCTCTCTCTCTCTCTCTCTCTCTCTCTCTCTCTCTCTGGTTTCAGATAGAGCTTACTATGTTTTATTTCCCAGGCAGTATAAATAGGCTTCTCCTTTTTCTTGCCTGTAGCAGATATTAGAAGACATTTGTGGTGCCTTTCAGTGGTTCTGGTTTGGCTTGCTAAACACTTTCTGCTCCATTTCCATTTTATAGTCAAGAAATTCATGGCCAGTGGCTCACATAACCAATGCATTATAAAACCATCAAGTCTTTTTTTCTCTCCTCTTTTTTAAATTTCAACTAGTTTCTGGCACTTTAAATCATAATCCCTGTCCCTGTTACATTATTGCTGGGAAGCAGTTTTGTTTTTTTTTGAGGATTGTGTGTGTGTGTGTGTATGTGTATCCAGAATGGGGGAGGCAATAAAATAAAAGATACTGATGGTTATGTTGTTCATATATGACTTTTATTTTTCTCAAAGGAATTCTACTACTCAGTAAAGATTGGGTCAAAAGTTGGATCATAATTTTAGTCATCTTTATATACAGATATAATTTCTTACATATATTAAGTATATCTATTAAAGATTCATCTCTTTGACTTAATTTTCACAAACCTGAATGGTGACTTTCAGAGATGTGTAACTGACTGACTAGACTGGGATTAGAAATTCAAAGTGTTTTAAAATATTTGGAAGCCCCCCAAAACCTCAATATGGGTTGCATGTGGTCATTGTTTTGTTTCATAGACACTTGGCATATTAGAGAAATTTGATCTCTTGGAATGTTTATCCTCAAATCATTTAAGAAGTACACATTTTAGCTTTCTCTAATGATTCACATTTTCAAAATCCTTAATGTGTTCTGGGCCACAAAGGACACAAACATGTCAAAGTGAATTATTTATAGTGGAACCCAAATATGAATACTTTTGGAGACATAGCTAAGATTTTTCTTTTGTTTATTCAGTAGTCTTAGATTTCTTTACATTGTCCTTAAATGAAGTAAATTACATAGTTTAATGTATTTCTTACTTAAAGAAGCAAAAGAATATTCATTAATACAGATACTATGAAAATATTTTTTCTTGAAGAACATTTAAAATAATCCTTAAGCTTCCCTACCAGTCTGCAATACCCCTTAATGACTTCTGAGATAGTGCATATCTATTATGCTGATTCATATGTTTCCATGAACTTACTTCTGAAAGTGTGCCCCAACAGCATACATTTTGTGTAGATGTAATCTCATTCATTGTGTATGTAACTTTGATTTTAGTGATATCATTTACTATCAAGAAACCTCACTGACATCATATTCCCTATTTCCAAACATGTTATACAAACAATTAAGCTTCTATTAAATGATAGAATCTCAAGCTTGGTATGTAATGTGAAGGTTGGGCATGGTGATACACACTATTAATCCCAGCAGACAGGAGACAGAGGCAGGCAGTTGTCTGTGAGTTCAACACCAGCCTAGTCTACACAGCAAGTTCTAGGATAGCCAGGGCTACATAGTGACACTGTCTCAAAAAAGAAATACAATTGAATCAATGACTTTTTATCCTTTAAAAAAGAGAGATATTAAATTGTCCTAGAAGCCTATTAGGTTTGCATAATGTGATTTGAAAGGAATAACAGCCCCATTCCTAATTTACACAATTAACAAAACACAAGACAAAAATCTACTTATGACTGCTGGTAGAGTTTGAATGTCACAAAACCCTGTTATATATTATATGTACACCCCCAAATAAGCCAAAAGTCTTTTAGAACTTTCTGATACAGTCAAGGATTTGTTTTCAGAGATGTGCATTTGTTAAGAGGTTTCTATTATTTGTGAAATCCTTCTCTCATCTCCTCCTCTGTGTGTCTACATTGATACACAACACAGCATTACTCTTCTTCCCCACCAGAGTCACAAGCTGCCACTGGCTGAAAGATTCTTTTAAGTGACTGAAATTTTCTTTTCTGAGCTATTATTCCATTAGAGATATTAATATTCCCCCACAAATGTTTTAACTTCAAAAATGTTTTTAAGCAGGACATGGTGGTGCATACCTTTAGTTCCAGCACTTGGGAAGCAGAGGCAGGCAGATCTCTGTGAGTTCGAGGCCAGCCTGGTCCACAGAGCGAGGTCCAGGACAACCTCCAAAACAATACAGAGAAACCCTGTCTCAAAAAAAACAAAACAAAACAAAAAAAAGAGTTTCATGCTGCAAGCTGAAAGACAACAGATTGTGGGAAATGGTGTCTATGTCTACCTGTGGAGACAGCGCTGCACCGTGTACAGTGCACCCTTCTTGTTGGAAGTCGAAGTGGTTAAGTAGGGGAATAATGTAACTAAAAAGTAAAATACCAAAGGTTGTTTTTAGATCAATTGATGAAAATCATCAGGTGAAACAAAGGCTACTCAAAAACTCACACATTTCATACTCGTAAGAATAATTAACTTAAGAATGCATTTTATTATTTATAATGCTGTTGTGGAGTGCTGTGGTTATGTGTAAAGATCGAACATGGAACTTACGAAAATTGTATCTATATAACAAAATTTTATTCCAGAAAATTAGATTACGTAATTAAAAACCAGTTAGGAACTCATACTGTGATTTTCTTAATTATCTTTTAATTTGTATCAAATGGCACTGTTTAATGAAAAATCATTTTTTATTAAAATTGAATTTATTAAAGTAATTAACTTAGTTGCCAAATTAAACTATACTTTATCTATTTGGGAAATCTTATTTTAATACTTTTTGTTAATGGTGACTATGAATCACTGCAAATATAATTTTTGGGTTATATTCTTCATATTTTATTATTTCTATTCAGGCATATAAGAAAGCATTTTCAGAGATAGGCACCATTACACATACTTGATAAGAAAGAGAAGTTAATTTTCCAAGGAAATTTACTTTATCAGTAAGAGAAAGAGCCAGAATTTACATTCATGACTCCCCAACTCTGACATCTGTGCTGCTAATGATAATACGATTTCACTTCTCACTTGGGGAATTATCTCACAAATGATTATTGAGCTCTTATAACGTTCCTAGAAATTGAAGACATTGGTTCTATGGGAGCAAATACACCACACAAAACATGGTGTCCTGTCAGAGATGGCAGTAGGGGGAAATTAAGTAAGTAAAGCACACAGTATAATAAAGATTATGATGTCAAAGAGAAATCAGGGGACAAGAATAGAGGATGCCGAGAGAGTTGGTTGCAATTTGGCAAAAGTCCTCAGAGACACAATTCTGATATGATAATACATTTAGTTAAACCTTGAAGGGGTTGAAGATTATTTGTTCATTTGTTATGGCTAGTTAAGGAAGGAGCAAACCACATCAAGGGGACAGAGGGAGTGACTGGAACAGGGTAAATGGGATTACAGACAAGACATCACAAAAAAAGCATCTTTGAATGATTTGATTTTAATACCCCCTCTGCATGTGTGTGTGTGTGTGTGTGTGTGTGTCTGCCTCTGTGTGTGTGTGTCTGTGTGTGTGTGTCTGTATGTGTGATTCTTGGGTGTTTGTGGATGCTTCCTTTTCTGTTGTTCTCAGTCACTGAAAGTGAAATGTTTATGCATGGTTACGTGTAGTTATACATATTTAAAGTAGGTGGTAAACGACAGATATTTTGTCCTGTTCAATTAAAGCCCCAAATATGGCATAACATGAGGCAATAACCTTTTAGAAGTTGTAGCTGGTTGACATCATAGTTAAGTAGTTTCATTGTTATTGCTACAGTAAAAGTATGCTCAGACATCAAAATAGCTATTTATCTCTTTTCCTTTTATTTCTCAGAAATAAGGAGATTTTTCATCATAATCAGCCTCATATTAGAAAACAGGAAATTCTACTACATGTACTATTGTTGTCATGAGAATCAAAGTATTGTAAAATAGATTAGTATAGATGCTCTGTGACAGCACTAGGGACTTCCTTGGTGACATGAACTGAGGGAGAAAATGTGAAAAGCATACTTGTCCTTTGAAATAACACATTCCAAGCATCTGATAACATTTATTGTTGAATAATTTTAATGTCCCCCCGTGCCTTAAGGAATACTGGAATACTTGAAAAATGTATTGACAAAAATAAAGAAAACAAGCTTTCCCCCCCTCCCTCTCCTTTGTGCCCCCAACCAAAGGTTTATGTCCTTACTTCTCTGGTCAGCAGGTACTATAGAAGTATGGGGTATGATTTATTCAAGAGGATCAGTCTCAAATGATTCTAAAATATAGACAGTTTAAAATGGTGTACATGTATGCAACATTTGGAATGTTCTGGGAACTTGAAAGGATGTTTGGAGTTAGGTTTAAAAACAGTGGGATTTAGTGTAATAGATTTGGCAAAGGATTGTGTGCAGATCATGCAGCTGACACAATGATGCAGGCCCAGCTGACTAACAGGGACCATGTGTTTGCTCTGGCAGAAGATGTGGAAAAATAATTTGGGGGAAAGGATTCTATTATTCAATGTATTTCACGTATGTTTTTCTTTTGTGGGATTGTTGAAAATTTTCTAATCACACTTGCAAAGGTAGAGCTCACGAAGGTCTTCCAAGTGTCTTGGACCATTCATAGGAGGGGGAAAATAAGATGGAAGTAGACTTGTATTTAGATCATGTTTTAATTACTCATTTCCCAGAAGCAGGTTTATGACTAGTCTTGTCTCAAGTGATAGCACATCTATAAATTTTTCCTGCTTCAAAACAATTTTATAACATTCCCCTTATCAACAGTTATAATACAGTCATGAAATACAGAATTTTCTACCTAAACTTCAATGTCAATAACAGTACCAGCATTTCAATAATGTTTAAGTACACCATGCTAAACCTTTGTCGTTTGTCTGTTTAGTCATAGATTTACTTTTTTCTTCAGATGTAAGATTCAAGCTTGGGTCTTGTTTGTAAGTATACTTTTTGAATATTGCCATACAGTTTCAAAAGGGTTCCTTGACCTATTAAAGTCCTGGAATTACAACTGTTTACTAAAATTTGGACACATTAATGACAGGATAGAGTCGGGTCTGGAAAGAGCTCTGATTTCATTTTATGGGTTTGAAAATTGCTTCAAAGGCTATTCTAACTGCTATGACATACACTTGTTGAATATACTCCTAAATGGACTCTAGGACTAGGCACACTGTTTTCTCCTCTGGATTAGCTTGATGTTGTATTTAAAACAGTTTTGTTATTTCTGTGTGTGTGTGTGTGTGTGTGTGTGTGTGCGTGTGTGTGTGTGTGTAAATGCATGCATGTTATTTCACATATATGGAAGTCAAAGGATAACTTTCTGGAGTTGGGTCTTGCCTTTTGCCTTGTGATGACAGTGTCTGTTGTTTCTGCTACTGTGGAGTATACCTCAGGCTAGCTGGCCCATGACTCTGCAGTACTTCTACATTTCTCCCCCATCCCAGACCCTATGGAAGAAGTAAACTCATGTCATTGGGCTTGCATGTCTGGCACTTTCATTCACTAGGCTATGCCCCAGCCCTTGGTAGTTTGATTTTGTTTTGATTTGAGTTTGACTTGTTGCTAAAACATGGAATTCAGTAAACTTTAAGTTTCTGTCTTCAGAGAAGTATGAAAAATTCTTTAATTTAGTACAGCATTTAGCTCCTGCTTCAGCAAAGAATTGCATGCTGGCAGTCTTCCCCTCCCCCATAGTAATATGACTCATGTAACCCAAACTGGTCTCATACTCCCTATGCAGGTGAAGCTGGCCTAGAACTCTTAATGCCCCTGCCTTTGCTTCTCAAGGACTAATCTTATAGATTATAGGTATGACACTATACCTTGGAAGACATAGTAAAAAGAAAAAGATATTCAAAGATGACTCCACCTGTATCTTTGGATGACATTGGATAAGTTAGGCACTGTAAAACACAGTTACATTTGCACAGAAATGGGTACGGCTGGCACTGGAGGCATGGCTTGGTAGTTAAGTGCAGTTTTTGCTTTTGCAGAGGTTCTGTGTTTAGTTCCCAACACCTATATGGTGGCTCACAACCATTTGTAATCCTAGTTCCAGGGGATCTGTTGGTCTGTCTTCTGAGGGTACTGCACATATGTGGTACACATACATGCATACAAGCAAAACATTCATACCCCTAAAAATATCTTTTTATAAAAGGATATGTTTATGCCTAACTAATATTCAAGGCTGTTATAACTATGTAATGTGGATTATGCTAGCTGTGGGAGGTGCTTTTCATCCCCAGTGGTCGAAACCTGGCTATCAATGTGCAAGTAATTAATTCATTCCCATGCCCTTAATAAAAGTCAAAGTGGATAGACATTTGTTACTTATCCTCATGTATTATAATATATGTGAATGCTGTAATAGAGTGAATGCCAAGAAGAGTTGTAAAGTTCCTTATTTTTTCTATTTATTGCTTGTCTTTTGGAACATTGTTGAGTGTTAACAATCCCTAAAATTGTAAGAATTAGGAACTGCTAGTGTCTTCATATACATGTAGGGTGTTGAGGCTGAGTTGAAGATGTGATGCAATTACCTGGTGAAGGAGTTGGTCAGGGTTGGGAGTGGGGGGTTAAGTACCATTGTCAGCTTATTTTCACAGAGAGAATGTTTGGTGGATGGTAAATGGCTGCTGACAGACAATGGGAGAGGTGCATGTCTAATCCACAAAACTTTCTGCGGCCAAATTTATTATCTCCATTTTACTAATAGAAAACAGAAGACCAGAATCTGAAGCCCAAAAAGATAAGGCTAGTATGGATAAATGTTAGAGTTCACACCAGGACAGTCTCCTTTTAAAGGTATTTGTTCTAGAGTTTTCTTATGGTGGTGGACTGGCAGAACTAACTTTTCTTTTGAAGCTATATGCATTTGTTTTGTGTTCTTGGGAGACATTCTGTTATTTAATTTATGAACAGCACTTGCCTTTCCTGTTTTGTATGGGAAGGAACTTGGAAGAAGCGATTTTTGTAATCTTCACAAGGCCATAAGTTACAAATTTATGAAAATGATTCAAATTCAATTCTGGATAGTTTCCAGGTTTGACGGCTTAATAAGGCACAGTGCATGAAGACATAGGCAGCAAGCATGGTTGATAAGCATTTCTGGATAAAGATTTGGGGAAGTGGTTGGCACCAGTTCAGAGAAAGCAGAGTCTTCGAGGCTGAGTGTCATAACTGTACACTGTGCCCAGGAATCAAGAGGCGGACAGTCTCAGGATAAATCCAGAAAAACAACCAGAAAAAAAATGAAACTCATCATCACAGGTACCCACTGGTGAACTATAAGAGATGGATCCTCTGTGGAAAGCAGACTGCCATCTTGTTGGAGATGGTAAGCCACAACAGGCTTGCCCATTTCCTTGTAATTATCAGTATGGCCAAACCTATTATGCAGGTCTATGATGAGATGGGTGGAGACAAATGAAACACAATGTACTGGTTAGTATTATGTCAACTTGACACAAGCTAGAATCAGAGTCTTCAAAGAGGAGGGAGCCTCAACTGAAAAAATGCCTCTATAAAATTGAACTGTAGGGTACTTTCTTAATTAGTGATTAATGGAGGCAGGTCTAGTCCGTTATGGGCAGGGTCATCCCTAGGCTGCTGGTCCTGGATTCTCTATAAGAAATCAGACTGAGCAAGACAAAGGAAGCAAGCAGATAAGCGGCACCCCTCCATGGCCTCTGCATCAGCTCCTGCCTCCGGGTCCTGCCCTGTTTGAGTTCCTGCCCTCACTGCTTCTGATGCGGACTTCTTGTGTGGAACTGTGACTGAAGTAAACCCTTTCCTCACCAAGTTGCTTTTGATCATGTTGATTCATCACATCAATAGTAACTCTAAGACACTGTTCATGGAGGAAATATGAGAAGTCCGAGAAATGCTCCCTTCACGGTTGAGAAATGAGTGAATATTCATGAGAGGGTGCTCTCTAATTTCCATGTCCATCACTATAAACTTCACCTAAGGCCCTCACTCTGCTTCCATGCAGTAAATACTGTGATCCTCACCAATTTCATTTTTCTTGCTTTTCTTGGTTCACTCATTCATTCCTTCTTTCCCAGGTGGGGACCATGTTGCCTATGTCTGAACAGAAGCTGCCTTTACATCTAATTTGAGTCTCTGCTTTAGTAGATTCATCCATTTGTATGAAACAACCCACAGTTAATAGAGTGAATGCAACTCAATCAGAAGGAAGGAAGAAGGGAGTGAGGGAAGGGATGAAGGAAGGAAAGACAGAAGGAAGGAAGGAAGGAAGGAAAGAAGGAAGGAAGGAAGGAAGGAAGGAAGGAAGAAAGAAAGAAAGAAAGAAAGAAAGAAAGAAAGAAAGAAAGAAAGAAAGAAAGAAAGAAGAGGTAGGTTTGGGAATGTGGTCAATTGTTCATGGAGGAAGATGATATAGGATAAAATCTGACTGCAATCTCATTGTCTCAGCGAGACAGCTTTTATTATATAACTTGTAAATATTACTACAAGCTTCTACTCCTTTTTTATCTGGAATATAGGCTCATCATTTTTTCTGGAAAATGTTCACTTAATTTTGACAATACAGTTCAAAATATCATTCTCTTGTTTCATTTCCTTATTTAACCAGTGTAGAATTGGATACTTTCTTTTGAAGCCTTTGATCTAGCAGCTCCTTAGGTACTTATTAAAGAAGCTATAGATTTTGAGGATTTTTCAGCCTTGTATCTAAGTATGGATTTAATAACCTTGTAATCTTGCTCTGAACTCCTTTGGCCTCAAGATGAGCTAGAACAAAACACTTTGCACAAATATAAATGCACACATGTTGGTTGAGAAAACATTTAAAGTCCAGCAGAGACACTTAAGCCAACTTTATTCCTCTCTTTGCCTACACTTTCTTCATGTTGCCTCTCCAAAGCAGAATATTTGATCAAATGCTGTCTTAGCTAAGGCTTCTGAGGACCTCCACCTTGCCACCAGAGTAAACCATCACTATTCTTAACATATTTGCCTGACATCTATAAGTTTACCATATGATAAGTACTGCAAGGAGCAACTGAATTTCAGAAGAATTATTAGCAGCATCAAATGAATTATAAAGTCTGATCAATATTGTAATCAACTAATCCTTTGCAGTATGTGACCCTTTACTGGGAAAGAGTGGTTATGTCAAGTTGCAGTTGAGTCCAACATCCTGTTTCCAATGATATCTATCAACACACACACACACACACACACACACACACACACACACACACACACACACACACACGCCATTGTTTCTAACTAAAGAATTAGTATTTAATCAAAAATTTTCCTTTTGGCTACAAAACTTTGATTCAGCAGTAAAGTTGGATTTATCAACTTGGAGAACAGGAGTTTTTTCTGTTCTATGCCAAGTCTAGAGTGTGTAGGGCAGTAGATATTTATTGCTTTTCAAACATCATTACTTTTTCCATTCACACTTCCAGTGGGAACTGTGAGATTTGTAAGTAGATTTGTCACTGGTTAAAAAAAAATACAGTGATAAATTCATTAATGGCTGTTTTATCTTCTTGTCCACTCACTGACTTCCCATATGTACATTCACAGAGCATATTTTTTAATTTTTTAATTAGTTTACTTTTTACATTCCTATACCAGATCCCCCTCCCTCCTCTTCTCCCATTCTCCCTCCTCCCTCTCCACTTCCCATCTACTCCTTGGAGAGGGCAAGGTCTCCCCTAGAAAGTCTACTCAGTCTGTCTCATCATCTCTTTGAGGCAGGACCAAGGCACTTCTCCAACCACCACATCCCTGTGTCTAGGATGAACAAGGTATCTCTCCATATAAAATAGGCTCCACTAGGTCAGTTTGTGCATTAGTGTTAGATCTTGGACCCACTGCCAGTGGCCTCATATATTGTCCCAGTTGCCACAGAACATATTTTAAATAGCAAAAAATATTAGAATGAACAAAGCCAAATGAAATGCATCAGTACCAATTATCTAGTAACCCTAGAGCAGTGATTCTCAACCTTCCTATGGGTGTGACTCTTTAACACAGTTCTACATGCTGTGGTGACCCCCAACCATGAAATTATGTTTGTTGCTACTTCATAATTGTAATTTTGATACTGTTATGAATCATAATGTGAATATCTGCGTTTTCCTATGGTCTTAGGACCACAGGACACCCCCCCCCAAAGGGATCATGACTCACAGGTTGAGAAACACTGTTGAGAATAAGAAGGCTTGCTTGTCTATGCTTGTTATTCATATACTCAGGTAACTCCCAGGCCTTGAGAATATATTGATCAAAGATAAATGTGAAGCAGAGATCCATGGTGCGATTTAATCCTTGCAAATAAAGTGGTTTTTTGAAATAGAGTTTAGGTCATAGTTTTGCAGATGGTGATGGTAGCTGCAAATTCAAGACTATTGATTTTGTAGCTTTTGATTTGTCAGAAACACTTGATTTGTACCATGAGAAGTGTTAAAGAATCATTAAGTAACAAATTGCATTCAAGTTTTGTGAGTTTTTTGTACTATCTTTAGTCTCTAGTCTTTCATATGCAGATACTTTAGGAAGTGTTTTTACTGACTTTTTATTCAAAAGTGAGGGCTGTAAGCTTAGAGGGATCAGGTGAGGGGTAGCATGGGGAGAGAGTACTGAAAGAGACAAGAGGAAAGGGGCTTATTTCAGAGTCAGGCAGAAACCTGGTACAAGAGAAACTACCTGTGTGAATTGAATTAGGATAGCAGACGAACAGCAGTCAGGAAAGAAGCAAGTAATTGTGCAGAAGTTGTGAAGAAACTATGAGGTAGTTAGGTGATGCGAGTAAAAGTCCTTGAAAGAGGAGTGACAAAGAATCGAAAAAAAAACCTCAAAGATGCAGGAAGTAATGATGTGACATAGCTAAACTCTGATGTAGCTTGTTCTGTTTTTAGCAGAGATAGATGAGATGCATTACAGGGCAGTTGAGTTAGTCAATGTTCTAGAACAGCACCAATAAGAATCAATACATATTAAAAGGCGATTAAAACAGTCTTCCGGAATTCAGCCTGTGTAGTCCAGCAGCAGCTTGCTGGGCATGCTGAGAACCAGGTAGCTTCTTAGTCCATGATGCTGAGTGCCTAAGCATCCCCATACTGGTGATGAAAGCCTGGGGGATTCCGGGAGAGTTGCAGATCTGTAGTCCATACGAGGAGGCCATAGAAGCTGCATTCTGGTGTCATTGTGTGATGAAAGAATCTGAGGAGAGGAACAAACCAGCAGGGAGAGAGGGTGGGCAGCCCCAAATAGCAGGTTCTTCTCCCTTGGACCGTATTATCTTGGCAGCATTGCAGGGATCGCATACTCTAGGGGGAGATCATCCTTCCAGATAATATTCTTTCAGTCCTGCCCAGAGTGTGTTCCTGTTTATTCCTGATCTAATTAAATGAAAAACCAAGACCCCATCTAAGCTAAATTGTCACCTCTTAATGTCAGGGATAAAAGACATTTTGTATTATAAACTATGTCACCTCAAAGTTTACTTCTTTTAATTTGTTTAGAAACTAGAATTGGATCAAAATTTTGGCAAAGTCAAATTCTTCTGTTCAGTAAAATTCTACTTTGTTATCTCCTAGCTCTAGTTTTCTACCTAGATTTAAGAGAGTTGCATAGATGATTTGTTTCCGGGCATTTTTTTAGAACATAGAAACTGAATTTCCTTCTTAAGAAACTGCCTAATTTATTCCTTCTATCTATGTTGAAAGAACACTTTATTAGATGTCTGGATGAAATTAATATTTTGAAAATATTAGCCTCTACGTATTGCTTGCTCAAACTCTGCTTTGTGGGGAGAAATGGGTCAAATACTCATTGTTTTTTACAGTTTAAGTATAACTGTTTATCTTTTCTCCTCTTGTCTATGCAATGCTAAGACTGGAACTCAGGTCCTTGTAAGAGCTAGACAAAGAATTGACTGCTGAGTCAACCCCAGCTCTTTATTTAAAATTTTGTTTTGACTGGGCTGGGGGTGCAGTTCAGAGGGTAAAGTGCTTGCCACAGAAGCATGAGGATCTGAGTTCAGATTTTTAGCATTTACATAAAAAGCTGGGTGGCATGGTAGTATACAGTGGAACACCAGCTTGAGTGACAGCAGCAGTGCGGAAGGCACATCTCAGGGTCTTGTTGAATTTACAGTCTAGCTAAAATGGCAAACCCAGATTCTGTGAGAAACATATCCTGTTTTAAAAAATAAGGCAGAAAGCAGCATGGGCGGACCTTTGGCTTCACATGGGCATATATGCACCACTACCACCACTGCCCCCAACACAGATGCGTACATCACACATACACCAAAGAAAAGGAACAAAATATTTTGGGACAGCCAAACTGGCTATCCTTCTTCCTGAGTAGCTGAAGTTCTAGGCATGCACCACTTTGCCGGACTTATTCGTTCCTATAAACAGCCCAATCTTGAATATAAGATGTTGCTTCTTAATTTAAAAAAATTCTTTTCAACCAAGATTTCATGTGTGTGATTCTTGCTGTTCTGTTTGGACACTGCAACTCAAATGTGCAAACACGTATTTCCCCTTGACATGTTTATATTCTCATGGCTGGAAGAGAAGTAATCACTTCCAGGTCCATCATTCCCAAGACTTTGAAATTCTGTGGTTGAGAACATTTGGTTTAGAAGTGAGGAACTTTCCAAGTTGTAGAGGAATTCTCTCCCCTATACACTATTAGATCCATTTCTCTTGCTCTACAGGGGAACCCAGTGGTCTCAATGAGCTGTGTGTATCTTGTCTTCCTCTCTCTTACTCTTATCTCTCTCTCTTTTAGTGTTGTCTTACTCTTATCATCTCATCCTCTCTTACTCTCATCTTTCTCTCTTACTCTCATCTTTCTCTCTATCTCATCCTCTCTCATCTTCTCTCTCTGTCATTTCTGTCATCCCCCATTTTGATCTCATTATAGTAAACTATGGTTAATATGCTCTCTCCATGGCTTGTGCTCTGTCCATTACGCCAGTCCTTATTCCATGTTTAACACTGAACTGCACTCCTGGAACCCAGTGACAGAGATGGAGGAGTGATGAGCAAAGGGATCAAGACCATGCTGGTGATACCCACAAAGACAGCTGCCCGGACTTGAACCCCAGACTGATGGCTGAGAGGCCAATAAGAGACTGATCCAGACTCCACGAATGCAGTGTCAGTGAGGAGGCCTCAGAAATCTCTGGCGCCTTGGGTAGTAGGTCAGTGTTCACCATGGCATACGAATAAACTTTGGGAGCCCATTCCATATGGAGGGATGCTCTCTCAGCCTGGACACATGAGGAAGGGTCTAGTTCCTGCCCTGGATGAAATGACAGACTCTGGAGATTCCCCTCCCTGGAGAATGAAGTGGGGATTGGGCTGGGGGCTTGGGGGGAGGGGCTGGTGGAGGGACAAGGGAGAGGGGGTGGGAGAGGGAGCTGGGATTGACATGTGAAGCATGCATGTTTCTAATTTAAATAAAACATATAAAAATCAGTTTTGCCTGTATTTAAGTAAAATGTGGAAATATATTTTCAACAGCAGCAAAAGTCATACCTCATGTTGGTGGCCAAGAGCCTGAGATTAGATAGCATATAGGAAAGTCAAATAGTAGTATTCTGCTAAAGTAATGCAGCAATAAAATAACTCCTAATGACATTCTACTCTATTCATAGATCAGTGTTTCGGTCAGCCATTATCTAAAAAGTTTCCTCCTGCAGTAGATGAGATCTAATATAGAGATCCATACGTAAACAGTATGTAGAGAGTGAGAGACCCTAGAACCCTTAGAACACAGTCATAAATGGGATATCTCCATCAAATCCATCCCCTGGGGCTCAGGAAACTATGCAGAGTATGAGGCCAAAGATTGTGAGAGCCAGAGCTGATGGATTACACCAAGGAAACAGTGTCCTCCAGACACAACAGGACTGACACACACATGAACTTACAGAGAATGAGACAGCACACACAGAGCCTGCACAAGTTCAAACCAGATGGGGTTGCAGTGATAAGGGAGGTAAGAGGTTATGAAATCCTGTTGGGGAAGTCCTGTTATTTGCCTGTTATTTGTCAATAAAGTACTGTTGAGCCTATAGGAATCTAGATAGATGGGGCTAGGAGTCCCGGAGGATTCTGGGAAGGAGAAACACAAGAGAGTCAACATGTAACGCCATGGGGGTAGGAAGCCTGGAACTATTCTCCGGTAAGAAACATACTTAGATTAACAATTATGGGGTAATTACTTAAGTCAGAGCTAGCTAGTAAGAAACAAGCAAGGCCAACAGCTTCATAATTAATACAGCGTCTTGTGTGTTTATTTGGTGACTACAAAGCGGCAGAGCCCAGGCAACTGGCAGGAGATAAACCAAAGTGGCTAGCAAAGAAAAAGCTGCCCTTAACATAATGGTGTCAGAAGTTATTTGGGACTGATGCGGATCTGGAACCAGGCGGGCGGGAAGGCTCCTCTCAAGGAAAGCTTCTCTTAACAAAATGGTGATCAGGAGTGGGATCATGAATTTCCACGCAAAATAACAAAAGCTTTAAAGGAATTTTAGAAACAGAAGAAGGGAGAGAAGCACAGATTTTTGGTAGCAGCATTTTTCTCAGGTGTGCTCTGTTTTGCTAGCCACAAGCCGAGATTCACGTGGCTCGCTTACTGGAGTCTTCCTGACTCTACATAAAAAGAAAAAAAAAAGACAAGAAGGTTCTTTTAAGAGGCTTTGCTAACGATTTAAAAGTTGTACGTACAGCTGGAAGTGGCAGCTTTTGCTGGAGGTCAGCATGGACTGAGGTGGTAATGGAGTCACGCTTACGCCCGCCATCTTGACGGAAAAAAAAAACCCGGCAGTTTAAACAGCCACGGTTTTAACAGATAAGACACATGGCCAGAAAAACGTAAAGATTTACAGTAAAGTCAGACTTGGATGAACAAAACCTCTAAAGGTTTACAGTGTGTTTAAAAATATACGTGAGATTGAGAGAGAAAATAAAACAACAAAGTGATATATAAATACAAAAGCCAGCGTTGTGGTGGCGCACGCCGGTAGGATTTCCTCCAGAGGCAGAGGCAGGCAGATTTCCAAAGAGAAACCCTGTCTCAGAGAAAAAGAAATAAAAGTAAAAGAAATAAAGTAATAATAGAAATACATAAGCCACGTAAAGATGGGAAATACACAGAGACTCTGGATACTGTATGCTATTGTGTTTTTCAGTTTTTTCATTGCTAAGGAAGGAAATGCTACTAAAGTACACTTGATTATAAATGCTGCTAAATTAATCCAACTTCTATCTTTTGAAAATGCCTTGACTTCAAAATTTAAGTATAAGGATATGTTACTCGGAAAAGGAGTTTTTGCTTATGCTTCTACAGAAAATGAAAAGCTGAGGATTCCTTCCAGGCTTCTGTGGTTCGATGAACCAAGACCCCCGGAAGCAGTGGACCAGGTGTTCCAACTATTGAGACAGCTAAGATGATACAGCTTTACAGACCCCGAAAATACGGACTTATACAGGTTTCTGAGTTTTGTCGTGATCCCCATGGTATGAACGGCGCCCCCTTCCAGCAGGAAGCAGTATGGAATGAGCGACGTCCCAATTCCCATCTTGTTTATAAATCTTTGTTTTCATTTAAATGGGATTGTTTATAATTGGCTAATGATCACAGCCGATCTCTTGTTAATGGAAAAAAGGGGAATTATGGTATGGGTATTGTTTTTCATTTACTGATACAAATTCAAGGTCAATTTTGTGATGCTTATATTTCTCCTCTTGATTAAGTATTGTGCTTATACTGATCTTTTAAAATGTAATGCCTAATTGAATACAGAATATAGATAGTTACTTATAATAGTCAGAACTTATAGTTAGGTAAGTTAGGTTTTCTAGATATACAGAAATATATTTGACATAGACAGTCTTCAAACCTTTCAAAGACCTTCAGAACATGGCATTTAAAATGGTTTAGGGTTTTTCTTGACAATGAGAAATGTCTGCTCCTGGCAGCACCAATTATGTCTGAGAGGAAGATGGGCATCGAAGAAACTTGTTATGGAGTTTGCTTTCAACATGGCAAGATTAGCCACTTGGGCAAGAAACTGCTCTTGCCTAGATTGTTTGACTGTTGTTGTATAATCTGGACATGCAGGACCCACAGGAAAGTGACTACTGAACTCAGTCTTACAGGGTTCCTGCTTCATGAAGAGTCTACGAGACTTTCTGCAGGACAAAGAAAAATGACTGACAGACTGCCAATGCAGATGTACAGTTTGAAATTTCCTCTTTTGCTGAGAAATCTTCTGGACACACTGTGGCCTATGGGCTGAAGACGGATGCCCCAACATTACAGTGGAACTTCGGGTGACTGTCCAGGCAGTAAGATGTCTCTTATCAATCCTAGTGTTTATATATTATCCTTCTGTGGTCTTTGATGGAGTTGAAGACAGATAGTTATAGTTACAGTTTTCCTTAGTTATGATAAAAGATAAGCTACATATAGGACTTTGGACTCACAAGAATGAGATAGATGATATTTTCTTTAAATCTTGCTGAGTGTTGATAGACAAAATATTGTAACTGTATTCTTACTTGATAACTGTTCTGTTGTATATAATTTGACTATGTTAAAGTTAAGACCTTTCTTTAATTAAACAGAAAAGAGGAGATGTTGGGGAAGTCCTGTTATTTGCCTGTTATTTGTCAATAAAGTACTGTTGAGCCTATAGGAATCTAGATAGATGGGGCTAGGAGTCCAGGAGGATTCTGGGAAGGAGAAACACAAGAGAGTCAACATGTAACGCCATGGGGGTAGGAAGCCTGGAACTATTCTCCGGTAAGAAACATACTTAGATTAACAATTATGGGGTAATTACTTAAGTCAGAGCTAGCTAGTAAGAAACAAGCAAGGCCAACAGCTTCATAATTAATACAGCGTCTTGTGTGTTTATTTGGGGACTACAAAGCGGCAGAGCCCAGGCAACTGGCGGGAGATAAACCAAAGCGGCTAGCAAAGAAAAAGCTTCACTTAACAAAATCCTATTAATAACTAAGAATCTCTCTCCAGTGGACAACTGCTTGAAAATAAAAAGTTAGTTAAATGCAGGCCCCATGCCTAGCAGAAGATGGTCAACACAAAACAAAATCCGTGGTGCTTTACAGAATATTTGTCTATATTTATTTGAGATCTTTTTAAAGCTTACTGGTTTATTGATTGCATGTTATTTTTTAAATACATTAAAAATTTTATTGAGCATAAAAGAGTGAGTCTAATGGATGCAAACCATGTTCTTTTTTCTTTTTTTAAAATTTAAATTGGAAACAAGCTTGTTTTGCATGTCAATCCCAGTTCCCTCTCCCTCTCCTCCTTCCCTGCCTCCCATGGCCCCCCTCTCCCATCTCCTTCCTGCTCCCCAAGGAGGGTAAGGCTTCCAATAGGGGATCTTCAAAGTCTGTCATATCATTTGGAGCAGGGCCTAGACCCTCCCCCTTGTGTCTAGGCTGAGAGACTTTCCCTGCATGTTATTTTTGAGTTTGTGTTTTTACGAGTTTTGTTTGTACCTGTGTTTATGTTTCTCTCTGTGTGTGTGTGTGTGCTATTTTTTCTATGTGTCATGATCTAATTTTCTTAGAAAATTTTATACCATTCTTGGTACCATAAATTTATCACTAATTATGCCTGGTTGAAATCTGCAGCACAGTAATGTTCTCACCAGACCAGCTGACTTTCATATCCTGTATCTGGTACATTAA